>NC_142046.1:8233209-8536709 GCF_982192425.1 Myodes glareolus
AATAACATGTTTTTATTCAACAGTGACTATGAAACAACCTTTCTACCCAAGACTGTTAAGTGCCACAGTGTTCTTCACAAGGGACAGCTGCAGCAGGATGTCTGAGGCCCCATCTGGATCCATCCATGCAGCTAGCTCGCCATCATTATTTTCCTTCATTAGAAACTAGAATCACTGTAACCACATGTTACTTCTTTCTTCATTTATTGTTACTGTATCCTTCTGACAACTGTTTTTCAAAGTGCTGACAGGATTTGTTACAACTTGGTTTAAATCTGTCTGTACAGAAATAAGAGAATTCTTCAAAGAAAGAATCAAAACACCAACCACAAACTAAGAGAAGCATCTGAGTTGATGCTTCCTTTCACCTGTTCCCAATTGAGAAAAATCTATCTACCAAATATCTTCTGTTTTTCTACTTTGTATTATTTGAGTGTTATTGTTTATTATATGAATTAAATGTATCTGTTTATTTTGTATTACATTTATTTTTTATTGTTATAATAAATATTTCATAATTTGATGTCTAGACAGTTCATGACTCACATAGTTCTTTGCAGAATTCTCAGCTGAGCATTTTATCTGTTCTTAGCTGTGTAGTTCAGGGACGTGCAGTCATCTAGCAGCTCAATTGGGATTCACTCACAGTCTGCCATTTTAGCAGGCTAGTGAGTTATTCTCAACCTATGTCAAGTGAGTTCAGCTTATTTTACATGGTAGAAGAAGAGTTTTCAGAAGCTAGAGAAATTGATGTTTACTAATGTCATATTGATCAAAGATTATAGTGCCAGGGTCCAATCTAAAGTTAATTTAGGAGGTCCCTTAAAGATTCAATATGTGATCAACTACAAGAGAGGAGAAAAAAGACCTTCATTGCCTGGGTGGTGGTTGCAGGTAGGTTGGAACTGCTTGTTTGTTTCCTGGTCACCAGAGCCAAATAACCACACATAGAAACTGTATCAATTATAACACTGCTTGGACTATTAGATCAGGCTTCTTAATTAACTCACTCTTACATCTTAAATTAACCCATTTATATTATTTTATATTTTACCACGAGGTTCATGGATTACCAGGAAGGTTCCACACATCTTTCTCCTTTGGCAGCTACTACATGGCGTTTCCTTGATTCTGCCTTCTTTTTTCCTTTATCTGCTTGGAGTTCCTGCCTTGCTCTATTCTGCACTGTGGTTGGCCAAAGCAGATTTATTATTAATCAACAAAAGCAACACATATACATATTAACTTCCCACACCATTTCCCCTTTTCTGTCCAAATAAAAAGGAAGGTTTTAACTTTAACATAGTAAGATTACATATACAAAACAGTTATCAAGCAACAGTTATATCTACATTTATATTTGACAAATTTAGGAATATATTATCTATCCTGTGTTTGTGAGTCTAAAGTTTTATATTTAATTTATCTTTTATTATAACTGAGAAAAACTCTAACTACAGCTATAACAATTTATCTTTAACACTTCAAAACCCCAGAAGGATACAATCACTTTGGAAATCAAGATGGTGGTTTCTCAGAAAATTGGGAATCAACCTACATCAGGATCCAGCAATATCACTCTTTGTCATATACCCAAAAGATGCTCAATCATACTACAAAGGCATTTGTTCAGCTATGTGCATAGCAGCCTTATTTGTAATAGCCAGAACCTGGAAACAACCTAGATGCCCCTCAATGGAAGAATGAATAAAGAAAGTCTGGCACATGTACATATTAGAGTACTACTGAGTGGTAAAAAAAAAAAAGAAATCTTGAATTTGGCATACAAATGGATGGAAGTAGAAAACACTATCCTGAATGAGGTAACCCAGACCCAAAAAATGAATACAGTATATACTCACTCATTAGTGGATCCTAGCCATAAACAAAGGACATTGAGCCTATAGTTCATGATCCTAGAGAAGCTAAGTAATAAGGTGAACCCAAAGAAAAAATATATAGATCCTCCTGGAAATTGAAAGCAGACAAGATTACCAGGCAAAAGTTGAGAGCATGGGGATGGCAGGGAGTAGAAGGAAGGGAAGATGGGAAGAGAGGGGGGAAAGGAGAGGATTGGGGAGAGCTTGGGGGAGTGGGATGGTTGAGATGGAGGAAGGATGAATATGGGAGCAAGGGAGGAGATATCTTAATTGAGGGAGCCATTTTGAAGTTGGCAAGAGGCTTAGCTATGGAGGGGTTCCCAGGAGTCCACGGGGCAGATCCCAGCTATGACACTGGGCAGTGGAAGAGAGGGCGCTTGAACTGCGCTGTCCCGTAGTCAGACTGATGACTACCTTGAATATCACCATAGAACCTTCGTCCAGTGATGGATGGAGACAGAGACTGAGACCCACATCGGAGCACTGGTCTGAGCTTCCAAGGTCCAGTTGAAGAGCAGAAGGAGGGAGACGATGAGCAAGGAAGTCAGGACCACAAGGGGTTGGTCACCCACTGAGACAGTGTGCCTGATCTAATGGGAGTTTACTAACTCCAACTAGACTGGGAATGAATGAGCATAGGATCAAGCTGGACCCTCTGAATGTAGTTGGCAATTTGGGCAGACTGAGGGGTTAATGATAATGGCACTGGGATTTGTCTCTACTGCATGTACTGGCTTTTTGGGATCCTAGTCTATTTAGATGCACACCTCCCTAGGCCTGGATGGAGTGGGGAGGGCCTTGGACTTCCCACAGTGCAGGCTGCTTTGCCCTCTCTTAGGACTTGAGGGGGTGGAGGAAGGATGTGTAGGGGATCAGGAGGGAAGTGGGAGGAGGGGAGAAAGTGGGAATTTTGATTGATATTGCTTATAAAGTAATAAAAAGAGGAAAAAAAGAAAATGGAGAAAGCTCACATTAGTGATTTTACTGTACACCTGAAAGCTCTAGAACAAAAAAAAAAACAGACTCACCCAGGAGAAGTAGAAGGCAGGAAATAATCAAATTGAGGGCTAAAATAAATAAAATAGAAACAAAGAAAACAAAACAAAAAAATCAATGAAACAAAGATCTGGTACTTTGAGAAAATAAACAACATAGAGAAATCCTTATGCAAATGAATCAAAACACAGAGAGAGGACATCCACATTAACAAAATCAAAAATAAAAAGAGGGACATAACACACACTGAGGAAATTCAGAAAATAATTAGGTCATACTACAAAAGACTGTACTCCACAAAGTTGGAAAATGTAAAAGAAATGGACAGTTTTTTAGATAGATACCATATACCAAAATTAAATCAAGACCAAGGGAGCAATTTAAATAGACCTATAAACTGCAAAGAAATAGAAGCTGTCATAAAAAACCTCACAATGAAATAAAAGCCCAGGACCAGATGGTTTTAGTGCAGAATTCTACCAGAACTTCCAAGAAGAGATAATACCTATTCTCCTCAAAGTGTTCCACATGATAGAAATGGAACATTGCCAAACTCTTTTTATGAGGCTATAGTAATCCTACCCTTATAACAAAACCACCAGAAGACTCAACCAAGAAAGAGAACAGCATCACTCATGAACATGGATGCAAAAGTACTAAATAAAATACTGGCAAACCGAATCCAAGGATGCATCAAAAAAAATCATCCACCATGATCAACCTGGCTTCATCCCAGAGATGCAGGGCTGGTTCAATATACAAAAATCTATCAATATAATCCATCATATAAATAAACTGAAAGAAAAAATCATATGATCATTAGATTCTGCAAAAACATTTGACAAAATCTAACACCCCTTCAAGATAAAGGTTTTTAGAAAGATCAGGTATATATGGAACATATCTAAACATAATAAAAGCAAAATACAGCAAGCTGACAGCCAACATCAAATTATATGGAGAGAAACTCAAAGTGATTCCACTGAAATCAGGAATAAGACAAGATTGTCCACTCTCTCCACATCTTTTAAACGTAGTTCTTGAAGCTTTGGCAACAGCAATAAGACAACAAAAGGAGATCAAAGGGGATTTGAATCGGAAAGAAAGAAGTCAAACTTTCATTATTTGTAGATGATACGGTAGTATATATAAGTGACCCCAGCTGATAAATACCTACAGTAATGTGGCAGGATACAAGATCAACTCAAAAAAATCAATAGCCCTCCTATATATAAATG
Source organism: Myodes glareolus (assembly GCF_982192425.1). NCBI lineage: Eukaryota > Metazoa > Chordata > Mammalia > Rodentia > Cricetidae > Myodes > Myodes glareolus. The sequence goes on from NC_142046.1 coordinate 8,237,324, forward strand.
ATAAAGAAGCAAAGAGGAAAATCAGAGAAACATTACCTTTCAAAATATCTACAAATAAGATAAAATATCTTGGTGCAACACTAACAAAAGAAGTGAAAGACCTACTTTAAAAGGACTTTAAGTCTTTGATGAAAGAAATTGAAGAAGATACCAGAAAATGGAAAGATCTCTCATGCTCTTGGATAGGTAGGATCAACATAGTAAAAATGGTAATCCTATCAAAAGTAATCTATAGATTCAACACAATCCTTATCAAAATCCTAACAAAATTCTTCACAGACCTTGAAAGAACAACAATCAACTTCATATGGAAAAACAAAAAACCCAGCATAGTCAAAACACTCCTGAACAATAAAGGAACCTCTAGAGGCATCACCGTCCTTGACATCAAGCTCTATTACAGTACTGCAGTAATTAAAATAGCTTGCTATTGGCATAAAACAGAGAGGTTGACCAATGGAATCAATTGAAAGACCAACATATTAATCTACACACCTATGAACACCTGATTTTTGACAAAGAAGCTAAATTATACAATGGAAAAAAAGAAAGTATCAACAAATAGTGCTGGCATAACTGGATGTCAATATGTAGAAGGATAAAAAAAGATCAATATCTATCACAATATATAAAACTCAAGTCCAAATGGATCAAAGACCTCAACATAAAACCTCACACTGAGCCTGATAGAAGAGAAAGTGGAAAGTTGTCTTCAATGTTTGGGCACAGGAGACCACTTCCTAAATATAACCTCAGTAGCACAGACACTGAGAGCAACAATAAATAAATGGGACCTCCTGAAACTGAGAAGCTTCTGTAAAGCAAAGAACACAGTCACTAAGACAAAAAGGCAGCCTACTGAATAGGAAAATACCTTCACCAATCCCACATTGGACAAAGGACTGATCTCCAAAATATAGGAAGAACCCAAGAACTTAGACATCAAAATTCTAATTAACCCCATTAAAAAATGGGGTACAGAACTAAACAGAGAATTCTCAACAGAGGAATCTCAAAAGGCCAAAAAACAAGGAAAATTTCAACATCCTTAGCCATCAAGGAAATGCAAATCAAAAACAACTCTTTGAGACCATCTTACATCTGTCAGAATGGCTAGGATCAAAAACACCCATGATAGCTTATGCTAGAGAGGATGTGGAGTATGTGAAACACTCATTCATTGCTGGTGAGAATGCAAACTTGTACAACCACTTTGGAAATCAGGATGGCAGTTTTTCAGAAAATTGGGAATCAATTTACCTCAGGATCCAGCAATACTGCTCTTGGGCATACACTCAAAAAATGCTCAATCTTTGTTCAACTATGTGTATGGCAGTATTATTTGTAATAGCCAGAACCTGGAAACAACTTAGATGCCCCTCAGCCAAAGAATGGATTAAAAACAATGTGGCACATTTACACATTAGAGTATTACTCAGCTGTAAAAAACAATGACATCTTGAATTTTGCATTGTAATGGATAGAATTAGAAAACACTATCCTGAGTGAGGTAACCTAGACCCAAAAGATAAAAATATGAGTGGTATGTACTCACTCATAAGGGGATACTAGTTACAAACAAAGGACATTGAGCCTATAGTTCACAATCTTAGAGAAGCTAAGTAATAATGTGAAACCAAAGAAAAACATATATAGATTCATCTGGAAATTGGAAACAGACAAGATCACCTGACAAAATTTGTAGCATCAGGGTAAAAGAAGAAGAAAGGGTAGAAGGGGAAGATGAAGGGAGAAAGGGAGGAGTGAGGGAATGGGGTAGTTGAGATGGAGGAAGAACAGAGATGAGAGCAAGGGAAAAGATACCTTGATTAAGGGAGCCTTTGTAGGGTTAGCAGAAACCTGACTCTAGAGAAATTCCCAGGAATACAGAAGGCTGATTCCAGCTAACATCCTAAGCAATAGAGGAGAGGGGGCCAGAACATGATTTGCCCTGTAGTCAGACTGATGAATATCTTAAATATCATCATAGAACCTTCATCCAGCAACTGATAGAAACAGAGACAGAGACCAGCATCAGAGCACTGGATTGAGCTGCCAAAGTCCAGTTGAAGAGTGGGGGGAATGAGAATATGAGCAAAGAGGTCAAGACTATGATGGGTTCACCCACTGAAACAGTCTACCTGAGCTAATGGGAGCTCACCAACTCCAGCCAGACTGGAAAGGAACAAGCATAGGACCAAACTGGTCACTCAATGTGGTTGACAGTTGCATGTCTGGGACAGACTGAGGGGCAACCAGCAGTGGCACCAGGATTTATCTGTATTGTATATACTAGCTGTTTAGGAAACTATTCTCTTTGGACGTATACATTGCTCAGCCTAAATATAGTAAGGAAGGCCTTGGAACTTCCCCAAAACAATGGGCCTTACCCTCTCTGAGGATTGGAGGGGGTGGGGTTGGAGGGTGTGTGGAGGGAATAAGAGGACGGGAGTGGAAACTTGAATTGGCATTTTATAAAAATCTAATAAATTTTGAAAAAGATTTTGTTTCTAATAAAGACACTTGGCAATAAAAGTAAAAATGAAAATAAAACAGAAATGTTATAGGAGGCCACTTACTTTTTTCCGGCTGCTCAGCCCCAAAATTTTCACACAAAAACCATATTATTTGCAATACTATATGGCCAATAGTTTAAGAATATTTCTGGCTACTTCATATCTTAAATTAATTCATCTCCATTAATCTGTGTAGCTCCACAAAGCTATGGCTTATTGGGTAAAGATCCAGTGTCTGCCTCCCACAGGGCTACATGGCTTCTCACTGACTCCACATTCATTCTCTCAGCATTCAGTTTAGTTTTCCCTGCCTCACTTTACTCTGCCCTTCAACAGGCTAAGGCAGTTTCCTTATTAACCAATGGTATTTGCAGCATACAGAGGGGAATCCCAAAACAACTCCTCTTTTCGGTTTAAATAAAAGGAAGGTTTTCACTTTATCATGGTAAAATTATATATACAAAAACAGGTATCAAGCAAGGATTACAATTACAATATTTATATCTACTTTATCTTTAATCATATCTAAGGAAAGCTATAACTATCTATTCTTCAACTCCATCAAAAACCCCAGAAGGATATAATATTACCTAAGTAAACAGGAAGTGCATTAGAAGCCACTTCCAAAACTCTAGAATTGACAGAGACATTTAACTGCCTAGATAGTCACTCAAAGTTCTTCTGTACCTTTGGGTATCCATCTTCAGCCTACAGGCCCATAGTATCCAGCAGACTTTTCCATGAAGCAGGAATTTCAGAGAGAGTTTCACTTATATTGGCAGTTTGTCAGTAACTTTCTTCTGTGTCTTGAAGAAAGTCTGGCAGACTCTTTCATAAAGCAGACCATCTCAAATGACCAAATGACCATCTCATCTTTAGGCAAGTTCAGACCACCATGTCCAGTTCACACAGTATAACATCTAACAGTAAAGGCAAGAGCAGTTTCTTGCCCAAATGACTAACAAATTCCATAAGGAGCCTCTTTGATACCCATCATTCTCTTGAAGAATATTGGTGCTGCCAGGAATAGATGTGTCTCATTGTCATGAAAAGACCTAAATTATAAAAAAAATTAACTTCCTTATTCTGAAGGTCTTTAAAAGATTTGAAGAATGCCTATCTATCTGAAATATATCTCTGTATATCTAGAAAACCTAACTACTATGACTACAAGCTTGCCTATTATAGATAATTATCTATTAACCTTTATTTCTTAATTATTCATTACATTTTAAATGAGCTAAACAAATACCTTCAGAGCAGAAATATATAGATAACAAAATTGACCTTAAATTTGTATCAACAAACCAAGATCCATAAAAATGTAAATCTCTATAGCATATTCCCCTTTGAGTATAAACAAACGTTTATAAACAATATTTTGGAATTTGGGTGTAGTTCTCTCCAAACTGCTTCTTGCTTTTTATTGGGCAAAGTAATATTTAGAGGTGTTCACAGTGACTTTTCAGGGATCTTGTTCCAAAAAAACCACATTAATCTAGAAGGATTTCACAGGTTCTCATCCCCTGTAGAAACAAAAGAAGAACCTCTTTTCTAAAGCAACATATCCTTATACCCAAATTTTGAAGTCAAGAAACCTTTAGAACATATATGTTGGTTTAGCTTAGCAGTCCATAGAATCAATTGTCTCTCTGCAGTTAAAAAATTCAAAGAAAATACAATAATATACATAATCCCAACTATCGGTGCATTTTCCATCTTTTCATGGCTTATTCTTTTACTCTATTACATTTAATATTTGTTTTATCTTTACTCATTTAATCTATGACTGTCTATACTCTGTCATTTAAAGACTTTATTTTTTTCTAAACCATTTGCTTTCTTTTATGACTCTCTATACTCTTTTTCTTTTCTCTCCCTAGCCTATGCACATTTTTTAAACACACTGTCTTATTTACAGGTCTTTTATGTATGAATATGTCTTTATTGTGCATATGTAATCCTTTTCTGACCCAGACAGCTTCTTAAAAGGCTCAGTGCTTCTTAAAAGCCTAAGCAGTGATGTTGCTAGGGCAAATATGGCTCTGTCTGCTTTCTCTGCCCAGTCCAACAGGGAAGAAGTCTTTTCACTGCCTCTGGGGCTGCCAGGTGGGAGCCGTCCAAACCACTTCAACTTTGGTAATGAGTTGGCCTGTGATTAACTTGTAGCATGCTGCCCACAAACTCTGCTTAAATGCTCAACCTCCTGAAAGAGCCAGAGTTTCTGCTGGCAGCATGGCCCAGAAAATCACTGTTTCAAAACTGCGCAGCTTTTTTTCTGCTACTGCTGAGTCAGGAAGACCTCTCTTAAAGGAGCTGTGTCACGCTGGCAACCCCAACAAAATGCTGACTACCAAGAAGCTGTGCTTAATTCTGCTCTTTTATGTCTAGAATTACTTTCTAAGCTTTCTCAGGTTTCATATGGATATAGTGGACCATGCTGGTGTGCCAATTTGATATAGGAGGCCACTTCTTTGTTCCCAGCTGCTCAACCCTGAAATTATCACACAGAAACCATATTATTGCAATACTATATGGGCAATAGCTTAAGCCTTTTTATGGCTACCTCATTTCTTAAATTATCCCATCTCCATTAATCTGTGCATTGCCAGAAGGTGGTGGCTTACCGGGTAAAGTTCTGGTGTGTGTACTGCATGGTACTACATGGCTTCTCAATGACTCTGCCTTCTTTCTCCCATCATTTAGTTTTGTTTTCTCTGCATAACTCTACTCTGCCCTATCAACAGGCCAGGGCAGTTTCTTTATTAACCAATGATATTAACAGCGTACAGAGGGAAATTCCCACATCATAGACAATAAATAAAACAAAGTACTTAAAGAGACAGAGTACAGACAGTCACAGTTTAAAGGAATAAGTAAAAATAAGCCACATAAAGAGAGAATATACATAATCTGGATTTTGTATATTATTGTGTTTTCTTTGAATTTTTTGACTATAGGGAGATATTTGATTCTGGGAGCTCCTAAGCTAAACCAACATATATATGTTAAAGGTATCTTGACTTTAAAATTTACTTTGGAAAAGAAGTTCCGCTTTTGTTTCCACAGAGGATGAGAACCTATGGTTTCCTTACAGATTAAAGATCTCTGTGAACCACCCAAAATACTTCACCATACAAAGAACAGAAAATAGTTTGTGAAAAACTTTGCCTAAATTCACAAAATGATTGTTTATAAATGTTTGTTTTCTTGTAAGAGGACGATATGATACAGAGATACTTTGCATTGGAATGGATCTTGGTTTATTGATACACATTTAAGGTTGATTGTTTTACAATATATACATGCATTTCTGCTCTTGTTTAAAGTTATTATGTTGTGCAGCTCATTTAAAAGTGTAATGTATAGTTAAGAAATACAGTTTAATAAATAGTTATCTACAATAATCATACATGTAGACATGTTAGGTTTTCTAATTGTATCAAGAAAAAATATATTTAAGTTAGATAACCTTCGATACTCCAAAGACCTACAGAATATGGCATTTAAAATGTTTTAAGAACTTACATTATTCTTGACAGTAATACATGTCTGCTTCTGGCACCACCAATTTCTTTAGGGAGACATTGAAGAAACTTGTTATACAATTTGCCTTCAATGTGGCAAGGCTAGATATTTGGACAAGAAACTGTTCTTACTTGGACTGCTTGACTGTATTCTGTACAAACTGGACATGGGAGACCCATAGAAAAATGATGCCTTAACTAGCCTAAGGAAGGTGGGGGTGGTCCTTCAGGGTTCCTACTTCATTAAATAAACTGCCAGACATTCTACAGGACACAGAAGAAGCAAACTGAATAACTTTGTGATTACAAGGCAAAAGAGATCTTCAAATTTCCTGCTTCATAGAAAAGTCTGCCAGAGGGAAGCCCAGGAAAGGAAGCTCAGCTTGCCCCCCAAGAACCCCTTTTCTTCTGCGGGGTCATAGGATCTCCCGACTCAGTCTGCTGCAGGGCAGAGGGTCTGGGGACAAAGTGGTGAGGGTAATTGTTGCAGGAGTTTCTTTGTCCCACTGAGTCTGCAACCAGCAAGGGCACCCTTTAGTCTACGAGGTCCCTGGCCAGTATGTGGCCCTGATTCTGTACCAGAAGTTCCATCCTTCTGGAGGGGTAAGTGAGTGCCCGGCCAGCCCCTGGCCTGATGCCCGGGAAAGGGGAGCTCAGGCACCCCTCAACCCCCTAAACTTTCTGTCCATTCAGCGGGGGCTTCCCCCCCAGCTGCTGCCTTACTCTTCTTATCCCAGCTTCCGCTCCCAAGCAGCCCTCTCCATCTGTGGGGTCATAGGATTCCCCAACTCAGCCTGCTTTGGGTCTGGGGGTCTGGGGTAAAAGTGGTGAGGGCAACTACTACAGGACATTCTTTGTCCCACTGAGTCTGCAACCAGCAAGCGTGCCCTTTTGTCTGCAAGGTCCCTGGCCAGCAAGTGGCCAGGATCCTGTACCAGAAGACCCATCCTTCCAGAGGGGTGACCCTACCAGTGGCCAGCCAGAAGCCCTGGAAAGGGAGCTTAGCTTGCCCCCCAAGAATCCCACTCCATCTGAGGGGTCATAGGATCTCCCAACTCTGCCTGCTTTGGGGCTGAGGGTCTGGGGACAAAGTGGTGAGGGCAACTGCTGCAGGAGTTTCCTTGTCCCACTGAGCCTGCACCCAGGGAGCATTCCCTTTTGCCTGCGAAGTTTCTGGCCAGCAAGTGGCCTAGATCGGTCCAGAAGATCCATCCCACAGGAAGGCATTTGAAAGAAGAGATGGGCAGACACCAATACAAAAATTTCTCCAACAATCTGAAAAACAACATGATAACACCAGAATCCAGCGAGCATACAAGAGGAAGACTTGAACACTCTAATCCAGAAGATGTAGAAGAAATAGACTTTAAATGTAACATTATGAAAGTGATAGTGTCCCTTAAACAGGAGGTGAAAAATTCCCTTAAAGAAATGGATGAGAAGAATAACAAAATATATGAAGAAATGAATAAGTCCCTTAATGATACCCTAGGAAACCAAGAAAATCAAATAGGTAACGGAAACAGTTCAAGACTTGAAAACTGAAATGGAGGTAATGAAGAAAGCACAAACCTTGGGACGGCTGGATAAGGAAAATCTGGGTAAACGAACAGGGACTACAGAGACAAGTATAACCAACAGAATAGAAGAGATAGAAGAAAGAATCTCAGACACTGAAGATACTATAGAGGAAATAAACTCATTGATCAAAGAAAACAGCAAATCCAAAAAATTCTTAACACAAAACATCCAGGAAATCTGGGACACCAAGAAAAGACCAAACCTAAGGATAATAGGGGTAGAAGAAGGAGAAGAATTCCAGCTCAAAGGCCCAGAAAATATATTAAACAAAATTATAGAAGAAAACTTTCACAACCTAAAAAGAATATTCCTATGAAGGTACAAGAAGCTTATAGAACACCGAATAGATTGGATCAAAAAAATAAGAAAACAAAAACAAAACATCCCCTCACTATATAATAATCAAAACACAAAACATACTGAATAAAGAAACAATATTAAGAGCTGCAAAGGAAAAGTTCAAGTAACATTTGCTAGAAGTTATGGCCATCATGGGTATACCTGTACAAATAAAAATAGTCAATGCTTCAGCATGTCTCTAAGAAAATGCAGCTATTTTTGATTTCTATAACATAAAGCTTACTACAGGTATACCTGTATATTCAGGGCAGACAGCTTTCGAAAGATGAAATCAAGTTCTAAAGTATATGTTAAATAAACAAAAGGGATGATGAGATCACCAGAAATAGATTGAAAAATGCTTTATCAGTTTTTTTGTTTGTTTTGTTATTTATTTATTTATTTTTACTGCTTTATAAATAATACCATTCAAAATTTCCACTTCCTCCCCTCCTATTATTTCCCTCCTGCTCCACCACTCACTCTCCCCAACCTCCAGTCCTAAGAAAGGGCAGTATACCCTGCCCTGTGGGAAGTCCAAGGCCCTCCCCACTCCATCCCAGCTTAGGAAGCTGTGAATCCAAATAGACTAGGATCCCAAAAAGCCAGTACATGCAGTGCCATTATCATTGGTCTTTCAGTCTGCCCCAATTGTCAGCCACATTCAGAGGGTCCAGTTTGATCCCATGCTCTTTCAGTCCCAATTCAGCTGGATTTGGTGAACTCCTATTAGATCAGTCACACTGTCTCAGTGGTTGGACCAACCACTTACAGTCCTGACTTCCTTGCTCATCCTCTCCCTCCTTCTGCTCTTCAACAGGACCTTGGGAGCTCAGTCCAGACCTCCGATGTGGGTCTCTAGCTCTGTATCCATCCTTCACCAGACGAAGGTTCTATGGAGATATTCAAGATAGTCATCAGTCTGACTACAGGACAAGGCCAGTTCAGGAACCCTCTCCTCCACTGCCCAGGGTCCTAGCTAGGGTCAGTCCCATGGTCACCTGGGAACCCCTCTACAGCCAAGCCTCATGCCAACCCCAAAATGGCTCCCTTAATTAAGATATCTTCTTCCCTGCTCCCATATCTGCCCTTACTCCATCTCAACCATTCCGTTCCCCCAAGCTCTCCCCAAGTCTGCTCCTTTGCATTCTCACTCCCCCTCTCCCCTTCTCCCACTCCACTCCCTCCCCATACTCCCAACTTTTGCCTGGCGATCTTGTCTGCTTCAAATTTCCAGGAGGATCTATATATGTTTTTGTTGGGGTCACCTAATTACTTAGCTTCTCTAGGATCATGAACTATAGCCTCAATGTCCAATTTTATGGCTAGAATGCACTAATGAATGAGTACATACCATATTCATCTTTTTGGGTCTGAGTTATCTCACCCAGGACAGTGTTTTCTATTTTAATCCATTTGCATGCAAATTCAAGATGTCATTGTTTATTTACCTCTGAGTAGTACACTAATGTGTAGATGTGCCACACTCTCTTTATCCATTCTTTCATTGAAGGGCATCTACGTTGTTTCCAGGTTCTGACTTTTAAAAATAATGGTGCTATGAACATATTTGAACTAATGCTTTTTAAAATTAATTTATTTATTAAACATTTCCACCTCCTCCCCTCCTCCCATTTCCCTCCCCCTTCTGCTACTCCCCCTCACAACACTCCCCTTCCCCCTCCATCTCCAGGTCTAAGAGAGGTCAGGGTTCCCTGCCCTGTGGGAAGTCCAAGGCCCACCTCCTCCATCAAGGCCTGGGAAGGTGTGCATTCAAACAGACTATTCTCCCAAAAAGCCAGTACATGCAGTAGAATCAAAACCCAGTGCCATTATCATTGGCTTCTCAGTCAGCACACATTGTCAGTCACATTCAGAGAGTCCGATAGGATCACATGCTCATTCAGTCCCAGTTCAACTGACCTTGATGAGCTCCCATTAGATCAGTCACCCCGTCTCCATGGGTGGACACACCACTTACAGTCCTGACTTCCTTGCACATGTTCTCCCTCCTTCTGTTGTTCTTCATCTGGACCTTGGGAGCTCAGTTCAGTGCTCCAATGTGGGTCTCTGTCTCTATCTCCATCCATCACCAGATGAAGGTTCTATGGTGATATGCAAGATATTAATTACTGTGGCTATGGGACAAGGCCAGTTCAGGCACCCTCTCCTCTGCTGCCCAAGGACCTAGCTGGGGACATCCCCTTGGACACCAGAGAACCCCTCTAGAGCCAAGTCTCTTTCCAACTCTAAATGGCTCCCTTAATTAAGATATCTACTTCCCTGCTCCCATATTCACCCTCCTCCATCTCAACCATCCCATTCTCCCAAGCTCTCATCAATCATTCTGTTCTCCCTTCTCTCTCCCCATCCCCCCCATCCCATGCTCCCAACTTTTGCCCGGCGATCTTGTCTACTTCCAATATCCAGGAGAATAAATATATGTTTTTTCTTTGGGTTCACCTTCTTATTTATCTTCTCTAGGATCACAAACTATAGGCTCAATGTCCTTTGTTTATGGCTAGAATCCACTTATGAGTGAGTACATACCGTATGCCTCTTTTGGGGTCTAGGTTATCCCACTCAGTAAACTGTTTTCTGTTTCCCTCCATTTTCATGCAAAATTCAAGATGTCATTGTTTTTTAGTGCTGAGTAAAACTCTAAAGTGCATATGTGCCTCAACTTCTTATCCATTCTTCTATTGAGGGGTACCCAGGTTGTTTCCAGGTTTTGGCTATTACAAATAATGCTGCTATGAACATAGTAGAACAAATGCTTTTGTAGTATGATTGGGCATCTCTTGGGTATATTTCCAAGAGTGGAATTGCTGGGTCCTGAGGTAGGTTGACCCCCAGTTTTCTGAGAAACCACCACACTGATTTCCAAAGTGGTTGCACATGTTTGTATTACCACCAGCAATGGATGAGTCTTCCTCTTACTCCACATCCTATTCAACATAGGCTATCATTGGTGTTTTTGATTTTAGCCATTCTGACAGGTGTAAGACGGGATCTCAAAGTTGTTTTGATTTATATTTCCCTGATTGCTTAGGAGGTTAAGAGTGACCTTAAGTGTCTTTTGGCCATTTGAACATCTGATGTGAATTGTCTGTTCAGTTCAATACCCCATATTTTAATTCAATTAATAAGAGTTTTAATTTCTAGGTTTTCAGTTCTTTATATATTTTGGAGATCAAGTCTTTGTCTGATGTGGGGTTGGTGAAGATCTTCTCCCATTCAGTAGGTTGCCTTTTTGTCTTAATGACAGTGTCCTTTGCTTTACAGAAGCGTCTCAGTTTCAGGAGGTCCCATTTATTCATTGTTGCTCTTATTGTCTGTGCTACTGGGGTTATATGTGTGAAGTGGTCTCCTGTGCCCACATGTTGCAGACTACTTCCCAATTTCTCTTCTATTGGTTTCAGTGTAGTCAGATTTGTATTGAGGTCTTGAAATCCATTTGGACTTGAATTTTGTGCATGGTAATAGATTTGGTTCTATTTTCATTCTTCTACAAGTTGACATCCAGCTATGCCAGCACCATTTCTTAAAGATACTTTCTTCCTTCCATTGTAAAATTTTAGGTCTTTTGCTGAAAATCAGGTGTACATAAATTTGTGGGTTAATATCTGGGTCTTCGATTTGATTCCATTGGTCAACATCTCTGTTTTTATGCCAATACCAGGCTGTTTTCAGTATTGTAGCTCTGTATTAGAGTTTGATGTCAGGGATGGTAATGCTTCCAAAAGTACTTTTATTGTATAGGATTGCTTTGGCTATCCTGGGTTTTTTGTTTTGCCATATATAGTTGATTATTGTTCTCTCAAGGTCTGTGAAGAATTTTGTTGGGATTTTGATGGAGATTGCATCGAATCTATAGATTGCTTTTGGTAGAATTGCCATTTTTACTATGTTGATCTTCCCAATCCAAGAGCCTGGGAGATCCTTCCATTTTTCTGGTATCCTCCTCAATTTCTTTCTTCAAAGACTTCAAGTTCTTTTCAAACAGATATTTCACTCCCCTGGTTAGAGTTGCCCCAAGATACTTTATGCTCTTTGTGGTTATTATGAAAGGTAATGTTTCTCTGATTTCCCTCTTTGCTTCTTTGTTCTTTGTGTAGAGGAGGGCAACTGATTTTCTGTAGTTGATCTTGTATCCTGCCACATTACTAAAGGTGCTTTTCAGCTGTAGGAGTTCTTTGGTAGAGGTTTTGGGGTCGCTTATGTACACTATCATATCAAATGCAAATAATGAGAGTTTAACTTCTGCCTTTCCAATTCGAATTCCCTTGATCACCTTATGTTGTCTTATTGCTATTGCTAGAATTTCAAGCACTATATTGAAGAGGTATATTGTGGATGTATCATCAGAACCTCATCTTGCAATTCAAAAACTCCAATATTATTTATCTGCCCCTTGTCTAATATACAATGAAAGATAAAAATAAATAATGTAGACATCTATATCTGTTAAAATATACCACCAAGAAAGGAGATGCCACTGTACTACACTGTGCACAATGACTCATCTGACTTCTTTACTAAGTCATATAACCCATTTTCTTCCTAAATCTAGAGTCACTTTTATATCCTACAAAATGATTCAAAGGTCATCACTAGTAGTTCTCATCTATTGATTTTTCTTTCCAACTTTACTGATTATAAGAACTGTTATAAAAGGAGCAGTGGGCTGCTTCCCATCACCCGGCTTCATGGCTAGTTTACACGCGAAATAATTACATGGGAACTGTATTCATTTAAACACTGCCTGGCCCATTAGTTCTAGCCTCTTATTGGCTAACTCTCACATCTTAATTAACCCATTTCTATTAATTCTGTGTGTCACCATGTGACTGTGGCTTCCCGGGATGAGTCTAACATAGTCCATATCAGAGAGGAGCGCCATGGCATCTGCCATACTTCCCTTCTTCCCAGAATTCTGTTCTGTCTTCCCCGCCTACCTGAGTTCTGCCCTATAAAAAGGCCTAGGCAGATTCTTTATTTGACCAATGAAAGGAACACATAGAAAGAAGACCCTCCTACACAAAAGAACTGTTTCTGATTACACAGAATAAGTCTTTTTTTTGATTTTCGAAAAACAAACAGGAAGGTGAGGTGGTTGATCTGAGTTTCCAATTTGACTGGAGTGAGAGATGCCTGGAACTGTTGTAATGCAGCTCTCTCTGTGTGAAGGCACCTCCAGAAATTGTCAGTGCAACAGTGACTGCATGGGGCAAGGACAAATCTGTCCTGAAGAAAGAATGCATCCTAAAATATGGAGACTGTCCAGACAAAGAAGGAAAGTGAGATTAAGGTAGCACAGTGTTGGCAAGCCCTTTCTTTACTCAGTGACTGTGTTCCTTGTTGTTACCATCCACTGAAATCATCACAATTTATCTTCTTTGGTCTTTCAATGTGGACTCAGAACTAGTGACTGTCAGAGAGTTTCTAGGATTTTACTGCTGGATTTTGAACAGTGGAGGGGTCAAGTCTCCTGAACAGAGAGCCTGGTTCTCTGTATTTCCAGCATACAGATAACCTCTATTGGATTACCCTGCTTTTTTGTTGATTATTATTATTGTTATTATTATTAAAATTTTTTACCTCATCCCCACCTACCATTTCCGTCCGCCTCCCTCAATTCCCCCTTCCCTTCCCTCTCCAGTCCAAAGAGCAGTCAGGGTTCCCTACACTGTGGGAAGTCCAAGGTCCTCCCCCCATCCAGTTCTAGGAAGGTGAGCATCCAAACATACCATGTTCTCCCAAAGTCAGTACATGCAGTAGTATCAAACCCCAGTGCCATTGTCCTTGGCTTCTCAGTCAACCCTCCTTGTCAGCCACGTTCAGAGAGTTTGGTTTGATCACATGCTCCATCAGTCCCAGTCCAGCTGGCCTTGGTGAGTTCCCATTAGATCAGCCCCACCATCACAGTGGGTGGGCGCACCCCTTGTGGTCCTGACTTCCTTGCTCATGTTCTCTCTCCTTCTGCTCTTCATAAGGACCTTGGGATCTCAGTCCAGTGCTCCAATGTGGGTCTCTGTCTCTATCTCCATCCATCGCCAGATGAGGGTTCTATGGTGATATGCAAGATATTCATCAGTGTGGCTATAGGATAGGGCCAGTTCAGGTGCCCTCTACTCAGCTGCTCAAGGAACAAGCTGGAGACATCTCCTTGGACACCTGGGGATCCCTCCAGAATCCAGTTTCTTGCCAACCCTAAAATGGCCCCCTTAATTAAGATCTATACTTCCCTGCTCCCATATCCACTCTTCCTCCATCCCAACAATCCCATTCCCCCAAGCTCTTCCCATCCTCCCCTTCTCACTTCTCTCTACCCATCTCCCCTTACCCCCCCTTACCCCAAAGCTCTCAATTTTTGCCTGGCAATCTTGTCTACTTCCAATATCCAGGAGGATATATATATATATATATATATATATATATATATATATATATATATATATATATATATATATATATATATATATGTGTGTGTGTGTGTGTGTGTGTGTGTGTGTGTGTGTGTGTGCGCGCGCGCGCGTGTGTGTGTGTGTGTGTGTGTGTGCGCGCGCGTGTGTGTGTTTCTTTGGATTCACCTTCCTATTTAGCTTCTCTAGGTTCAATAATTATAGGCTCATTATTCTTTATTAATGTCTAGAATCCACTAGTGAGTGAGTACATACCACATTTATCTTTTTGGGTCTGGGTTACCTCATTCAGGATAGTGTTTTCTATTTCCATCCATTTGCATGCAAAATTCAAGATGCCATTTTTTTTTACCACTGAATAATACTCTAATGCATATATATTCCACACTTTCTTTATCCATTCTTCCATTGAGGGGCATATAGGTTTTTTCCAGGTTCTGGCTATTACAAATAATGCTGCTATGAACATAGTTGAACAAATGTTTTGTAGTATGATAGGGTATCTCTTGGGTATATTCCCAAGAGTGGTATTGCTGGATCCTAGGGTAGGTTGATTCCGAATTTCCTGAGAAACCACCACACTGATTTCCAAAGTGGTCGCACAAGTTTCCAATCCCACCAGCAATGAATGAGTGTTCCCCTTATTTTACATCCTCTCCAGCAAAGGCTATCATTGGTGTTTTTGATTTTAGCCATTCTGACAGGTGTAAGATGGTATCTCAAAGTTGTTTTGATTTGCATTTCCATGATTGCCAAGGAGGTTGAGCATGACCTTAAGTCTCTTTTGGCCATTTGAACTTCTTTAGTTGAGAGCCCCATTTTTTAATTGGGTTAATTAGCATTTTAAAGTCTAGTTTCTTGAGTTCTTTATATATTTTGGAGATCAGACCTTTGTATGTTGCAGGGTTGGTGAAGATCTTCTCCAAATCAGTAGGTTGCCTTTTTGTCTTAGTGACAGTGTCCTTTGCTTTACAGAAGCTTCTCAGTTTTAGGAGGTCCCAGTTGGTGATGGATAATCAATTAGAATCTTTAAAATGCAGTCCTTATTTTTAAAACATTGATTTAAATGTACTTATTTCTTATGGAATTTCCTAGCTAGTGATTGAATCATGAGAAACACTGCTTTGCACTCAGTTTTCAGCAATTTAGTGACTTATCATTATCAAAATATATCACTATTACTATATTTTAAAATGAGATCAAGAACCTCTCCACTTATTTTCAAAACTAGTTTAGATCAGGTTATTTGCAGATACTATGTCTAAAACAAATAATCAAATGGCTAAATTTAACCCAGCAAGGTATGGAATTTTGAAAGAACAGGAAGTGATATCCCATGGAGATGTGGTAATTGTTAGAGCTGTCCTGTTGCTCTCTCACTAATCTTCATGGTATTCATCTTAATACCCAATTAAGTTGAGTTTTATTATTTGGATTCATAAGAAAACTCTAATTACAGGAAGAATATGCTTTGAAAGATGACTTGGAATCAGCTTCCCCATGGGTTTCTTCTTGCCCAACTTTTGATAGCTTCCAAGACTGTGATAGTGTCCCCCAAAGGGCAGAATTTCCCTGCAGGCTCAGTTGTGTATAGTTTTATGGGTTTTTCTCAGAGGTGTGGTAGGATCTATGCATAAAGAAGGAGAACATGCAGGCTTGTGAGTTACAGCCCTATCGGATACAGGAAGGTGCAAGGGGTTAATTCCTTCTAATTAGTGTTCCTTCTGAACACAACTGGAGTCTCCAGGGGTTCAGAGAGTCCCAGAGTGAGTGCATGGATGTAAACTTGGTTTTATTATGATGCACTACACTTCAGAGAGGCTCTCATGAAAAATGATAAGAGAAGGTTTTAAAGAACAAGAGGGAAGGTGAGTCTGTCTACACCATTAACCCCCTAAAACAATATGAGATTAACATTATGTCCTGTCCTGAAGTAAATTGAAAGGGGACAGAAATTCAAAAAGTAGTGTCATTGAAACTTAGAAGATCAAAGAGAGTCAAAATGTGAGATAAAATAGTACAGTCAGTGGAAGGAATAAGGTAGAATAATTGCCAATTATACTAAAAATGCATTTTTGAGCGAAAAAGAATGCTTAAATGGCTCAAAATGTTGGCAATTAAGAGTGAAGGAAGGTATGGAGAAATGTGCTGAGGATCTAAGATTGTGAAGCATGTGACAGAGCATCTAATTTATTTTGTGAGGACTTTAGAAGATCTGTTTTTGACATGGTTAAAAGACCAGAATCTTCTTTATGTATCATAGAATCAGTCTTCAGTTTGAGAGGTGAGTGGCTCCATAAGTCCCTAAGGAAAGTCTACTTCTAACATTTAAACATTGAACAAGTAATAAAGAGTGAGAACATGTCTGCTGATGTTTTTAATAGAACAGAAAAGTGAAGAATAATAAGTGTTCTCCATGTCTCAAGATGTTCCTGAAGCAGCAGCCAAGAATTGAGAGACTATGTATGTTCGTAAGCTGCTTTCCAGGCATTTCTTCACCTCAGGTATATTTCAGTTTACTTTACAGATTGGAAGAGTTTCAGCACTGTCTGTATGGTTATCTACTTATCTCTCCTAAACAACATGTTTTCTCCATTCTTTGCTCAGTGTTCTTAAGAGTTACAAGTTAGGGTCTACAGAGTTCGGAGTCTGATGGGAATTTAGTAGAGACTAGAGAACAGAAAAGAAACATAGATGGATTCTTGAAATTCGCCTACAAGAATGTAACTTTTGTTTGCTACTCTCTTTGAATATGATTGTTTGAAAAACATGATTTTTCTTTACTTGAAAGAAAACAGACTGCACCATTTTATTGCCATCTTTGTAAGGAATAATAAGAGATGTCTTCACTATGTCTATACTATTGTCTTTTACTCTTCCCCAACAGGGACCTACTCCATCTTCTTTTCCTCTTGCCTGCCTCTTCTCCATCATGTTCATTTCTATCTGTATGATGACATTTGAGTTTGACAGTCTTTGAAGAAAAATAACATTCTAAGAACATAAGATAGTTTAAGCTTCTTCTACTAATATATGTGGATATGGGAAGAAATGAAGGCAAAATATAAACATTGGATAATGTAAGTTTTCTCTATATTTACAGATCTTTCTTGCTTTGTAGCTATGATTCTTTAACTAAGATGGTCTGGCAATATGTGAATGAGAAGATGTAGGAAAATCAAAGTCCAGCCAGTGAATGGGGATGTGCTTAAGGAAAATATGACATGTGATGAAGAAAGGTGCAGCCAAATGAAATAAAGTCCTCTTGGTAAAATATGGTGCAAGCTTTCATCTGATATCTGAGACTTTATAGAACAATAAATATTTAAAGTATTAAGGACCAATGGCACAAAAGGATAATTTAATCCTTTGATAGACACTTTAATCATCTGTAGCTGAGATGACTTGGATGTTGTATTTAACTTTTGTTTTAGTTCCTCTGTCTCTCCAGAGATCTCAGCAACTCAGTAAGAAAGGGTAAGCTGTGATAAGTAAGAAGCAAGGACAGTCATTAGGAAACTCAACATTTCTGTGGAGTTTCGATAGACAAAGAAAGTAACAAGGAAATCTGACCTTAGAATACCAGGAAGGACTGGAGAAGAGGAGAACATACTTCTTATTGGAAGGGATAGAGTGCCAGAGGCAGCCAATTCAAGAGAAGGGTGAGGAAGATAAAAGGGAAGTGGTTTCCATAGAGTATAGGACCAAAGTGCCAAAGTGCATGTTTTCCAACATGAGGACTGAACAGTCATCCTGGATACATCCTTCTCTCTATCCAGAAATTCAGATCATGCCTGGCCATCCTTTGAACCCAGTGAAAATTTGAAAAATATGCTCTAGGAAAGCTGTAACTATTAATTTACTTGTCTTGTGTCTTGTCTCAGAAGAAAGCTGCCACTTTCATTTGGGATAATTTGCATGAAAACAAGCCTTTTACATTTTCAGACAGTAAGCTTTCATACTCTTGGGAGAGGGTGGTATGGATTCATACTTGCAAATACAATAGCAGGAACAATTGATTGACATCAGCTATCTAAAACAAGGAACATACACACACCACTGAAAAGAAAGAACTCACCAAAGGAAACAGTTCCTTTATGATATAAGAGATAATATAAAACTATTGATTTTCAGAGAACTGCACCCACACATGAAGAGAACAACATTATATTGAAATAGTACAATAAAACTCTATTAGGACAATAATGATTACAAGAATAAATAAATATGAACCATGAATTACTGTGATTACAATCTAGTTATGGATGAAAAAAGAAATTGAGGTGGGAAACTTAAGGAAATAGGGCTTAATAAGAAAGCTTAATTAGCAATATTTTGGGGGAAATACTGGGGAGATAAATGTGTACCATGGCACCTAGATTTCACATGAGTTCTGAGAAAGAAGTTGGGCCTGTGCGCTTGCGAAACAATGACTTCCCACTTAGCCGTCTCTTTACTCCTGAGTTTAAGGAAATATGAATTTTTTCTCAGAAATGAACCACCCTCTCTTCATATTCAAAAAATCATGCTGGGAATAATGGCACACACCTTTAATCCCAGGACGAGAGAGGAAGAATCAGGCAGATCTCTGTGCTTGAGGCTAGCCTCCTGTCAATTGTGAGTTCTAGGACAGGTAGCTGCATGGTAAGACCCTGTCTCAAAACAAACAAACAAAACCACAAATTAGGCAAAAACAAAACAAAACAATATTTTTTCTTATTCATCACAGAATTAATGATACAGCATCTTTATAAATTTAGGGATGGAAGAAATAAAATATCTAAAAAACCACCAGAAAGAAACCCAGAAAAAGAAAGGGAGTCACATAGGCAGAAAGCTTCTCATTTAAGCTGAGAAACAAACATATTTTCAGCTGCTAGGTATACACACATTTACATGAAAACATTCTTGACAAGCAAAAGTTGAGAATGCTGGCAGCATCTAGTTACATTATTAATTTATTGAATACATACAGAAAATTTGATGAAAACCAGGAACCAAAGAACTAAAACAACCTCAAAAACTTGGAGGACAAAAGAAGTGTGAGGCCCTATGAAGAGAATGGACTTTCACCTCTTGTAGAAAAAGGCCAAACACATGTATATCAGCATATGATTCAGAGACACAGATATATGGGCCACACAAAAGCTAAAACTAAACATTGAGGTAGCAAACTTAGAACAATGACTGCCCTTTTATTATATTTGTTTGTATAATTATATACTACTATTATTTTCATGTGATTTGCATGTCTGTAGATGGGTGTTTATGTGAGTGTGTTTGTGTGTGTATTCACAGCAGATGCACGGAAAGTAGAGGGCAGAGGTCACTCTCTGTTACCACTCTTCAGGAGCTATTGATCCTGGTTTTATGACAGTGTGTCTCACTGGCATGACACTGGATGGACAATGAGCCCCACAATCCACTCATTTCTGCACGCTTAGTACTGGGATTTCAAGCCAGTGCCATCATGCTTGGCTTTCTTATGTCATTTCTAGGAATTAAACTCAGATCCTGATGATTGTGTCGCCAGCATTGTACAGACCGAGTCATCTCTGTGGCTCTAAAATTAATTTTCTCATATTCCTATAGAAATACAATGTTTCATCAAAATATCTTTATTTGTATACTGGCATGAAAAGTTAGGTCTCTGCTGTGCACTTTCAATGTATGTACAAAGAAAATCTGTCATGAAGAGATGTGATGTTACCATCAACTGCAAGATAATATTTCATCAAAACTCAACCAGTTACAAAATAGAGGATTGTATTTCTACCCTCATCCTGAGTAAGTTTAGTTGACTTAAAAGAAGACCATTACAAAAGAACAAACTATCTTTCTTGATGCTTAAGAATAGGAATATATCTTCATTCAAGTGAGTGACCCACTTAAGGTGAAGAGACTCTGAGACCTGTTGGACCTTGGCATCTTTCTCCTCCTTCCAACTCTGACATACCCACTTTACCGGTGCTTCATGGCCACTAAAAACAGAACAGAAGTGACTGAATTTGTGTTGTTGGGCTTATCCAGCAGGTCAGAGATGCAGCCAGTTATTTTTGGAATTGTCCTCGTCATGTACCTGATGGCAGTTATGGGCAATACCCTACTAGTACTTGTTGCTTGCTCAGACCCCAAGCTTCAGACCCCCATGTATTTCCTTCTCAGCCAACTTTCCTTGATTGACATATCTCTAACAACCGTCACGGTTCCTCAGATGCTGGTGCACACCCTGTCTGTGGATAGAAGCATTTCCTATAACCGCTGTATGATACAGCTGTTCTTCTTTATGGCAGTGGGCAGCATGGAAGGCCACTTACTGGCTGCCATGGCTTATGACCGCTATGTTGCCATCTGTGACCCTTTAAGATACTCTGCCATTGTCAGTCATAACCTCTGTCTGCGAATAACATTGACCTCATGGGTTGTGGTCAGCCTTAACAGTCTCCTGTACAGTTTGCTGGTCACTCGTTTAACCTTCTGTGGCAACCAGGTCACTCACTTCTTCTGTGACATCACTCCTCTGCTGAAGCTCTCCTGCACTCGACCAGTGGTCAATGAAATATTAATCTTCACTGAGGGTGTAGCTGTGGTGGTCAGTCCCTTCTTCTTCATTTTGGGATCCTATGTCTGCATAGGTGTTGCTATAGCCCGCATGCATTCAGTTGCTGCCCTGAGCAAAGCTCTGTCCACCTGTGGTTCTCACATTTTGGTTGTGTTGCTCTTGTACGGTTCTGTGATTCGCATGTACCTCAAGCCATCCTCTAGTTATCATTTAGACCAGGATCGCCAAGTTGCCATCTTCTACACAGTAGTCACTCCTATGTTAAATCCACTAATCTACAGCCTCAGGAACCAGGAATTTAAAGGAGCTCTTCGGAGACTTTTTAGGAAACTTTGCATCAGAGGAAGCTTCCAGCCTGACTCTCAGGCAAACAAAGAATGCCAACACATGTCCTGAGAAGCAAGTGTTAGTCTGAAAATACTGTTCTCTTATTAGTGTCTATGAATCATATATCTGTGAAATAATTTTTGCTATTAACACCCTCTTGGTTAAATTTGAAAAGAAGCAGATCTATGAATAAACCATTTTTAGTCCCTTTGACTGACTGAGATTCTTATAACAGTGTTATATTGTAGGTACTTTCAAATTACTGAACCCTTTTTAAAATTGATTTTTATTGATCTCTACATTTTTATTTGCTCCCCTCCCTGCCTCTTCCCTCGCCTTCAACCCTCTCTCAAGATCCCCAAGCTTCCAATTTGCTCAGGAGATCTTGTCTTTTTCTACTTCCCATGTAGATTAGATCTATGTATGTCTCTCTTAGGGTCCTCATTGTTGTCTAGGTTCTCTGGGATTGTGAATTGTGGGCTGGTTTTCTTTGCTTCATGTTTTAAAACCACTTATGAGTGAGTACATGTGATAATTTGAAGCAACCTAAATGCCTCTTGACCAAAGAATGCATAAGGAATTGTGGTACATTTACACAATGGAATACTACACAGCAGAAAAAATAACGACATCTTGAATTTTGCAAGCAACTGTATGGATCTAGAAATCATCATTTTGAATGAGGTAACACAGACCCAGAAAGACAATGATCATATGTACTCAGTCATAAATTACTAAACCTTCGAGTATATAAGATTCAACCCAGAGATTGCATCATCAATATGGTAGCAAATCAATATAACCATGCAGAACTTGATCATTTTTTATAACCATGTATTTCATACTGTCTTCCAGAGTGAAGTCAACATGAGTAACAACACTGTTGTGTGGAAAATTAAAATTAAAATAAATCACTGAGTAACTCTCCTTAACCATAATACATTTATAGCCTCTCAACTCAACAACGTTTTAACAGATAATAAGTTCAACGTTTATCATTTAAATTTTTCCGATTTTGTCTTCAACTGTTCTTTGTCTGTGTTAATTTTGTGATCTGTATTAGATAGACATGAGGTGATGATTTATAGATGATTGACTACATAATTTTTTGTTATTTTTTCATTTTATCATCTCTTTATTTTACATTCCAACCACTGGACTACATAATTTTTGAAGTGGATGAAAAAGTTTTATGTGGAAATAGAAATATCAAAGGCAACATATAGATGATATTTTAAACTGTGGGACTGAATCAAAACTTACCAAAACGTGAGTATAGAAAATAAGAGCAATATTAACTACAAGCTAAGATGGATACGGTGAGAAAGATGTAAAGGTCGTGTCAAAACAAGCATTGATGGAGAGGTGGCTGTCTGAGGAGGAAACAGCTGTTTGTTATGTTAGCATCTTATAAAACAACATTTGCCAAATGGAGCAATTATTTTTCTCTCAAATGTAGTTGAAAGACCACTGATGAGAATAGAAGTCATTAAACTTTCCAAGATGTGGACTATTAACAAGCATCATTAAAGGTTAGGGAAAAAATTTCACTTATAATAATTTCATAATAATGTTGTAAGAGAGGAAGTAAAGGTTGTGATTATTGACATTTTGTAAGCATTTGGGTTTTCTTTTTAGATAGACCAAAAGTTTTGTGTAACATGGGCTTAGAGAGAGCCTCTTATAATTTAAGATTGTTGTACAGAGTAGAGGGTGAATACATATACATATACATACATATACATATGTATGTATATGTATATATTTCACCAAGCTGTATTACCCTATAATGTGGACAATGCCTCTCCTAAACAGAAGTGTCTATTAAGTAAAATCCCAGAGCTAGGTACGAGATGCCTCTTTTCCAGTTCAAGCATTACAGGCTATTGTTACTGATTTTGTTCATCCACCAGAACTTGGTGGTAAGACCTTATTGCTGAAGATATCTTATGCTTGAGTCATAGAAAATGGAGAAATCAAGCTGTTTTTTTTAACCTGAAAGCTTCATCCCTATAACTAACATTCTTAGTGGCAGAAGGTGCTATGTTTCTGAGGGAGAAAGGGCAGCAATAGTTTTGCTCTGTTGTCAAGTTTTATGTCACTTGACACCAACTAGAATCATCAGAGAGGATGGATCCTCAGTTGAGAAAGTAGCCCCATAAATATGGGCCGTAGGCAAGCATGGAGGGCATTGTCTTAATTACTGAATGGCTGAGAAGGGCTAACCCACTGGGAGTGCTGCTACCCTGGGCTAATCTGAATAAAAACAGGCTGAGAAAACCAAGAGGAGCAAACCAGTAAACAGCAATCCTCCATGGGCTCTTCATCAGATCCTGTTTACAGGTTCCTGCCTTGCCTGAGTTGCTATACTGACTTACTCAATGATGAATAGTGATGATGAAGAATAAACCAAATAAACCCTTTCCTCCCCAAGTTGCATTTGATTATGGTATATCTTCACAATAATAGTAACTTTGACTACTTTGAGATTTACCCAATTGTTAACTGTGTGAGCTAAAAGGAGAACTGACTTGGAAAGATATGCCCACTGGTGCAAAAGTGACACAAATGTTACAGGAATAACTTTCTGCTTAATTTTTTAGACTCACACCACAAGCCAGAATTCATTCCTAGTGCTGTTAATTGGGCCAATAATTCGTGGCTGAGTAGTTCATAGACTCCAAAAAATAGCACCTTGTCATTATTCAGCTAAATAGGCATATTATTAAACTGTCACCTAAGTACTTGTTTTTATGTTCAAAGATTGCTGCAGCTTTTAGCCCGCATCAGAGGAGCTTCTTTATGCAGTAGATGACAATTACCATAGAGACACAGAATTGGTCAACATGCAGAGAAAAAGACATTGGGGAGTGTTGAGCTTGATATCACTTCCCTCTCCATCAGGTTCAAAGATTTTCAAGGGAGAGGTGACAGAAAGACTTTTACAGCCAGAAGTAGTAGATGGCTACTGGGTCAAGAAGGAGTTGGAGTGGGGTTTAGAGACAGATTTGACCAAAGCACATTTTATACATACATTAAATTCTCAAATAATAAACAAAGACTACATCTAAGGAACACCAAGTTCTTGGTATACAGTAAGAGCAGAGTGAATGTAAGTTAATAGAATTCTATTTTTTATTGAAACATTTATAGATGTACAAAATATATCTTAAGCATATTTTCCCCCAACTCCATCTTTTCATCTTCCCCTGACCATCTCCGTAATATACCACTTTTTTTTTAAAAAAAATATAACCTACTGAATACAGCTGATCCTATCAGTATATAAAGGGCTATGAGATTACCCTCTAGGACAAGGGGAACCTCTTAGTGACCACTTCTCAAAAATAACTCTCCTGTAGCTACCATTTCCAGCAATAGTTCCATAGCTAGGGGTGGAGCTTAGGGAACTCTCTGACTCTAGACTGGAATTTTTAAGTTTTACTTAATGAATGTAAGTATTTTACTTGCATGCATGTCACATCTATAAAGTGACTATGGAAACCAGAAGAGGACATAATGACTCTGATTTTATAGACTGTGGTTAGTCATCATACTGGGAACTGAACTTGGGTCCTCTGAAAAAGCAGCTCATACACTTGACCAATGAGCCATCTCTCCAGTCCTCTTGTTAGAATTTTTAACTGGCTTGATCCCATGTGGTTCTTGTAGGGCCCTGTCTCCCCTTACTCCTTGAGGTGCAAATTCCAAGGACTATTTTGGCTAACCAGCTAAGCTTCCTGCTAGTTTCTGTTATCTCTGCTATAGCCTGGTGATTCAGCCTAGGGCTTTGTTTTATCTTTGGTGTGGCAATTTCCCACCTGCCCGGGAGAGTTCCCACAGGCGCCAGTTTCTCTCTCCACTTGGCCATCTGTCTGCCGCTGCTCTCCACCCCCTGCCTGAGAAGATACCCACATGGCGCCAGTTCCCCTGGCCCTCCTGGCTGGGAGGAAGTTCCCTTACTGGGGCCAACGTATATTAGCCTTACATTCTGCTAAATAAAGTGGCATTCAGCTCTTGACGAATGACCCAGGTCTCTTTGTGTGTGTGTGTCTTTTGTTTAATCCCCAGGCCCTTGCCCCAAGCTCGTGACCGGTATGGAAGGCTCGCAAACCGTACCAGGTGAGGGTGACACAGAACCGGGTGGTGGTTCACACAAATGGAGGCCCTGCTGTGATATGAAGTGGCTACACTCGTCTGTGGAACCCACCTGCGAGTTTTTGAGAGGTAAGGATACCTGAGGGGTCGCCCTCGGAAGGCTGGTCAGCGGTACAAGGTGAGGGTGTATTGGAATTCTGGGGTGCAAGTATCTCTGTTCTTGTTGAGAACCGAGAGGCCGGTTACAGGCCAATTGAGAGTGTTAAATAAGTAAGTAAAAAATAGACACCGATATTAGTATAAGACAGCACAAGAGTTTCTTAAGACAGTTTCCCTTTGTGTAAGGTAGTTAATTGCCTAATTTTTTTGAGAGAGTTTAATCCCTGGCGTCTACAGGCAGGGAGCTTGTATATTACTAAGGGAGCAGGCTAGCGCCCAGCGGGATTGGTTGGGTCAGGCCAGGGTGAGCAGAGGCCGGCAGGCTGGATTGGGGTAGGCCTGGGCCGCCCCTTTGTGTGGCTGTGCTGATGCGTCCCATACGCCGGACTCCGGCAGGCTGTGCGACTGCAGCTGGCAACTCGAGGGGTCTCGGGGACCCAACGGCAGCGAGGGCCAGGCATTGGCGGTACAGGCAGAAACGACGCGGAGCGCCGCAGTGCATTGGGCCGGGCAAAAGTGCCTGCCATGGGCGGGTGGGCGCACCAAGTTGCGCAGAGGCGGAGCCACGGGTGTGCTCAAAATTCGACCTCACCCATAATCCACCGCCTTGGCCAAGAAAGGCACTGCTTACTAAATGGATAGAAAAGGTAAAAAAAAATGACTTTTGGCCCAAAAATCACTAAGTTACCACTAAGATTGAGTAGCCACAAGCTCACCGTAGCCAGTTAATCTAACTCCCCTGCGGGTAAAAGACAAACAGGGACAAGAGTAAATGCGGAGAGCAAATTTAACCTCACACAGTCCATAGTACGGAGGAGAGGATTCAAAAATTCTCCTAATTTTATGATTTACAAGTTAAAATAAAAGGAGAGTTAAAGATCCGCCTGCCAGAGCTCAGGAGGCCGTCTGCAGATGGAGTGGACCTGTGTCCTGCCCCCGGCCATGCAGCACAGCTTCAACTAAAAAAAAAGGGAGGGGGGGTCAGGTTTAAATCAAGGTAGCCTCTGAGATAAACAGGTTAAAAATTCTTCTTTTCCATTTCTAAACACTTCCAGCAACAATGGAGGAGTTTCTCTTAAGTATAAGTTGTGAGCAATATTTTTGATCTTGGTCATGTAACAGAAATAAGATGGAGTCTCAAGAGTTATTTTGATTTACATTTCTTCAATGGTTAAGGATGCTATATTTGAACATTTTTAAAATGTCCTTCAGTCATTTTAAGTTCATTTATTGAGAGTTTTCAGTTTAGGTCTGTTGCATATATTTTTATTTGATTAATTGTTCTTTGGAGGACTAATTTCTGGAGTCCTTATATTTTTTAAAGAGATCAATGACTGTTAGAATTTTCAAATTCTATAGCCTTGTATGTCTTGTTGACTGTCCTGTGCTATACGAAAGCTTCTCAGTTCTAAAGATCCTATTAATTATTTCTCTAATTTTGGCAGGAAGCTATTTGCCCCCATAAAAATGACAATTTAAATAATTCTATCCAGTTGCGTGAGTGCTCACATACTGGATCAGATAATTGTTTTCTGCCCCTGGAAAAGGTCCAGGCAGAGCTGATTCTAGGAGATGCTTTGAGGTTGGCTATTCAGCCCAATTCAAAGGCCTGCTGCGGTGTCGCAGGCCAATAGGATTTACTCTTTGGATCAGAGACCTACAGGTCTCTGTAAGTTCAAGATCAGCCTACTCCAGTACTGGCTGTATTCAATTTTAACCTAAGTTTTTTATTACTCTTAAATATTAACCTGGGAGAAGAGTTTGTTTATGCCTCTCCTAGAGATCCAGTCCATTTGGATACTACTGTGCTGCACATCTGTCCAGAAGCCTGAGGACAAAGCCTCTGCTGTGGAGCTGTCTGATCTGATTGCTGCGGAGCTGGCGGATTCCTGAAAAGCAATCCAATGCCTGGACTTCATCCTCCCCCAGCTCCCTACCCTTAATCTATCAGTCATTGCTGTATTGTTGTTGCTGTACAATTGCTGTACTACTGGATTTTCCCCTATCCTGTCAGTTGTTTCTGCTAAGCACTGTGGGTACCTTCAAGCAGGTTGTAAAATGCCATGGTCATTCGAATTGAGCTAAATTCACAATTGGATACTGCAGTTAATCTTTACAGATTGGATATGGTTTTTGACCTCTGCTGGTCACAGCAAAGGATTTTTACTGTTTTTCATGGGCCCTGGAATACAAAATTTACTAATTGGCTATCATTTATTCTAGTTAGCTTTCCAGGGACCTTACACCAGTGCTAATTGCGACCTTACTTAAAGGTGCTCTATTCTGAGCAGACTTTTCAGGATTGTACTATGCACAATCTCCTTTGGGAATGTTTATATACGCTGGAGTGTAACCTTCATGATCTCATGAAGCTGGAGTCAGGACTACTCAGGTCAAATCCTTTTGGCATTCGCCTCAAAATATCTTTCAGCATAAATCTGGCTAAACTCAATGATGTTGATTGGTGAAGCCTCTGACGGGTAAGATCTATGGCAGACTTTCCCCAACCTAAGACAGGATTGTGTTGGACCTGAACACCCATCCAGAGATGGGTAAGGGGTCAGGTCTGATGCCATGCCATCCAAGCCAGGCCCTAGTCATCATATTTTATATAAAAGGGGGACATGTGAGGGCCTGTATTCCCTGTTCCTCGAGGCCAAAGCACAGGATGCAAGAAATGTTTACACTAACCAGTTAAGCTTCCTGCTAAGTTCCATGCTTGCTTCGCTACAGCCTGGTATAATAGCCTAGGGCTCTGTATCACTTTAAAATGGTAATTTCTCAACCTGCCTGGAAGAGCCCAGGCGCCAAGGCCCATCTTACCTGTCTGACACTGCCTTGCACCCTCGACCACCTGCCTGTGGAGAAGCTCTCACAGGCACCAGTTTCCTCAGACCCCTCTGGGTGGGAGGAGTTTTTCTTTACTGGAGTCAAAAGTATTTAACCCTGGATTAAGTTGAATAAATAGAGCATTCTCTTCTTGAGGATGACTTGAAACACTGTCTGTGTTGTGTCTGTCTGTGTTTCAACCCCTAGGTCAATATAGAACTCGTGGGAGGTGGGTGGTGATGCTGACCCTATGGTGTGGAGCGACCCCCACAGAAAGTGAAGAAGGGGAGTGCATGGGGCCAAAGGGAACAGAGATAGAATCAAGATGGCTAGAGGAGGGGAGGGGCTTCAAGGAAGTGGGCTTGTCTTGTCTCTTAAAGTGACGAACAATCATAACATTCCCATCTCTTTTTTATAATAAAAAGTGGTAGATTAGACACTACAGTTTGACGGAATTGTGGTGGCAGATTCTCAAGACTGCTTCCGGCTTATTTGTGGGCATCGTCTTTGTTGGGGGGAACCTGAGAAAGCTGGATGCTGGCCACATCCTGGCAAAGCTGATCTCTTTGCTCCTATCCAGTGTTTGTGGCATGGAAATGTCTGTTGTCTCTTATACCTGTTTAAGGTATTGGCAGAACAAAGAACAAAGTTAAATTAAGGAAAAAAAAATTTTTAGGACCAGGGAATTGAGGGGGATGTATCTGACCTGCTTAGGGTGGACCCTTTAATTAAGCTCCCTGGAACTCACAAGAATTCCTTGGGTTTGTGACAAAGATAACTTGATATAGGGAGTCATCGTGGGGTTAGGGAGAAACCTGGTACTTGGGGAATTCCTAGTACTGTACAAGGATGATCCCAGCTAAGATTCATAGCAATAGTAGAAAGGGTGCTTGCACTGGCTCTCCCCTGTGATCAGAATAGTGACTACTCTAATTGGCATCATAGAACCTACATCCAGTAGATGGAAGCAGGTACAGTGACCCACAGTCAAGCACTGGGCTGAGTTGTCAGAATTCAGTTGAAGAGAGAGAGAGAGGAGAGATCATAAGAGCAAGAGGTATGAAGACTGTGATTGGGAAAACCACAGAGACAGCTGACCTGAGCTAGTGGAAGCTCAAGGATTCTAGACTGACAGTTGGGGAGCCTTCATGGGACCAAACTAGTCTCTCTGAATGTGAGAAATGATTATGAGGCTTGATCTGTTCGGGAGGCCCTGGCAATGTGACCAGGACCTATTCCAGGTGCATGAACTGGCTTTTTGGAGCCCATTCCCCATGGTGGGATACGTTACTCAATCTTGACTCAGAAGGAAGTGTCTTGGTCCTGCTTCAACTTTGTGTGCCAGACTTCGTTGACTCCCCAAGAGGAGTGGACAGGGGTTGGGACTGGGGAAGGTGGGGATGGGAGAAGGAGAAAGAGGGGGGAACTAGGGTTGCTGTGTAAAATGAGAAAAAATTGTTTTAAATAAAAAAGTGGAAAAATTATGGGTGGTGTAAAAAATGGTACTTTTAGTTCTGGGCACCTATTCAATTTTGATCCCCATAAATATTATGTCCTTCCCATGTTAAAGTAGTTAACCCACTTTATCTGTCTCATAGGGACTTACAAAAAATACAAACACCAATATTGCTCTCATAGTATCCCTGGCAGTTAGGAAATGTGAAAGTGACCAATTCTTGAACAAACCCATGTACCATCACAGTTTGAATTAGAGGTAGTGTTATAAAGCACATGTGAATAGATCTGGCAATATTTAGTTTTCCAACAATCATTGTTGGTTTTGATGAAGCATAAATCTTCTCACTGGGAAGTCCAGAGATTACAGCAATGTTTTCAGGGTATGTTTAACTATTTGGATTTGGATTACATGGTCTTTCATATTTTTGTCTTTTTTTTTTAAGAATCTGATACCTGGACCTTGAGAATTTTTTTGGCTCTATATAGCCTGTTTATAAACCAATTTCTCCACAAATTAGTCAGAATCACTTTATGGACACATAGAATCACAACTCTTTATTTAACCTCAGACCTGTGGATCATCCTCAATTGCAGTGAAACCCATGCTAGTGTTTTACACAAAGTACGTGGTGGTAGTTTTTTGTACTTCAGACTTAAGAAATACTTTGTGACATTATCTGATGAGAAAATTATGGATATTTATTCAATTTAGATTATTCTAAAGCATTTGAAGTTGAAGCTAGGATCTTGTACATTCTTTATAAGTGTCCTACTGCTGACTTCCACTCCAGTCCTCCTTTTACTTATTTTAACACAGGGTCTAACTAAGCTGCTAAGGATAAGGATATCTCAGGCATATCTTGAATGTATAGTCCTAACTCAGCCTTTCTGGGATATTCTAAAGGAATCAGATTTGTGAAGGACAAAATGATTTTCCTAGTATAATAGTTAAGACTCAGTTTGAGGTTTGAGCCAGAGAGAGGGCTTATAGTCTTTTTACCCATTTACTGAAGGCTTTCTTGACATCTCCATTCCTTAGGCTGTAGATAAAGGGGTTTAACATAGGAGTCACCACTGTGTACATGACTGTTACAATGCGACCTTTAGTCACCGAATAGCTGGAAAGGGGCCGGAAATAGATCCATGTGAGGGTGCCATAGAATATGGTCACCACGGTGAGGTGGGAACCACAGGTAGAAAAGGCTTTCCACCTTCCGTTGGCAGAGGGGATCTGGAGTACAGCCGAGATGATGAAGGCATAGGAGGCAATGATGATGACCAGAGCACCATTGATGACTATTATTCCTTCTGTATGAATCATCAAGGTGTTGAGTCGGGTGCTGGTGCAGGAGATTTTCATCAGGGGATAGAGGTCACAGAAGAAGTGGGGGATCCTGTTATCTGCACAAAAGATCAGTTGACCCATAAGTAAGGTGTGCAGCAGGGCATGAAGGTGGGAAAGGACATGGCACAGAACCACCATCTGTATGCACAGCCTTCTTGTCAGTATTGTGGGGTAGCGGAGAGGGAGGCAGATGGCAATGTACCTGTCATAGGCCATCACAGCCAGGAGGAAGTTTTCCATGGCTGCAAAGCAAATAAAGAAATAAGTTTGGGCTAAACAGCCCATGTAAGAAATGGTTTTTGTAGAGGAGAAAATGTTCTCTAGCATCTTGGGAACTGTGGTAGAGGTGAAGGAGATGTCTGTCAAGGCCAGGTTACTGAGGAAGACATACATGGGTGTATGAAGGTGAGGAGCAGAGACAATGAGTGCAAAAATGAAAAAGTTGCCAGAAATGTTGATTATATACATGAGTAGAAAGAGAAGGAAGAGAGGAATCTGCTCATCCGGGTGAGTAGAGATGCCCAAGAGGATGAAGTGTGACACACCGGTCCAGCTGCTGTTGTCCATCTGCCGCCACAAGAATGGAAAGGATCATTTACATTCCCTGGGAAATATGAGCAAGCTGCCGAGGACCCCTCATTGCTGCACCCCAGCACAAAATACACATGGTACTGATAAAAGGACTGAGTTCTTAATGGTTTTTCCTTATCTTTAACATCATCACTGTCACCACAGCTAACATTTTCAGAGCATCTTCCTTGAATCAGGAACTTCAATACATTATCATATTTGAATATTATAGTTATCTTATGAAAAGATCATCATCATTATTATGTGTTTTTACAAATTAAAAGGCATAGAAAATTAAAGCTCATAAAGGGCACATTTCAATTTATATCCCCTGTTTATCAGGATCCAAAGGTCATGCTGATAAGCACTATATGGTATGAATCTCCAAACTAAAGAAAGCCAAGCCACCATATTCATGGCAGTAGCCTTATGGATGGGCTACACATCTGAGGAACCTGCCTCCTGAAGGGAATGCCAGAGTTCATGTAATTTATCAGTTCTCACTCTTGAAGTTGTGTACAGGGGCAAGACCACTCAAATAGCACAAATTGATTTATAAGAATGAATTTCCATCTTCATAATTCCATATGTCACTTCTCTAAATGACTTCTCTTCAGTTGGTATTACGCTTTATCCTGACTCATATCTAACAAAAGAAAGACTGATGCTAACTTTACATACTTACTTGAGTAGTAAATAATACTAAATTTTGAATGCATAGACTAGGCTTTTAAAAAAAGTACATGGTTCCATTAGATGTCTTGGTATAGGTTTTTCTTATAGCCTGTCATACATGTTCCATCAGGTAATTCAACCAAACATAGAAAACATTTTTGAAAATATTTTCCAAGAAGGAAAATGTAAGATTCTGCTGCATGAGGAATACTACAAATCCACAGAAATGAGATGATACATAGGCTGTGAATTAAATATTACAAGCAATCCTGAGACAATTTAAGGTGTGTGAGGATGCACAGAACCTCTGTAAAAATATTATTCCATTTTATATCAAAATATTATGGTATTCTATAGATGCTGGAAACAATGGACAATTCCATCTGTTTATTATTTAAAAATTTATGATATACTATTATTAGAAATTAATGTTTTATACAGATCAAACACAGATGAAAATCTGTGATTCCAAATAGTTGAAGCTAATAATATATAATTTGTTACTAATAATTGCTACTAATAACTCAATTCAGATGAATTTTTTCTCATTATTTCTAAAAAAATTAAGTTCACAGAAACATAAAATAATTTTAATTTTATACCTTTCATGGTAGGATGTAAAATAGGTAATTATAAAGGATTTCTACTCAAAAGGTAATTATAATGAGATAAAATGTATATGGAGAAGAATGAAAGCACATTTTTAAACAGAAAAGCACTAAAACTCACAGTTTCTGATAATGAACTTGTTCTTTCAAGTAAAGATGCTTGGTGATCAGAGCAACCCTGTGGCATAAGCATTATCCCTGTATATCAATGAAGATGTTGAAGTTCACAGAGTTCTGTAATTCTGTGATGTAAGCATTACCCCTATGTATAACTGAAGATGTTGAATCTCACAGAGTTGTGTAACATGTTCAGAGACGCAGATTAGTAAGTGGTGGAACTAAAATTTCAGTTCAATTGCATCTGATCACAAAGCCTATATTTCTGAGTACTGATACTATTCCCTCACTTAAACTTTCCCTCTTAACTCCTATTTCTACTTCTCCTTTGCTTTTGCATTGTGCTGTCTTATATATTAGCTAGAAAAGTGCCCATTCGCATATATATGTATAATATTCCTTAAAAAATGCTGGCGTGACCCTGGCAGGCTCGCAGAGCAGCCGCTAGTTCAGCAAGGACAGCTATGGGTCCCTGCAAGATCCCCAGGGGCCATGTGAGCAGGCGGTGAGCTCACAGAGCAGGCAGGAGCATGCGTGTCCTGGGCAGGTGGGCAGGCTGGTCCTGCCATGCGGCCAGGAGAGCATGCGGCAGATAAAAGGCTTACAAGACATAGTAAATAGACATAAAGCTGAACACTTATTACTTAAAAGAGAAAGAAAGACAGGGACAGAGAGAAAGAGAGAGAGAGATGGGAAACAGATGTGCACACGCCAAGAGAGAGAAAAGAAAGAGGCCAAGATGGCGATGAGAGGTCAGAAGTCCCTGGGAGTGGGCGTGGCTTGTCCCTTAAAGGGACCAGAGACCAAAAGGAATAACAATGTATATATTCATATATATGATTGTATATATGTATATATATGTATATAATATATATCTGAGTGCACATACATATGTTTAAGCTTTATTATAAAGCTAAAGACTATATATTCGTTTCTGATGTTTTTAAAGAATTAACTTTTATTGATTCTTTGAGGTTTTCACATCATGCATCCCAATTCGTATATCTCCCCATCTCCCTGATCCGCCTTTGTCCTTACAACCTCCCCCCATGAAACAAAACAAAATTTAAAGAAAAAAATCAAAAATAAAAAAAAACCCAAACAAAAAGCAAACAAACACGAGAAGAAAGAAAAAAAGAGTAGAAAAGAAAGACAGGAAAAGAAGAAAAAGAACTTCCTCGTGGAGTCTGTGGTGAGGTTCTACCCTTCAGTCCTTTGATCTTCATTTGCAGGAATTCCTTGAGAGGAATCATTGGTCTTGTTCCAGGCCTCTTCTGCTGTGGCTGCATAGACAATGGGCTCTCACCTGACTGCCCCGGGATTTCCTGCAGTTGTTTGTGTCCTGGAGATCCTGGAGTTCTGGCTTTGTAGTTTCTTACCCTTCTCCTGTTCTAACTGTTCATAGATGAGGTAGATGTTGGGAAGGGCCCACTTAGAGCCCCAGTCCTGCGCCTTGGTGTCAGCTGGACTGGTCAGAATGCTGACTTTCCCGCATTGTCACCACACCCTACCCCCGGGTCCAGTACTGCCTTGAGCCACTGCAGCCTGTTCTCAGAGATCGGGACCAGCTTTTCTGCTCTCAGGCCCACAAATCCGGCACACAAGTCTGGCTCACATTCACACCCAGGGCCAGCTCTACTGTCCTGCCCAGGAAGTGCAGAGCTCTCCCTCTCTTCCAGTTGCTGTAGAGAGGACATACCTGGGGGATGGTGGGAAGGGGGGTTCAGATTTCCTGTTCTCATGCCTTCAGGGCTGGCTGCAGAGTCTGCTCTCCTCTGTACAGCCGCTGGTGAGGGGCAGGACTAGTTCTTTCAGTCTTGTGACCCCAGGGTTCTCTTGCCTGTCAGAGACAGGTAGCAAGGGATGGGGGGTAGGGGAGGGCATCTTTCCTTTATGGCTCCAGTGAAGGGAAAAGGGGCGGGATCAGCTCTCCTGCTCTCAAGCCCTCAGGGTGGGCTCATCTGCTTCTCTGCCAACTGGGTCAGTTCTAGTGTGGTGCCCAGGCTCTTTGGAGTGCTGTCCTAATGAGGAACAAGGCTAGTTTTCCAACTATATCAGAGCCAGCCAGCTCTCTTACCGCCTTGAGTAGCTCATCTTTCCCTCACCCTTGACACCACGTGGTTGGAGGAGGGGTAACCTGTTTGCTTTTTTGTTTGTTTGTTTGTTTTTTCGAGACAGGGGTTTCTCTAGCTTTGGAGCCTGTCCTGGAACTAGCTCTTGTAGACCAGGCTGACCTCAAACTCACAGAGATTCACCTGCCTCTGCTTCCCTGAGTCCATCACCACCCAGTTCTGCTTCTGCTTTTAAATTCATGCTACTGAGGATGAGAGCTCTGAGTTATGTTCCATAAGATCATATTGAGTGGGATGGGAGGCAGGTAGCAGGGACGAATGTGGCTGAGGAGGAGGGAAGCCAAGAATCTTGCTTTTAAATGGGGTGTAGATAAACAAACAGCGGCATAGCTTGTAAGGATCAAATCCAGGATTTGTTCCCACATCTGTCAGGAAAATATTCTGGGACCTGAGGAAAAGCACCCATTTTCCTTGAGGAGATGGAGGTAATGCCTATTTGCAGTAAGAAGCTTACAATGAGAAGCTGTCTATTATCCCCATAAGGTCTTCCTGTCACAGAACTGATTTGCATTACTTCTGCCACTTCAACCACAACTACCCTTTGAAAATAGAGCAGGCATTTGCATAACATAAGGAACCCTGTTCTCTCTCTGAGTTTCCCTGTCTCATGGCTAAGAAGCAGGAGTGCCAGGAAAGGGCTAGGCTGGTTGCTAAAGAGAAATCAATATGGACAGCCATGCAAGTAAAACTTCTGGATTGCTCAATCCAATTTTCATGTAGACATCTCCTCAAATCATCGAAGCTTTCTGGAATTTTTAAAAGCTATTTTCTGACTTTGGGAAAATTTCTGTGGAAAGTCTTAGCTATGTAAATTGTCTGCTCTCTCTTGAGGGTAGGTTTTCCTGAGGCAAGCACAGGAAGCCAGCAGCACAGATAAAAATAATGGAGGAAAGTCAGAAAAAGAAGGGAGATAGGACAGTAAAAAAGGAGACTTAACAGTACTTACTCTTATACAAATGTTCAATCCTTATGGTCTTTGCTGAGGACCTGGCATAAGAGTTGCCTGATGTGCCAACAAATGTGTGATTGTGGACAGCCCTCTGTGAGGACATACTGCTTTACTGTGGGCTCTCAGCTAGACTGGAATGGGCTCATCTGGTACTTCATCTCTCCTTGGCTATGCGCATCAGGCAGGAGTTGGGGGGGTCAGCAGCTCCAGGGAGGCCATACTAGACTCCAGGAGCTTATGCTTGTTGGGAGCAGGAGGACAGAACTGGGAGTGCTGGGAACTGAGGTTTTTAATATACATCTGCATGGATCTCATGGTTCTCACTAGTGAGAATCCCAAGTGTGTCACTGTCCAGACTTATTGCTCTCTCTGGGGAGTGGGGCAAACAAGGCACTGTTTGTAATATTGCTGTTGTGATGGCTTCTTCCCAGGAGCCCTGAGGAGAAAGCCCACAGAAACTCAGACATGGTAAAGGCTGGATGGGTGTCTTACTTCCCTGAGTTCTGATTTGCTCTCACTTAAGTAACTTAAGAAAAAGAATTAACAGTAAAACATGCAACAAGAAAAAGAGAGTCTGTTTCTACCCTCCATATTCATTCTAGTGGTAATCAGCCACTGTCCATGACCAGCAGGCACTGCTCCAGACATTTCTCTATGCAAAGGTGAACATGTGCATGTGTTGTAAAAATGAGATCTTGTGGCTGGAGAAATGGCTCGGTAGTTAAGAACACTTGCTACTCTTGCAGAGGACCCAGGTTTGGTTCCTGGAAACTGCAGTGTGGCTCACAATCATCTGTAACTCTAGTTCCAGGAAAAATAATTTTTCTTATGACCTCTGTGGGCTCCTGAATATGTGTGGTATGCATAAACACACTCAGGTACACACAGATACACATAAAATAAATGGATATCTTAAAAGAGATTTTATTTATGGAGCGTCTTTTCTCATAAGTAAATTGTAGCAAAATAAGACCTAGATTTTTAATTGGAAGATATTTCACAAAATATTATTTGTATAGAATAATAACTATTTTCTTATTCATACCTTTTATCATGATTTCTCTAGTTATAAAGAGAATGTTACAACCAATATTTTCTTTTCTGGAGAGGATTTCTCTGTGTAACAAGCCCTGGCTGTACTGGAACTCACTGTGTAGACCTGGCTGGCTTCCACCTTACAGAAATCCACCTCCCTCTGCCTCCTGAATGTTGGGGTTAAAGGCATGCACCACCAACACCTGGCCCAATATTCTTTTTTTTCTTTTTTTTATTTTACTCTTTATTTATTTATTTTTTTAAAGAAAACAATCTTTTATTATATATACCAATCCCAGTTCCCACTCCCTCCCCTCCTCCCCTTCCTTCCACCTAGCTCCTACACTCCACACCCCATCCACTCCTCAGAGAGGATAAGGCACATTGCTTTGGGGAAGGTCCAAGGCCCTCCCTATTATACCTAGGCTGAGCAAGATTTCTCCATCCAAAGAGAATAGGTTCCAAAAAAAAACCAGTACAAGCAATAGGGATAAATCCTGGTGACCATTGCAATGGTCCCTGACCATATAACGGTCACTCACATTCAGAGATTGATTTGTTCCTATGCTTCTTCCTTCCCTATCTGGCTGGAGTTGGTGAGCTCCCATTCACTCAGGTAGGCTGTTTCAGTGGGTGAACCCATCATGGTTTTGAACTCTTTGCTCATATTCTCACTCCTCCCACTCTTCAACTGGACTTTGTGTGCTCAGTCCAGTGCTTTGATGCAGGTCTCTACCTCTGTTTCCATCAGTTGCTGGATGAAGGTTCTATGGTGACATTTAAGATATTCATCAGTCTTACTACAAGGAAAGGCCAGTTTGAGCACCCTCTCCTCTGTTGCTTAGGGTCACCCTTGTGAATTCCTGGGAATTTCTCTAGTGCCAGGTTTCTTGCTAGCCCCATAATGGCTCCCTCAATCAAAATATCTCTTTCCTTGCTCTCATCTCTGTCCCTCCTCCATCTCAACTATCCCATTCCCTCAAGTTCTCCTCCCATCTCTCCTTCTCTCCTCATCTTCCCCTTCTATCCTCCCTACTCCTCCCACCCCCATACTCCCAATTTTTGTGAGGCAGTCTTGTCTGTTTTCCTTTTCCAGAGGGATTTATGTATGTTTTTCTTAAGGTGTTACTTAGCTTCTTTAGGATCATGAAATATAGGCTTAATATCCTTTGCTTTATAACTAGTAACTACTTATGAGTGAGTACATACCATATTCATCTTTCTGGGTCTGGGTTATCTCACTCAGGATAGTGTTTTCTAATTCCATCCATTTGCATACAAATTTCAAGATATCATTGCTTTTTCAAAGTACTCTGAGTAGTACTCTAATATGTAAATATGCCACGTTTTCTTAATCCATTCTTTGGTTGAGGGGCATCTAGGTTGTTTCCAGGTTCTGGCTATTACAAATAATGCTGCTATGAATATAGTTGAACAAGTGTCCTTGTAGTATGATTGAGCTTCTTTTGGGTATATTCCCAAGAGTGGTCTTGGATATCCTGATATAGGTTGATTCCCAATTTTCTGAGAAATGGCCACACTGATTTCCAAAGTGATTGTACAAGTTTGAATTCCCACCAGCAATGGAGGAGTGTTTCTCTTACTTCACATCCTCTCCAGCATAAGCTATCATTGGTGTTTTTGATCTTAGCCATTCTGACTGGTGTGAGATGGTATCTCAGAGTTGTTTTGATTTGCATTTCTCTGATGACTAAGGATGTTAAATATTTCCTTCAGCCATTTGAGATTTTTCTGATAAGAATTCTCTGTTTAGTTCTGTACCCATTTTTAAGATTGGGTTATTTGGAATTTTGATGTTTAATTTATTGAGTTCTTTATACATTTTGGAGATCAGTCCTCTGCCTGATGTGGGGTTGGTAAAGATCTTTTCCCATTCAGTAGACTGCCTTTTTCTCTTATTGACTGTTTTCTTTGCTTTGCAGAAGCTTCTCAGTTTCAGAAGGTCCCATTTATTCACTGTTGCTCTCAGTGTCTGTGCTATAGGGGTTGTATTTAAGAAGTGGGCCCCTGTGTCCATGCATTGGAGGCTACTTCCCACTTTCTCTTCTAGCAGATTCAGTGGATTTATATTGAGGTCTTTATTTTATTTGGACTTGAGTTTTGTGCATGGGGATAGATATGGATCTATTTTCATTCTTCTACAGGTTGACATGCAGTTATGCCAGCACCATTTGTTGAAGATGCTTTCTTTTTTTCCATTGTATATTTTTAGCTTCTTTGTCAAAGATCAGATGTTCATTGGTGTGTGGATTAATAGCTGAGTCCTCGATTTGATTCCATTGGTCAACCTCTCTGTTTTTATGCCAATACCAAACTGTTTTCATCACTGTAGCTCTAGAGCTTGATGTCAGGGATGATGGTATTTTAATGGTGATTGCATTGAATCTACAGATTCCTTTGGGTAGGAATGCAATTTGATTCAAGAGCATGGGAGATTTTTATATTCTCTGGTATCTTCTTCAATTTCTCTCTTCAAAGACTTAAAGTCCTTTTCAAACAGGTCTTTCACTTCTTTGGCTAGGTTCAACCCAAGTTATTCATGGCTATTGCGAAAGGTGATGTCTCCCTGATATCCCTCTCAGCTTCATCATTTGTATATAAAAGGGATACTGATTTTTTTGAGTTGATCTTGAATTCTGCCACATTACTGAAGGTATTTATCAGCTATAGAAGTTCCCCAGTAGAGTTTTTGGGGTCACTCATATATGCTATCAAATTAACTGCAAATAAGAAAAGTTTGACTTCTTCCTTTTCAATTTCAATCCCCTTGATCTCCTTTTGTTGTCTTAATGTTCTAGCTAGAACTTCAAGAACTGAGTTGAATAAATGTGGGGAGAGTGGATAGCCTTGTCTTGTTCCTAACTTTAGTGGAATTACTTTGAGTTTCTCTCCATTCAATTTGATGTTGGTTATAGACTTCCTGTATAACGCTTTTATTATGTTTAGATATGTTCCTTTTATCCCTGATCTCTTTAAGACCTTTATCATGAAGAGGTGTTTCACTTTTGTCAAATGATTTTTTAGAATCTAATGAGATGATCATATGGTTTTGTCTTCAGTTTATTTATATTGTGGATTACATTGATAGATTTTCATATGTTGAACCATCCCTGCATCTCTGGGATGAAGCCAACTTGATCATAGTGGATAATTTTTTTGATGTGTTCTTGGATTTGGCTTGCATTTTTGCATCTATATTCATAAGTGAGATTGGTCTATAATTCTCTTTCTTGGTTGAGTCTTTGTGTGGTTTTGGTATCAGGGTAACTGTAGCCTCATAAAAAAGAGTTGGACAATGTTTCTTCTGTTTCTATCATATGTCACACTTTCAGGAGTATATTTATTAGTTCTTCTTTGAAGTTCTGATATAATTCTGCACTGAAACCATCTGGCCCTGGGCTGTTTTTAGTTGGGAGGCTTTTGATGACAGCTTCTATTTCCTTGCAAGTTTACTTTGTTACTGATTATGTTACCAATTTTAGAGAAAGTTCCATGAGTGCTGAGAAAAAGGTATATCCTTTTATGTTTGGGTGGAATGTTCTATAGATGTCTGTTAATTCCATTTGAGTCATGATATTTGTTTTAAAACGCCATCTTTCAGGGCTATGCTCCTAGCATGATCTCTGTCTCTTGTGGAAGACACAGCATTTAGATGGGGTTTGTGAGTAAAGTGCTATAGTGTGCCTAGAAGGGAGGCATTGCATGCCGCAGTTCAGAGGCACAAGTGACTCAGAGGCACAAGCAGCTCCGCCATGTTGGACTGGATGGAAAAAAGCAGGCAGTACCTGTATTTGACCTGGAATTGTCATAGCTTAGATTCTTAAGAGCTTAGCATTTTAAAAATGCAAAGCAAAAGTGTTCCTGGCCAGTAAAGAATTACAGATTCAAAATAGGACAGATTCAGACATAAGCGACCTCTAAATGGGTCACAATGTTAAATAATATATGGAGACTTGAGAAAGAAAAAAAGTATAGAGAGTCATAAAATAAAGTTAATGTTTTAAAAAATGGTAAAGTCTTTAAAGAGACAGAGTACAGATAATCATAGATTAAAAAAAAGCCACATAAAAATAAAAAATTCACAGAGAGTCTGGATTATGTGTATTACTGTGTTTTCTTTGAATTTTTTTGCTGTAAAGGAGCTAAGTACAAAAGCATATCTCATTATATGGACTGCTAAGCTAAACCAGCATGGATATTATAAAGGTATTATGGCTTCAAAATTTGGGTCTAAGAATATGATGCTTTGGATGTTTTCATAGAAGATGAGAACCTGTGGATTTCTTCTAGACCAATATGGTATAATAGACCATGCCCTCCTAAAAGGCTGCTGTAAACACCTTCAAAAGCTTACTTTGCTGAACTGCTGACTGAGATAAACCTAGCATACAGGATACACCATGAAAGAGCTAATTAACAGTGCCCCCATATAGCTCAAAGCAGTTTCGAGAAAAAACTATACCCATATTCCCAAATAATGTTTATAAATGTTCTTTTACATTTCAAGGGGGATATGATATAGATATGAATAATTTACATTGGTATGGATTTTAAGGTCAATTTTGTTATACGTATATGTATTTCTGATCTTGATTAAGTTATTGTGATTGTGTAGTTCATCTACAAATGTAATGTATTATTAGGAAATGTAGATTGTTAATGGATAATCATTGATAATAGTCAAGCTTGTAGTCATGTTAGTTAGATTATCTAGATATATAGAGATATATTTCATTTAGATAGGCATTCTTCATATCTTTCAAAGACTACAGAATATGGCATCTAAAATGTTTTAATAACCTAGGGCTTTTCATGAGAATGAGACATGTCTGCTCCTGGTAGCACCAATCTACTTCAAGAGGAAGATGGGCATCCAAGAAGTTCCTTATGGAGCTGGTTAGTCATTTGGGCAAAAACTGCTCTTGCTGGACTGTTGCATAAACTGGACACAAAGAACCCACAGAGAGGGGACTGCTGAACTTGCCTAAAGGTGAGATGATCTTTCGGGGTTCCTGATTCATGAAAGAGTCTGTGAGACATTCTGCAGGATACAGAAGAAAGTGACTGAACTGTCTTTGAAATTTCCTGTTTCATGGAAAAGTCTTCTGGATGCTATGGGACTGTAGGCTGAAGACGGATGCCCCAATAGTACAAAATAACTTTGGGTGACTGTCCAGGCGGCGAGATGTCTCTGTCAGTTCTAGAGTTTTGGAAGCTGCTTACAATACTTTCTGTTTACTTAGGTAATGTTATATCCTTCTGGAGTCTTTGGTGGAGTTGAAGAATAGATAACTAGTTATAGTTTTCCATTGTTATGATAAAGGCACCTTGATACCATCAGGAAACTCTTTGCAGGGTCCTCTAGTAGGCTTCCATGTAAAATGTGGCCCAGTCATTCCCAATC
The DNA here is from genome assembly GCF_982192425.1 of Myodes glareolus. NCBI lineage: Eukaryota > Metazoa > Chordata > Mammalia > Rodentia > Cricetidae > Myodes > Myodes glareolus. Next base: position 8,280,001 of record NC_142046.1, read on the forward strand.
ACTGTGGAGAACATATATCACCAGGAAAATTAAAAATCCAGTGCCTGTTGTAAAAATTCATACTGTTTTATATGAGGGAATAGACATGAAGGATGAATAAAAAACTTTAGTAAGAAATAGGAAACATATTTTGGCAGAATTCTATAAATGATCAGAGACCAAAGTTAAGAGTACATATAAACAACATTGTAATTCATGGATTACTGGACACAGATATGAATGTGACCATCATTACTTCAGAATCTTGGCATCTGAAATGGCCTCTTCAAGAGACAGATGTTCAATTTCTAGAAATTGAAAAGCCTATCTCAAGTGAAACAAAGCTCATGATGGGTTGAATGCAAAGGGTCAGTAGGACAGAGAGGAAGGCTGAGGCCATATGTTGCTAATATCATAGTGAATCTATGGGGTCATGATCTGCTGCAGCAATGGAATACCCAGGTTAACATTCCTGCAGTCCCAGGAACTCATAATTTTGGGAAGGATATTATAAGGTATGATACACAAAGGTCACCAGCCATTCAGGTTGTACAAGAAAAGAAAGCATCTAGCAAACCTTTAGAAGTACCAATGGTCCTACCTTTAAAATTGTTAACTGAGTTTTAATGTCTAGTTTCTTGAGTTCTTTATGTATTTTGGAGATCAGAGACCTTTGTCTGATGCGGGGTTGCTGAAGATCTTCTCCCATTTAGTAGGTTGCCTTTTTGTCTTAATGAAAGTGTCCTTTGCTTTAGAGAAGCTTCTCAGTTTCAGGAGGTCCCATTTATTTATTGTTGCTCTTATTGTCTATGCTACTGGGGTTCTGTTTAGGAAGTGGTCTCCTGTGCCTATATCTTGTAGACTACTTCCCACTTTCTCTTCTATCAGGTTCAGTGTAATTAACCCAATTAAAAAAATGGGTACTGAACTGAACAGTGAATTCTCAACAGAAGAAATTCAAATGGCCAAAAGACACTAAGGCCATGCTCAACCTCCTTAACAATCAGAAAAATGCAAATCAAAAAAACTTTGAGATACCATCTTACACATGCCAGAATAGCTAAAATCAAAAACACCAATGATAGCCTATGCTGGAGATGATATGGAGTAAGGAGAACACTCATCCATTGTTGGTGGGAATGTAAATTTGTACAACCACTTTGGAAATCAGTGTGGTGGTTTTTCAGGAAACTGGGACTCAACCTACCTCAGGACCAAGCAATTCCATTCTTGGGAATATACCCAAGAGATGCCCAAACATACTACAAAAGCATTTGTTCAACTATGTTCATAGCATCATTATTTGTAATATCCAGAACCTGGAAACAACCTAGGTGCCCCCCAATAGAAGAATTGATAAAGAAGGTGTGCCACATATACACATTAGAGTTTTACTCAGTAGTAAAAAAATAATGATATCTTGAATTTTGCATGCAAATGGATGGAAATAGAAAACAGTTTACTGAGTGAGATAACCCAGACCAAAAAAGATGAATATGGTATGTACTCACTTATAAGTGAATTCTAGCCATAAATAAAGGACATTGAGCCTATAATTCATAATCCTATAGAAGCTAAATAAGAAGGTGAATCCAAAGAAAAACATATAGTTATCCTCCTGGATATTAGAAATAGACAAGATTGCCAGGCAAAAATTGGGAGCATGGGGGTGGAGGTGGGATGGGGGTAAGGGGAGATGGGGAGAGAGAAAAGATAAGGGGAGTATTGGGGAGAGCTTTGGCAAGTGGGATGGTTGAGATAGAAGAAGGGTAGATATGGAAGCAGGGAAGTAGATATTTTAATTAAGGGAGCCCTTTTAGGGTTGATAAGAGACTTGACTCTTGAGGGTTTCCAGGTGTCCAAGGAGATGTCCCCAGCTTGTTCCTTGGGCAACAGAGGATGCCTGAACTGGTCTTATTCTATAGCCACACTGGTGAATATCTTGTACATTACCATAGAACCTTCATCTGGTGATGGATGGAGATAGAGATAGAGACCCACATTGGAGCACTGGACTGAGCTCCCAAGGTCCAAACGAGGAGCAGAAGGAGGGAGAACATGAGCAAGGAAGTTAGGACTGCCAGGGGTGCGTCCACCCACTCATATGGTGGGACTGATCTAATGGGAGTCCACCAAGGCAAGCTGGACTGGGACTGATGAAGCATGTGATCAAACTGGACCTTCTGAATGTGGCTGACAATGAGGGCTGACTGAGAGGTCAAGGACAATGACACTGGATTTTCATTCTACTGCATGGACTGGCTTTGTGCGAGCCTAGTCTGTTTGGATACTCACATTCCTAGTTCTGGATGGAGGGGGGAGGACCTTGGAGTTCCGACAGGGCAGGGAACCCTGACTGCTCTTAGGACTGGAGAGGGAGGGAGAGGTGGAGGAGTGGGGGGAGTAGGAGTGAAATGGGAGGAGGTGAGGAGGTAGAAATTTTTAATAAATAAATAGATTAATTAAAAAAATAAAAAAAATTGTTAACTCAGGAACCAGTCTGAGTTAAACAGTGTCCTTTAACAGAAGAGAAACTGAAGGCTTTAGTACAACTGGTACAGGAGCAACTAGATGCTCATCATATTGAAGAATTAACCAGCCCTTTGAATTCTCCTGTATTTTTTAAAGGAAATCTGGAAAATGGAGAATGGTGACAGATTTAAGAGCTGTCAACAAGGTAATTCAACCTATGGGCCCTCTACAATCTGGAATTCCATTGCCTCCCTATTACCTAAATGATGGCCTCTTATAGTTATTGATTTAAAAGATGGTTTCCTCACTGTATTTTTTCAAAAAAAGACGGAAAAATTTGCCTTCACAGTGTTTACTTAAAATAATTCTCAGCCTCCTAGGAGATATCAAGGAACTGTCTTTTCACAGGAAGTGTTCAATAGGCCCACCCTGTGCCGATACTCGTAAGTCAGTCATTGGAATAATATGTTAATTTGGATATTCTCTCTGTCTTTTGGTTAGTTTGGTTAAAGTTTTGTCTATTTTGTTGATTCTCTTGAAGAACCAACTCTTTGTCTCATTGATTCATTGTATTGTTTTCTTTGCTTCTATTTTGTTGATTTCAGCTCTCAATTTGATTATTTCCTGTCTTCTAGTTCTCTTGGATGAGTTTGCTTTTTTGTTCTAAAGTTTTCAGATGTTCAATTAATTCACTAGTGTCAGATTTTTCTAGCTTCTTTATGTAGGCATTTAGTGCTATGAACTTTTCTATTAACACTGCCTTCATTATGTCTTATAAATTTGGGTATGCTGTGTTGTCATTTTCATTAAATTTTTGGAAGTCTTTAATTTCTTCCTTTATTTCTTCCTTTACCCATTGATGATTCAGGTGAGCATCATTTAATTTCCATGTGCTGTGGGCTTTCTTGAATTAGTATTGCTCTTGAATTTTAGTTTTAAGGCACGGTGATATGATAAGAGGTATGGCATTATTCTAATTTTTTTGTATTTGTTGAAGTTTGTTTTGATTCTGAATATGTGGTTAATTTTTGAGACGGTTCCATGAGGTGTTGAGAAGAGGTATATTCTTTTATGTTTGGACTGAATATTCTATAGATGCCTGTTGTGTTCATTTGAGTAAGACATCCATTAGTTACCTTATTTCTCTGTTAATCTTTTGTCTGACTGACCTGTCCAGTGGTGAGAGTGGAGTGTTGAAGTCTCCCACTATTAGTGTGTGGGGTTTAATGTATGATTTAAGCTTTAGAAGTGTTTCTTTTACATATGAGGGTGCCCTTGGATTTGGGGCACAGATGTTCAGTATTGAGCTTTCCTCTTGATGGATTTTTCCTGTTACTAATATGAAATGTCTTTCTTTGTCTCTTTTGATTGATTTTAGCTTGAAGTCTACTTTGTTAAATATTAGGATAGCTGTACCAGCTTGTTTCTTAGGTCCATTTGATTGGAAAATCTTTTCCTAGCCAACCCTTTACTCTGAGGCAATGTCTGTCTTTGAGGTAGAGGTGTGTTTCTTGTATGTAGAAGAAAGATGGATTCTTTTTTCAAATCCAATGTGTTTGTCTGTGTCTTTTTATAGGCGAGTTGAATCTATTTATATTAAGGGAGATTAATGACCAGTGATTGTTATCTCCTGATAATTTAGTTTCCATTCTTGGTGATGTTAATTTGCGTTTTTCCATTCTTCGGGATTTCTTGCTGTGAGACTATCAATTGTCTGTGTTTTTGTTCATGTACCCAACTTACATGGGTTGGAGTTTTCCTTCTAGTATTTTGTGTATGGCTGGGATTGTGGCTAGGTATTGGTTAAATCTGATTTTGTTGTGGAATATCTTATTTTGTCTTTTTATGGTGATTGAAAGATTTGCTGGATATAATAGTTTGGGTTGGCATAGATGGTCTTTATTGTCTTCATAATGCTTGACCATGACTTTCTGGCTTTCATTGTCTTCAATGAGAAGTCAGACATAATTCTGATAAGTCTGCCTTTATATGTTACTTGGTCTTTTTCCTTTGCAGCTCTTAATGTTCTTTCTTTTCTGTATGTTTAGTGTTTTCGGTTATTATGTAGCAAGAGGACTTTTTCTTTTTGATCCACTCTGTTTGGTGCTCTATATGCTTCTTGTATCTTCATAGGTGCTGCGGGAGTACCTTCCACTGCTTCAGCCAATAGTCGCTGAAGCATGAGCCCACAGTGCTGCAGGAGTGCCTTCCGCTCCATCAGCCAATAGCCACTGAAATACCAGTCCACTGGGGCGTTATAGGTACCCAGGTTTCTTCCCCTTTGTTCATGGCGCTATGCAGGGCCGTTTTACCTCTGGCTTCCTGGCTTCTCTGTTATTGCACCGGCCTGATGGTTTAGCTTAGAAAGAACTTGGCCCTCTTTTGTTATGGTTATTCCACCTGCAAGCAAGGATCCCGCCATAGGCCCTATACGCTTGCCACCCACAGCTGCTCCTGGCCTTGGGTGCCAGACACCTGACAACCTCTTCCACTGCTCCGGAAGGGAGGGGGCTTTGCCCCTTTGCCCCCTAGTATATATACCCGACTTGTGTTTAATAAAGTTGCCATTTACTCCTTTGGTGAATGAGCATGGTCTCTTTGTGTCTGTCTATTTCAACCCTTAGGATATTCATCCATTCTCGTGGGCTCAATTCAGGAAAGTGCACGCCTGTTTTGGGTTTGGGAATTCACAGAAAAGTGCAGACAACAGGGCGTGGTATATTTCTCTTTAAAAGAAGAGCGTCAAGTTCGGCTCGGGCTCTTGGTTCCGGCTCCTGCTCCCGGCTCCTGCTCCAGCAACTAGGCTCCCTTCTTGATGGTTTATGGTGTATGTAAGTTCTACCCCCTAAAATAAATACCCCTTTAAAACATAACTGGTGTGGGATTGATTCGCCATTGTCTGGTGCCCGAACGTGGAGCTTTCACTGCTGCACACAGCACCTGGGGTCTGTTGGCGGCCCCATGGCCTTTACCCTGACTAGCCAGCTCCTAGCTTAAGTGCAAACCATATTCACACGGCCACCGAAACAGTAGGCGGCTACCTACAGCTTCCTTAGGCGCTCCGTAAAGCCTGCACTGAATCCCAGCTAAGTTCAATAGAATTAGGCCGGGGAACTTCTTTCCAGAGTTGCACACCACTGATGACTAGCCCCCTCCAAACCTCAGACAGATCGGGAAGGAGATTTCCCTGCTTCTGCAAACGCGCGGCAGGTCTACCCCCCTTTGGGCAGTGTATTCCCTGCTGCCCGGCTGAGTTTGGCCTGCGCTGCTAGCCTAAATTTAACCTCTGGATTTGAGTGTATATATTCTAGAGTTTACTTCCTGAATAGACGCCATTGCCACGTGGATTCAGGTGCGCCCCCACCTCCTACTGGCAGGCAACGGTCATTGCAGATAAGATTTTTCTTTTCGATTGAAAATACTGTTTGGACTCTCACCTTTCCTGGACCTGGAGGGAGGGGGGAGGAACTTGAACTTCCCACAGGGCAGGAAACCCTGACTGCTCTAGGGGATGGAGAGGGAGGAGGAGAGGGAGTGGGGGGAGTGGGAGGGTGTTGGGAGGAGGGGCTGAAATGGAAACTTTTATAATTTAATAAAAAAAAATAAAGTTAAAAAAACAACAAAAAAAGAAAATACATACATACATACATGCATACATACATACAAGTACAATTTCTTTTGATTGAAAATGTCAGAAAATATTACTATCCAAAAGTTCAGTGGTTTTTTTAATTGCGCTATGGAGGATATTCTGAAGGATGTCTCTGATATTCCTTCTTACTTGGTTATTCCTGGGATCTGTCACTTTTCTGGTTTTTGGCTATTTTATAAGGAAGATACAGTCCTTACAGACTGAATCTACAATGTGGAGGGCAGAGATTAAAACCTTAAGGACAATTCAGACTGACACCAACATCCTCAAAACAGAGTTTGGAGTTCTCAAGGAGGAGACTAGATCTTTGTCTGATATGACTCGGTCGACTGATCAAAATATCAAGAAGGTACAGTCTAATATTGCTTCTTTAGAAGGGAGCTTCACTGCTCTGGAGGAGGGGACAACCAAAATGACTCATAACCTCCAGTCCCTGACTGCAAGTGCTGAAACATTAGCTGAGAGGATTGTAACCATTGAATGTGAAAATCGGACTTTATCAAAAGGGTATGATAGATTAATTGACAGAATTTCCATACAAGAAGGCACAGTACATGCCATGAGGATTATGTCCAAGGAGGATATGGTATCTCTAATGGACAAGCTCCACGTCTTAGAATTATCAATGAAGGTGATTGTGTCCAAGGAGGAAATGGTGTCTCTGACAGACAAGCTCCATGCCTTAGAATCGTTAATGAAGGCTTTGGAGCATAATACTGGACAGGAGATTCAGGACTTACAGAAGGCAATGGTGAGCAGATTTAATAAGATTGAGGAAATCATAGACTCTGATGAACAGGAGCAAAAGGTAGAAAGGCAACATTCACCTCAAAAAACTCTCAGTCTACATAGAGTTATACTTGTTAGGGAGATGTTAAAATCCTGGGCTCTAAGCAGCAGGGCCACCTCTCAAGATTGGAATTAATTAACGTCAGCTATCCTCGAGAACGGACCTTTATGGCATTTCAAATGCCTATTCAAACAAGAGGCCAGACTTACAACAACAAGATTACAACAACAAGAATCAGCGAAAGGAATTGAGGTTTCACTAGATCAAATTCTAGGGGAAAGACTTTACTCTGATCCTCAGGAATAAACTTTTTATGATGAAAACATTTTATCCATATGTGCTACAACAGCTCTAAGGGCCTGGGACAGGGTTCAAGACTCAGGTCAGAGAGTAGAATTGTATATCAGGGTCAAACAAGGTCAGAGAGAACCCTTTAGTGACTTTTTGCAAAGACTAACTAAGGCTGTACAAATAGGGATGCCTGATCCAGAAGCAATAAATACAGTAATTGAATCTTTGGCTTTTGAGAATGCCAATGTAGAATGCAAAAGGATCCTGGGGCCTTTAAAGCTCAGATCAGCGCCTTTGGATGAATGGGTTTTACATACAATGAATGTTGATACATTTGATTATGGCAGTGAAACATGGGTGCAAGAAGCAGTTTCCAAAGGTAAAAGGAGACATCAGATTACAAAATACTTTCATTGTGGCAAAATGGGACACAAGAAAAGGGACTGTAGACAATGGAATTCCAGGAATAATGCCTCTTCTAGGAATAACAGGAATAGGAGGACTCAGCCTTCAGGTTTATGTAGGAGATGTGGAAAGGGCAGACATTGGACGAATGAGTGTAGGTCAACAAGAGATAAACAGGGCAACCCATTGCCATTGGGAAACTCAATGGGGGGCCTCACGCAGGCCCCCATGGCAAATGTAGTCCAGTCATTTCCGATCACTGCAGAGAACATGCCTCTTCAGGGAAATTAGAATGCCCCATGCCTGCTGTTAAAAGCAATAACGGCCTGAAGGATGAGTTAAATGTGAATGAATCAAGAAATCTAAGAGGACAAAGTAAACATGTATTCTGGTAGACTTCTATAAATGAACAAAGACCACAGCTAAGAGTGTGTGTAAATGGCAAATTTATTACTGGCTTACTGGACACAGGTGCGGATGTAAGTATCATACTCCAGAATCTTGGCATCAGCATTGGCCTCTTCAGGAGGTAGATATTCAGTTCTTAGGAATTGGAACCGTATCTCGAGTAAGACAAAGCACGAGATGGATCAATTGTATAGGTCCAGACAGACAAATAGGAAAACTAAGGCCATATGTAGCCAATATTGCAGTGAATTTATGAGGCTGTGACCTATTGCAGCAATGGAATACCCAAATTAACATTCCTGATGCTTCCAGAGCCTATATTTCTGAGGACAATATTACAAGATATTACAGATGGCAGAAACCAGCCATTAGAGCTATACAAGAACACAACACAATTGATGGTTCTTCAGAGGTACCAACAGCCATGCCTCTACAATGGTTGACTGAGAAACCAATATGGACTAAACAGTGGCCTTTAGCTGAGGAAAAGTTACAGGCTTTAGAACAGCTGGTACAAGAGCAATTAGATGCTGGACATATAGAAGAATATACCAGCCCTTGGAACGCTCCAGTATTGGTTGTTAAGAAAAAAATCTGGTAAATGGAGAATGGTGACAGATCTTAGAGCTATCAACAAGGTTATTCAACCTATGGGCCCTCTGCAATCTGGAATTCCTTTGCCCTCCCTGTTACCAAGGGGATGGCCTCTCATAGTTACTGATCTGAAAGATTGTTTCTTCACTATTCCATTACAAGAAAAAGATAGAGAAAAGTTTGCCTTCACAGTGCCTACCTATAATAACTCTCAGCCTGCAAGGAGGTACCAGTGGACCATCCTCCCACAGGGAATGTTAAACTCTCCCACACTGTGCCAATATTTTGTAAGCCAACCATTGAAAATTGTACACAAACAATTTCCTAAGTCCATAATAAACCACTATATGAATTATATCCTGATATCTGATCAAAACAAAGACACCTTAGAAAGGCTGTTTGAAGAAGTAAAAATAGTATTACCTAAATGGGGATTGCAAATTGCTCCTGAAAAAATTCAGAGAGGAGATTCTGTTAATTATTTAGGTTATAAAATAGATTTATAAAGAATTAAGACTCAAAAGGCACAAATCAGGAGAGACTGGTTACGAACTCTTAATGACTTTCAAAGATTATTAGGAGACATTTCCAGTCTACGACCAGCTGTTGGTATAACGCCTGATCTAATAATTCATTTAAACAAAACCTTAGATGGTGACAAAGATTTGAATAGTCCCAGAGAGTTAACAACTGAAGCAGAAAAGGAACTGACGATGGTTGAGGAAAAATTACAGGAGGCACATGTCGATAGGGTGGATCCAAATCTTAGTTGCATTCTAGTCATATTGCCTTCCAGAATTTCTCCTACAGGAATTTTAATGCAGAGGGAAGATACTATTTTAGAATGGATCTTTTTACCACACAAACCAAGTAAAAAATTGAAATCGTATGTAGAAAAAGTCTCTGAATTAGTTATAAAAGGTAAACTGAGACTTCGTCAACTAGCAGGTATAGACCCAGCAGAAATTATAGTGCCTTTCACTACTGATGAAATAAAAAAGTTATGGGAAGACAATGAACCATGGCAAAGAGCTTGTGCTAATTTTTTTGGAGAAATCAATAACAATTACCCAGAAAACAAGAGACTTAACTTTATAAAGAGAATTTCTTGGATCCTTCCTCGAATTGTCCGTGATGCTTCAATAACCGGAGCCCGTACATTTTATACTGATGCTAATAACTCAGATAGCAGGTTACAAATCAGAAGAATTGAGTAATGTGGAACAAAGTCCTTATGATTCTGTCCAGAAGGCAGAATTATATGCCATCCTTAAGGTGCTTAGGGATTTTAAAGAACCTCTTAATATAATTACTGACTCACAATATGCAGAAAGAGTTATTTTGCATATTGAAACTGCTTAATTTATACCTGATGATACAGAACTGACCTCATTGTTTATCCAGGTACAAGACATGATCAGAAACAGGCTCTGCCCTATGTATATAACACATATCCAATCCTATACGGGTATGCCAGGTCTTCTAGCACAAGGTAATGCAGATATTGATCAATTACTGATTAGTAGTGTGCTGCAGGCATCTGAATTTCATAAAAAAATCATGTCAATAGCAAAGTCTTGAAAAAAGAGTTTTCTATTACATGGCAACAAGCTAAGGAGATTGTAAAGAAATGCCCTACTTGCTCTTTAGTCCTGCAGGGACTAATCCAAAGGGTATTAAGAGGAATGAAATTTGGCAGATGGATGTGTTCCACTTTGCAGAATTTGGAAAATTAAAATATGTACATCACACCATTGACACTTATTCAGGCTTTCAGTGGGCAACTGCTTTAAGCTCAGAAAAAGCTGACTCAGTAATCACACATTTATTAGAAGTTATGGCCATTATTGGTATACCTGCACAAATAAAAACAGATAATGATCCAGCTTATGTCTCTAGGAAAATGAAACGGTTTTTGCTTATTATAATATTAAGCATGTTACAGGTATACCATACAATCCTACAGGTCAAGCAGTCATAGAAAGATCAAATCGAACTATAAAGGCTATGTTAAATAAACAGAAAGGGGTGAAAAATGCCCCTAGAAATAGATTACATAATGCCTTATTAACCTTGAATTTTCTTAACGCTAATGAGAAGGGAACAACAGCGGCAGAAAGATATTGGATAATGGAAAAGTCTGCTGAACTAAATCAACCTGTTTATATCAAGGATGTGCTGACCTCTCAATGGAAGCCAGGAGATGTGCTACGTTGGTGAAGGGGTTTTGCTCTTGTTTCCACAGGAGAAGAAAAATTGTGGATACCATCAAAATTAATAAAGGTTAGATCTGAAGAGAAGAAACCACTTGGAAAGGAGAAATGACAGTATCTACAATGATGATGACCATATAGGTGGTAAGAAAAACATAGAATGGGGGCAGGGTTCTGTTTTTATCTCCACAGGAAAACACTTGTCTTTGAAAAATTCAAAGGACCCTGGATGTTTGAATACTGACAGATGGAAAAATAATTACCCAATATGGATTATCAAGAAAACTGAATAATTTCTGTGGGTATGAAGCTCTGGAATATACTAAATCATATTTCTGAATTTATAGAGCTGGTTTTGGAGTTGGACTCTTGGCTCGGTCCCTCTCTAATTCCAAGCCTGTTATTAGGAGAAAAACCCAGAGTTTTTGAAGTTTCTGTCTTATGTCAAGAGCCATGATATGAGACAGAAAGAAATGCAAGTTTAGAAAACATATTTGCTTTTCTTCATATCTATCATACTTTTCATTGAATATGTCTATCATACCTTTCATTGAATATGTTTGTATATGTCTATATAATTAATGTTTAAGTTTTCCACAATGAACAATGAGTTTTTTCTGCACTGACATTTGAAGTTTCTAGAAAGAAGATGGGACCCCCATAACAACAACTCCACTCGGTTGATATGACGTCATGATACTGATAGTGCTACTACAAGTCCTGTTTCGGGTATCAGCTGCACAGATGATTCCAACTTGGTTGGCTGAAATGGTGCACATCTTGTACAACATTCTGGTCAGACCTCCACAAAATACTCAGAGACTGTTTGCAATTTTAAAAGACATTGACCTTGAAATTTAACCATCATTTTACTTTCACAGGATCCTCCAGAAAGAACCTCACCCCCATGAGAGCTGGAAGTAATTCTAGAGGACGATGTCCCCTCTCTCAGCAAAGTTTGTCCTCAGGTTTAGGAACAATATTTAGATATTGATTACAATTAGTATATGGTTGAGAGTTGGGAAAGGAATTTTATAAGCTCAAGGATCTTTTTGAAAAAAAAAAGAAAAAAAGGATAATTGGATAGATTATAATGGCATTTGTTAGTTATTGTTTATAGATAATTACATCGGCATATATTGAATATTGTATGTATGCATGCTTCTACCTGTTTAAAACATTTTTTATTTATTGATATATATTTCATTGATATATGTATACTATATTGCAGTGTATATTTTTACCTCTCATTAAGATATCCATTTATTGTTTATGTATTGATATTTATTGTTTACATTTGGAGGTCATTATCTGCATTTATAAACAGTTGTTTATTCTCTTAGTCTTTATGTTAGATACATGTTAAGAATTGTAGATCAATAGTCATCTATGTCTGTCATATTTATGACATATTTATGGTTAGACTAATCAGGTTCTTTAGATACATAGAGATTATATATAAATAGTCTTCAACCTCTTTGAAGAGCTGTAGAAAATGGCATTTAATTTAATCTTTGTGTTCTGTGTAGTGAGACACAATCACTCCTTGCAACACCGACCTATTCCCGAGAAATTGTTGAGCACCAAAGGCACTACACTTGGAGCTTGTCTTCTTGACAAAACTGGCCTCTGGGCAAGGAACTGCCCATAACTCAACTACTGACAAATACACAGTATCTGGAAATGGATAAACATAACTGTTAAATCTTGCCAAGACAGGGTAAGATGGTTTTGAAAAATCTCTTACCTGTTAAAAATAATCTGTCAGTTATTCTAGGCTTTAGTCAAAGTTGGTTGCTTCAATGCTGCAAACAGGTCTTTGGTGATTGCCCAGGTAGCCAGTTGTCTCTGTGATTTGTTACATGATTTGGAAGTTCTTTAATTGTACTTCCTAATTACTCAGGTAACATTATTTCCCTTCTCAGATCTTCTATGGGGTTGAAGACTAGATAAACGTAGCAACTTTCCTCTCATAACTTGGCCAAGTCATTTATTATACAAGACTTTAGCTGGTTAGAATAGGAAATTTGTACTTATTGTATATAATTTTGTAGGTTTGTGCTTACTGCATATAATTTTGTAGTAGGCTTAGAACTCTCTTAGTTAAACAAAAGAGGGAGGTGCTGCGGGAGTACCTTCCACTGTTTCAGCCAATAGTCGCTGAAGCACAAGTCCACAGTGCTGCGGGAGCGCCTTCTGCTCCATCAGCCAATAGCCACTGAAATACCAGCCCACTGGGGCATGATATATTTCTCTTTAAAAGAAGAGCGGCAAGCTCTGCTCGGCCTCTTGGTTCCGGCGCTTGGTTCTGGCTCCTGCTCTCAGCTCCTGCTCCAGCGACTAGGCTCCCTTCCTGACGGTTTATGGTGTATGTAAGTTCTACCCCCCAAAGCAAATACCCCTTTAAAACATAACTGATGAGGGATTTGCCATTACATAGGCATATCTTTCTTTAGTTTGGAAAAGTTTTCTTCTATGATTTTATTAAATATATTTTCTGTTATTTTGAGTTGAACTTCTTCTTTCATATGTATTATTTTTGGGTTTGGTCTTTTCATGGTGTCCCATATTTCCTGGATATTTTGTGTTAAGCTTTTGTTAGATTTAATGATTTCTTTGACTGATGAGTCTATTTTCTCTATTGTTTCTTCAGCTCTTGAGAGTCTCTACCATCTCTTGTATTATGCTGTTTATACTTATGTTTGTGGTTCATGATCATTTTTTCATAATTTCTGTTTCTATAATTTCCTCAGCTTGTGTTTCCTTTTTTTTCTCTATTTCAGTTTTTAAGTCTTGAATAATTTCTTTCATATGTTTGATTGCTTTTTCTTGGTTTTAAGGGATTTGTTGATGTATTCCAATTTTTTGTTTGTCTTTTCCTCCATTTCTTTGAGGGAATTTCTCATTTCCTCTTTAAGAGTTTCAAGCATTTTCCTGAAGTTATTTTTTATGTCATTTTCTTGTGCTTCATCTCTATTTTGTTGTTTAAGTCTTGTTGTTGTAGGGTTTCTAGATTTTACTGGTGTCATGTTGCTCTTTGTAATGTTTCATTGTTGTTATCTTGTCTATGCATCTTTTCCTCTAATTGGTGTCATTGGGGTTGTCTGTGATTCTGGTGATTAATCTTTTAGGTGCCAGTGGATCCAAGGCTCAGATGGTTGTTCCTCATGATGCAGTTAGTGCCACGGTTCTAGTTACCCCATTGGTCACTCTGTGTTCTTTGAGGTTGCTTGGGACTCCTGGGCTTTGTTCTGTTCCCATGGTGTTTGCTGTCTCAGGCCTGCTCTGACCTTGACCACTGGCTCAGTTCTGCTCTTTTGGGGTTTGCTGCCTCAGACCTGCTCTTGCCTAGGTCGCTGGCTCAGTCTTTTTCTACTTCTGCAAATGACCCTGGTCTGGATCTGTTCCTGCTCTCATAGAGTTCACTGTCCCAGGCCTGCTCTGGCCCAAGTCACTGGCCCAGTCCTGCTCTTTTGGGGTTTGCTGCCTCAGACCTGTTTTGGCCTAGGTTGCTGACCCAGTCCTATTTTTGCAAATGGCCCTGGTCTGGATCTGTTCCTGCTCTCGTGGAGTTCACTGTCCCAGGCCTACTCTGGCCCAGGTCACTGGCCCAGTCCTGTTCTTTTGGTGTTTGATGCCTCAAACTTGCTCTGACCTAGGTCACTGGCTCAGTCTTGTTCCTATGAAGTATACTGCTTCAGGCCTGCTCTGGCCCAGGTCTCTGGCTCAGTTCTAATCCTGTGTAATTTGTTGCCTCATACCCTCTCTGGCCCAAGGTTGCCAACTCAGATCTGCTCCTGTGGAGTTCACTGCCTCAGGATTGCTCTGGCCTGGGTTGCCAGTTCAGACCTGTTTCTATAAAAGTCCCTAGTCTGGATTTGTTCCTGCGGAGGTCTCTGGCTTAGGGCTGGTTCTCCCTCAGAGGTCCCAGATTTGGATGTACCCAGACCCACAGAGGACTTGGCTCAGGCCTACTCTCTTAGAGGTCCCAGACTCATGCCTGGACCTGCAGTAATCTCTGGTTTCTGCCTACCCCCTAAGAAGTACCAGACTCATGCCTAGACCTGCAGAGGTCCTAGCTCAGGCCTAGTTCCTTGGAGGTCCTAGATTCATGCCCAGACCCACATGGGTCTTGGCTCAGTAGATCTACTCCCTCAAAGGTTCCAGATTCATGCCCGAATCCATAGAGGTCTCTGACTCTGGCCCACTTGTTCAGTGGCTGCTCCCTTGTACTTGCTCCTGTGGAATTTGCTGTTTCATGTCTTCTCTGGCCCAAGTCGCTGGCTCAGTCTTGCCTCTGCAAATGTCTCTGGTCTGGATTGACTACCACTCCCTTGGAGCTCACTTTCTCAGGCCCGCTCCAGCCTAGGTAGCTGACTCAGTTCCACTCCTCAAATGACCCTGGTCTGGATCCACTCTTGCTCCCATGGAGTTCACTGCCCTAGGCCTTCTCTGGTCTAGGATGCTGGCTCAGTCTTGTTCCTATGGAGTTCACTGGCTCAGGCCTGCTATGGCTGGCTGGTTGTACTTCTAAAACATGTTTGTCATTGTCAGCACAATGTGACAAAATAAAAGTCACAGGCTCTATAATAAAATATCCCTGGTTTTGAAAAGGTATTTCCATCCTAATTCTCTCTTTCAAAAGATCTGATGTGTTGAACAATGAGTGATAGTGTGTTGAATGAGGCCTCTTGGCCACTTGTTGGTTCCCAGCCACCTGGCTAGCTTAGAATCAAAATAATCACACAGAAACTGTATTAATTAAATTACTTCTTAGTCCATAGCTCTAGCTTCTTATTGGCTAACTCTTACATATTAATTTAACCCATCTCCAATAATCTGTATATCACCATGAGGTCGTGGCATCCCAGCAAAGTTTCAGCATGCCTATCTCTGGAGGTGGCTCCATGGCATCTCCCTCTGACTTGCCCTTCTATCTCCCAGCATTCAGCCTAACTTTCCCTGCCTACCTAAGTTCTGTCTTGCTATAGGTCCAAAACAGTTTCTTTATTCATTAATGGTAATCACAGCACACAGCACACAGTCCATTAATGGTAATGGACTCCCACATCACTTCCCCTTTTTATTTAAATCAAAAGGAAGGCTTTAGCATAGTAAAATTACATATAACAAGGCAGTTATATCTTTTATCATAACTAAAGAAAACTATAATTATAACTATACATTCTTCAACTCCATCAAAGACTCCAGAAGGATATAATATTACCTAAGTAAATAGGAAGTGCATTGTAAGCAACTTTCAAAATTCTAGAATTGACAGAGACATCTCGCTGCCTGGACTGTCACACAAATCACTAGTGTATATAGCCAAAAGAATGTTTGTTTCCTTGTCCCTTTGTCTCATTGTATGCTTGTCCCCACTGCTTCAGGATGGACAATACAACTCACAAAACATTTTATAGAATAATGAATATAATAAGCACCCAAAGGTGAATTTTGCTTTTTATGCTGCAACAGGGTCTATAGGAAAGAGATCAATTTGATTAGAGAAGTCAGCATAGTCTATTCAAAGTAGGTGGAATTTAAGATTGGATGAATGAGGCAACCCAGTAAGAAGAAAAGGTCCCAAAAGCAGACAAAAGAGTTAGGGACAGTCAATGATCCCACTATTATAAGTCCTACAAGAACACCAAGCTACACAACCACAACACACATGCAGAGGGCCTAGGTTAGATGTATGCAGGGTAACCTGGCCATATTTGATTTCCCTAAACAGAAAAATGTTAATACAAGACATTTCCTCAAAGCATCTCAAAGCTTTGAGTGATGGACCGTATCAGTGACACAGCAAATGTAAAGCATACTGGCAACACTAGCTCACACCACAACTGCTAGAAAATCTATGCTTATCTTTCATGTTCCTGTCAGCAACCTTCTCTTCCTGAACAGTTCAGTACACAATCATAAATGAGAAAGGAAGCTTCGGGTGTTGGGAAATCAGTATTTCCTGATGCAGTTGAGAAGACGGGTATCCAGCTAGGGTAATGATTTGAGTAGAATTTCTCCTGTTGTTTGCTCACATCTAGAGGCTAATCCCTTTAACCACTTTAACCACTGTACATCATCCAAGCACTCCTGTTGGGCAACTAGGATTATGATAGAATTATTTACAATTTAGTAAGTACGAAAGAACCAAACTTTCTACAAACCTTGCATATCTCTCCTTGCTTGTAACAGAAAAATGGTGCAGGAGAATTGTCTGTAATCTGTCAATCATATTTTAAATAAATGCTGATTGGCCAGGCAGAAAGTACAGGCGGGAAAACCAGACAGGAAGTAGAGGTGGAGCAAAGAGAATGGGAGTATTCTGGGAAGCAGGAAGCTTCCTCCGCCATTCCTGCCCAGACCACAGAGAAGCAAGATGTAACCTGCCCAGCTGGAAAAGGTACTGAGCCACGTGGCTAACATAGATGAGAATAATGGGTTAATATAAGCTATAAGAGTTAACAAGAAGCCTGAACTAATGGGCCAATCAGTTTATAATCTTATGGAGTCCTGTGTGTGATTTTCTTTGGGACTTGCC
The DNA here is from genome assembly GCF_982192425.1 of Myodes glareolus. Classification (NCBI taxonomy): domain Eukaryota; kingdom Metazoa; phylum Chordata; class Mammalia; order Rodentia; family Cricetidae; genus Myodes; species Myodes glareolus. The sequence continues at coordinate 8,297,349 of NC_142046.1, forward strand.
GGCTGTGGGGTGCTGGGCGGGACAGATACACCAACAAGCTGGCCTCTCATGTTACAGTTTCAGTTTCCTTAGAAATGCTAGGGTACACAACCGGCTCTTAGATGTGCTTAACAAGCACTCAGTCACTGAGTACACCTACTGCTTTTTTCTCTTGATTTTTTGAGATAATTATATCTTACCTTTTCCGTTACTGTATTTGCCCTTTTTCCTTCTGTTAATAAAAAGGTGAATTAAGATCTTTCTCCTAATCCTCTTCTTTTTTTGATAGCAGCTTTTTTATTGGTTACAAAACCTAAGCCCATATACAAAATTAGGAACACGTTTAGATGCCTCTTTTGAAAGAACATTTTAGTTATTTTTAAACTGAGATTTAAAAAAAATAAAACCAACACAATTTTAAAACACTGTTTTGAAAACTTAAAAGTGCAGCAATACACTCAGTTCCTTTGTCTACGAAATGGGCACGATTCCAATTCAGGCCTGGTAAGGTCACGGCAAACTGAATCAAGCAGACGCACAAGTCTGCACTGCATGATGCTACTGTTACTTAAAGGTTAGTTTGCACTTAGGACACGAGAGGAAATAGCAATCATCACAGTAGAGGCCCAATTTTCATCTCAATGTGTGCAAATTTTAGAACCCAACTGTCAGTTAAATAGGGAGAGTCCAGAAGAAACTAAACCAGAAGGGGGACAATTCACAACATCAAAAAGATTTGGACTTTAAGGGTTTCACCAAAGTTTGTGACCTTAATTCATTGTGACTTTGTTAAGCCTACCTTTAGTGAACACTACAGGGTCTCAAAATATCTTCTTCTTACATACAGAATTTTTCAGAAAATATTTTTGTAGCTCTAATTGTAAGTGTTTTGTTTGAAATTTCTCCCCAGATATCTTCATACTAAAAAAATACTGTCCTATCCACTGAACTGGGTAAATCTACTTAATTATTTCATTCAGTTTTTTTTCTTTTACTTGAAACAATTATTATATGCTTATAGATACTTTGGTTTCATGCATGCTTGTGCATCAAATTAAAGCCTGGTACTTGCAGAAGTCAGGTCTCCTGCAACTTCTTGTTGCAGATGGTTGTGAGGTGCCATGTGAGTGCTGGGTACTGAAAAAGCATCTAGTGCTCTTAACCACTGAGGCTTCTCTCTAGCTCACTTCTAAAATTTAAACACTGCATTTAAATATTTCAGTTAAAACATTAAAACTGAAATTTGGCTGGTTGGTGTGGGAGGAAAAAAAACCTACCTGTATAAATGGCTATTTGCATCAACACTTTTTAAACTAATTCATGCATTTTACATTTGCTAGATCAGAACACCTGTGCTGGCGTTTCTACAACCCTGAAACAGCTCAAAGTTTGACATCCGGGCTCCGAAAGAAAATAGCCTGTGAGAAAATATTCTAGAAGGCACAACTGAAGCTCATTGATTTCCTAAGTTTTGGATCATAGATTATGGAAATCTAGGAATCTCAAATTCACTACGTGGAGTGGGGACATAATTTATAGTTACAAGGTTTCTAAATAAATTGTTAAATGAAAGGAGTTCAGGAGCCTACATTGGGAGAAAAATACCTCCAAAATTCAGTAAAATTGAGGATTACATTCAGTCTCCCAGCTTTATCTGGATTCCGTCTGCAATTTTTTTTTGTTTCTCCTGTCTTTATGACATATGTGCCTTTGTAGAAAGCATCACCTATAGTAACTAAGATTGGAATCAGATGTATGAGTTTAGTATAACATCTTTAACCATAAACATGAAAATTATTCAAACAATGCATGCCCTGTGACATTAAATTGTGTGCAAGGTGGAAACGGGCAGATTTGGAATTGCATTCATAAGAGTTTATGAGCAGGGACCTTGTTCCATGGAGATATGTTTATTTTATTACAAAGCACATTTTTAGAATAACTCTCATTGTAAATCAATGCAAAATGAAAAATTGTTAAAGTCACAACATATAAAAAGAAATAAACCATCACTTTTATTTGACATCAGTACTATACTAACTTGGTCAATTACAGTACAGAGAGAGACCTGAAGTAATTATGAGTGTTTGCAGGAATAAGGCTCATGGGAACTCTGTCCCCTGACTCCTTGTATGTTTAGATGTCCAAAGTGAAAACTGCTACACCTCTTGATGAACTAACTTCTCTCTTTCTCTTTAAATCTGGTTTCAAACTAAAATTATAGAATGCTTTAAAGTTTCTGAATACCCAGTTCAGAGAGTATTAGAGCACTTTGTGTCCAAAGTCATCTGCAAGGGTCTTTTCAGACCCTCTCCTCCTATGTGCTTTTCTTTTAGTCAGTGAACACAGTGTGACTGCTGCAGACCCCGATTCAGGCACACTTTTGGCTTACATTACCTTTACCTCCTTCTGCTCCTGCCACTGTCCTTTTAAAATTATATTTTTAATCTTAGTTTAGATATGTGATTTCTGGATGCTTGCTATTTATTTTTATCAATTATTATTATGACTCCTAATTCCAATTCACAAGGACTGCCTAAAAGTCTGATGTTAAGAAAACATTTCCATTGCTTTCTGTTCACTGACCAGGGTAGAAGTGAGCAGTGGAATTTAAATAGCTCAGGCTGGCACTACTACTTTTTTTTCTATCCTTGAGGCAACACTTACCTATTTCGATTGACACAGTAACAGAAGAAACTGTTATGGTAAGTAAAGTTTCTTGACCTTGGATGTGTGTGTGTGTGTGTGTGTGTGTGTGTGTGTGTGTGTCAAAGAGAAATAGAGAGAGAGGGAGGGAGGGAGAGAGAGGGAGAGAGAGGTACAGAGGGAGAGAAAGGTACAGAGAGAGAGTGAGAGGGAGGGGGGACTTCAACAAGTCTCAGGAAGCACATCATTGGTGTTTCAAAAATTTATATAGTTTTCTGAGCTCACAAATAATACAATAAGGATAAACTAGTTGACATAAAGAGTGAAGAGAAAGGCACCAATACAAAGTGTTTGAAGAGAATAACTAAAGAGAAGGTAAATGCTGGGCTTTAGGTACATTAAAAAAATTGGGAGATTTTTCATATACTAACAATCTATCCCATAAACTGAAGCACCTACATATAGTAGCAAGCTGTCACAGTTAATACAAGGCTCATTGTTCAATCTTAAAATGATTTACAATTTATTTTAAAAGTCTCAATGGAAATTAATGGACATCTCTGCTGAAAAAAGATGTTCTAAACACTATATAGGTATATACATTGTATATAATATACTGCATTACTCCACGTACTCTAGTGCATACTGAGAAGTTTTCAGTTACCTTACATTTAAACACAATCTTCCTTATCTGTGAATCAGACACATGTGCCAACCTAAATAAACATATCTTAACATACTTGAACATCAGAACACTTGAAGAAGTGTTAAAGGACAATTTTGCAGACTGTATCATAGAAAATAATAGTTCAATAATTCTCAACGGAGGACAAAATTTTATATGTTTAACAAGTTTTTGATGTGCTTTCGATAAACTAGTCTATTGTAAAAGATTGTAAATCTCTGTGTCAGCTGACCTCTTTGGATCTACTTAGTTCTTGAACATCACCTTTGCTCTACTAAAGTCAAGGAGAAAAAATAGTAAGGGCATGACAGAAATGTTAACTAAGAATTCTGAGAGATCAATATAAATGAAGTGATAGAGAACTACTTTCTTTGTATTGATTAATGACCGAATTCTGATGATATCTGCTTTTATGAGTGGTGGGTACCTGTGGAAACCACTCAAACACCTACACCCCCTACCCTGTGCAGGTAAATAGTGTCAACCTCTGTGCCTTAGTTCACTTAATAATGAAGAAGTCTGTGGAAATGCTTAACAGTGCCTGACACTTAACAAGTGACTAGGTAGTAAGTGTCCCCTAAAGGATGAAGATGATGGCATGGGCAAAGTGCATATCCATCAGTATAAAAAGAAGTTCTCTCTCTCTCTCTCTCTCTCTCTCTCTCTCTCTCTCTCTCTCTCCCTCTCTCTCTCTCTCTCCATCTTTCTCTCTCCTTCTGCATTGAATCATTTCCCCAAAGAATATAAAATTATCCTACCTCAGCATTTTCATGAATACACCATATCACACTAATAGAAATGACAGGAGCTGTAAAATTAGGCTAAGGCTTGCTAATGATTCAGAGAGTATACCTGAAGATCATGATAAGAATATAATATCTAATACAGGGGAGAGAATATGAGAGTCATCAAAAAGACATGAACATGAAAGATGTTGTGTCATGCTGCAAGTAAAGCGATTGAACTTAAATACAGATGTGGGGATTGGAAGGCTCAGAAGCCAGCATCTACAGCATGAGAATCATGCTATCTTTTCTGACCTCCAGGTTCTATAGGCTCATGGACAACCAATCCATCATTTCAGAGTTTTACCTGCGAGGAATATCAGGGTTTCCAGAGCAACAGCTGTTACTCTATGGAATTTTCCTGTGTATGTATCTTGTCACCTTGACTGGGAATGTGCTCATCATTCTGGCCATTTGTTCTGACCCACACCTCCACACTCCTATGTACTTCTTTTTGGCCAACCTGTCCTTTGCTGACATGGGTTTAATATCATCCACAGTGACCAAAATGCTGTTTAATGTTCAGACGCAGCGCCATACCATCTCCTATACTGGTTGTCTAACGCAAATGTACTTATTCATGATGTTTGGTGATCTGGACAGCTTCTTCCTGGCTGTGATGGCCTATGACCGCTATGTGGCCATCTGCCGCCCTCTCCATTATTCCACAATCATGAATACCGGATTCTGTGCCCTGATGCTTGCCCTGTGCTGGGTCCTCACAAATATAGTTGCTCTGACTCACACTCTCCTCATGGCTCGACTGTCGTTCTGTGTTGTTGGGGAAATAGCTCACTTTTTCTGTGATATTACCTCTGTTTTGAAGCTATCATGCTCTGACACTCATGTCAATGAGTTAGTGCTTTCTGGCTTTGGAGGCACAGTACTCATGGTCCCCTTTGTAAGTATTGTCATCTCCTATGTCCACATTCTATTTGCTGTCCTTAGGGTTAAGACTTCAGGTGGGAGTTCAAAGGCCTTTTCTACCTGTAGTTCCCACCTCTGTGTTGTCTGTGTTTTCTATGGGACGCTCTTCAGTGTCTATCTGTTCCCTCCCTCTGTAGAGTCCACAGAGAAGGATGTTGCAGCTGCTGCAATGTATACAGTGGTGACTCCCATGTTGAACCCCTTTATTTATAGTTTAAGGAACAAGGACATGAAGGGGGCCTTGAAGAGGCTTGTCTGTCATAGGAGAATTTTTTCTTCTGAAATATAGCAAGAACAAAGTCTAATGAAAAGACAGAACTGGAGTCAGATATGTGACTTTCAGTTTGGGCACAATCAACTGCTGGCCAAGAGGTTACTGTGCAATTTATTTAGTGTATTCATTCTTCTCATACATAAAATTAAGAGTATGGATAATGTAGAGATTCTTTTCTGGTATCAGTGTTTTTTGTTTGTTTGTTTGCTTTTGGTTTTTCACTGTTTGTTTTGCTAATTTGAGATAATTTTTTCTATACTGTAGTTATAGTAGCCTGCAACTCATCACCCTCCTGCCACAGTCTTCTGAGTTTTGAGATGGTACAAGCATGCACCACTCCAGCTTACTCTAGATTTTCTATTTAATGGGTCAGAGGATTAAGTAAAATGTACCATATAATGTATTTATTAATAATGTATTTTTAAATAGTAAATAATAGGTTATAAAAATGACGACTGCTGCTGTTGTTCCTCATCATGACTCCCTTAACTCAGAAACAACACCTTCCTCTGAAATTGATTTATTCGGCAGGGTTTCACAGAGTATTTACCATGTTCCTTGGGTTAAGATCTAGCTCTCACATAGGTGAACAGGTGAAATCCCTTCCTACCTGACATTTAAGTCTAGGTCAGTTGTTCTCAACCTCCCTAATACTGTGACCCTTTTATACAAATTCTCATGTGTGGTGACTACAAACTATAAAATTATTTCTTTTGCTACATTGTAAACTGTAATTTTTGTACTGTTATGAATCATAATGTAAATATCTAATATGCAATCCCCAAAGGGGTGGCAACACACAGATTAAGAACCACTCTCCTAGCCTATTGGCTCATAGATATATCAAAAGAAATTAATACCCATCAAGTTTAGAGGAATCAGTGCAGGTTCAGAGTGAAGAAATAAATAATGTTAGTTACACTCCAGGAGAGACAGAATAGAGGAGGGATTGCCCAACAAAAGAAATTCAGTGTTTAGGATTCTTTGATGGTTGCTCAGGTTCCCATGATCCTTCAAGGACTCGTGGAGGATAACTTCTCCACTGCTGATCCAAACTACAGCTTCCTGGGACCACTGAATGAGAGTCATGAAAGGCCCTTTTTGAGTTTGTAGATTTGTCTTTGTAATAAAAATGCATTCTAGCACTTTAAAATCATTTGAGAAACAGAAAACTTATTTAAAGATATATGAAACTGGTATTTCTATCTCCAGGTATCTTAGAAATACTAATTTTATAAATATTAGCCATACAATTTTGACTCTTATGTTTAGTGTGCCTGTTGTTCACTGTTTACCAATATGTCCCTTACTGCTGTCTCCACTTTTAAACTGGTCTTTCTAAATAAAGACCTTTGTATTAACAAATATTAAATTGTTTAAGTTACATGTTTCTTCTCCATGGGGAGTTCAAAAAATTTACACTTATCCACAGATTGGTTTCCCATATTTAAGACACTTGTGAATAATCACCATCCTTCTGGGATTTAACATAACTCAGTACAAAAATCTAGCTATGTTATTTAGTAAATGTCTTTCTATGCAGATTTAAGTGCATTTTCTTTTAACTCCAGGAGTCCACTGCAAGCAGGAAATGGAAAAAACTTGCATTTTAAATAAGGGGATTTTAAAGTACTTTATTCTTTGGCTGGGGTTTAAAGTATTTGGAAAACTCTGAAGAGTTAGATGTCCTATGGGAGATCAAGGCAACCCCCAGGGATTTGCCAGCCTATGAAGTTGATTTTGGTTTAATTTTCTATTCATTCCCTTAGAAAAGAAGATTTGGGATGGCTCTTTCTGGAATATTACCAATTTATGTTGAAAATGCTCTGAAAATATCATTAGTTTGCTTAACACTGACCAATCTCCATTTACATACTGGCTTCCTAAATGAGAAATGAAAAAATCCTCAAACATTAGTGCATACTCATTCTTTTTAATTTATTTATTTCTCTATTTATCTATCTATTTATTTATTTTTAAAAATTTCCACCTCCTCCCCTCCTCCCAAAACCCTTCCACTCCCCCCACTCCCTCTCCCCTCCCTCTCCAGTCCTAAGAGCAGTCAGCGTTTCCTGCCCTGTGGGAAGTCCAAGATCCTTCCCCCTCCCTCCAGGTCTAGGAAGGTGAGCATTCTAACAGACTAGGCTCCCACAAGGCCAGTCCATGCAGTAAATCAAAACTCAGTGACATTGTCTTGGCTTCTCAGTCAGCCCTTATTGTCAGCCACATTCAGAGAGTCCAGTTTGATCACATGCTCCATCAGTCCAAGTCCAGCTGGCCTTGGTGAGCTCTCATTAGATCAGTCCCATTGTCTCAGTGGGTGGATACACCCCTCGCGGTCCTGACTTCCTTGTTCATGTTTTCCCTCCTTCTGCTTCTCATTTGGACCTTGGGAGCTCAGTCCAGTGCTCCAATGTGGATGCCCAATCATACTACAAAAGCATTTGTCCAACTATGTTCATAGCAGCACTATTTGTAGTAGCCAAAACCTGGAAATAACCTAGGTGCCCCTCAATAGAAGAATGGTTAAAGGAAGTGTGGCACATATATACATTGGAGTTCTACTCAGTGGTAAAAAACAGTGATATCTTGAACTTTGCATACTCATTCTTATAGAGTTTGCTTTATACTGAGTCCAGTCATGAGCTCTACCAGCATAAATCTGAATTAATGTTTCTTAGATGGAGTTCCAAGACTTTGTATTTCCCAAAGTGACTTAGGGGCCCTGAAGAACGTTCACACTTCAGATTTGTATTCTCTTTCTCCAGGATGATTTCTAGTCTGCTCAAAGAGAAGTTTATGTCTTAAGTCATTGGTGATCGAACTTACTTCCTACAAACCCCAAGCCAACTAAGAGAGCAAAGAGTGTGTTGATTTTGTCCTCCCTAGTATTACTGTGGCAGTGAGGAGTTCTATCAGTTCAGTGCAAGCAGAGGACCATCAAAGGACACTGTCAGTCCAGCACATACAGAAGACCAATGAGGGACTCTGATGGCGATCATTATTCATTGTTCTAGCACTTTAGTTTCTACTCAGTCAAAATAACTTCCACTGGGTTTGAACTTCTAAATTTCTCTCTTGATAGCATTGAAATAGCCATCCTACCAATAATAACCTACAGATTAAATGCAGTGTTAAAAAAAGTTTAAAGGGAATAATGAGATAAGTCTTAAATGGGGCTGGGATAGGGTAGCAGTGTAGAGAAGTGGATACACTGAGGGAAAATTTATATTAAAAATGTTTTGAAAAAGCAATGGAAACCTACTATTATGGGAACTTCTTAAACTATATGTATATACACATATAAAAATCTTTTAAATGGAGTTACTCTACAACTAGGCAATAATGCCCTCCCAGATACCACACCACAGAGTTACAAATAAAAAGTCCACTGCCAAGAATGGGTTGCATCTTGGGAATTTTTCATTGAGGTTCTTTTGATCCCCTCAAACATTGTAGGCTATTACTTGCAGAACTGTTTACCCTCTAGAACTTGACAATAGGGTCTTAGTGCTAAAGATACCACATATTTGAAATCATGAAAAAATGATGGGCTGGAGAAACCAGATTCTCGGAATTTGGCCAGATTCTCTGACTGTGGCTGGCCCGAAGTCTTTCTGAAAAGCCATTGACTATGATACTGGGACCTGTTTCCTCTGCATATACTGGATTTTGGGGATCCAGTCTGTTTGGACACTCACCTTCCTGGACCTGGAGGGAGGGGGAATGAACTGGAACTTCCCACAGGGCAGGAAACCCTGACTACCCTAAGGGACTAAGAGGGAGGAGGAGAGGGAGTGGGGGGAGTGGGAGGGTGTTGGGAAGAGGGGCGGAAATGGAAACTTTTATAATTTAATAAAATTTACTTTAAAAAAAAGAAAAAATGAAGATGGTGTTCACTTGGAAGCTTCATTTCTACTGGCTAGCTTTTATAATGCTGAAAAGTTCTACACATAGGACTAGAGGAAAAAAGTAATCATTTATCTTATGTAACCTATGAACACTGTGAGATACAGTAATGAGTGGACTCAGCATAACATATCCTTTGATGCAATAGTGGTAAGAATGTCATAGAAGTAACCAAATGCTTTCTGATTGGATTTAAGGCCCATTCTACAAGTTGAAATCCATACCTGACACTCTTATCAGGGGCAAGGATCTAGGAAAAAACTAATTTATTATTGGTTTGCTAAATGGGAACAGTATTAATTGACTCCTGATGACTTAATGAGTTACTTTTATACCCATGAATTAATGCAAGCTTTCATCAGAGTAGCTTGTTTTTTTTTTTGTGATAAACTCTTAGACATACAGCTATCCAAAGTACAAAAAAGTTAGAAACTGTGGAATTCTTAGCCATAAATGGGACATATACATCACTTCTTCTTCTTGGAGGTGTCTGCAGAAGAGAGAGTGGAAAGATCCTAAGAGCCAGGGAAGATGCACATATAACTCACAGTTGTTTTCATAGCATGCCCAAACTCAATCTAGGACGAATCCCAATGAGGAGGAGGGAGGTGATCATGATATTCCATTCCAAGCTAAGGAGCTACTGTCAACTGATAGATGATAGAAACAGTCAGTTTTCATTAAGGATGTGGGCCCTGAGAGGCTAATTATGCTTCAGTAGATAGTCTGATATCCATATGTATAGAGGCAGCAGAAAATGAATTCAATAGGTTTAGTGGTGGGGGTAGGGGAAGACCCTTGATGTTAGGAGACAAATATGATGGTAAGATAGTCAAGACACTGGAGGGGATGGAATGGGGGGTAGACTTGATCAAAATCCATTATAAATATATGAAATATTTGAGCAATGGAAAAATCTGTTTGGTTTTATGAGACACAAAAAATTATTTTAAAACAATTCTTTGTTATATATATATAATTTATCATTTATTAAAAACAAGATGAAATTTTCATGCTAATAAGATAGATATACTTCTTGGTACAATACAAAAATTCAATACAAAAACACACTAATTAGATACATTTTGAAGAATTATGGTAAGAAAATATTAAGTATTTTATTTCTGTAATTAGACTATTATACTCTATAAGAATAGAAAACTACATATAATAAAATTATACAATTTTTAGCCTATAGTAATCTTGAATAAGAGCTAAAGTGTTTCAGGCATTGTTGGTTGGTTTTGTGTGGCATGATATGGTGCACTCATAAAGAATGCACACACAGTGTGTTCACCAAGAGAGTAATGTAGTGGTGCCATTTGAGTTAAGCACTGTAAGAAACTCCTCAGATTCTTTGACCATTTGGTTATGAATTAATTTTTGGTTATTACACATTCAGGGATCCCTTACTGTCACCCAACTTCTCACCACATTCACCATCAGTTGTGTGAGCTTCCACAGTTATTGAAGCTGTCCTTGACATCATACTGCAAAGCATGGAATTTCATAATCAGCATTTGCACAATATTCTTTCAGGGAAGATAAATTGCTAAGAACTATAAAAGCTGGGTTCAATACACCTGCTAAGAGTGTTCTATTGTTCTAATGACTGATGCCATTTGGCTTAGTTTTGTGTCATATGATATTAACTGGAGTTAAAGGGACATTGATTTCACTTTAAGATTAAATTGACTTTTATGTTGACTCTACATGGGAAGCCTTTCCTGTTGGGAGGAGTGAATGGTGGTGGACTGGGGTGGAGGCAAGAGGGGGTGGGAGGAGGGATGAGAGGGAGAACTGTGGTTGGATTGCAAAATGAAAATAAAAAGAAAATAAAAAGTATTAAGCTTTTTTCTCATTATAAAAAGTATCTTGTATGCACAAATTCTTAATCATAAGGTGTGTATACATGTGTGTACAATTAATATTAACATCTCTAGATTGAAAGAAAATTACTCTGACAATTATACTATACTGTCACATTGGCCATGCTGTGGTCACATTTTAAAAGACACAGGGCAGGAAACCCTGACTGCTCTTAGGGGTGGAGAGGGAGGAGGAGGGGGAGTAGGGGGAGTGGGAGGGTGTTGGGAGGAGGGGCAGAAATGGAAAAGTTTAAAATTTAATAAATTTCAGACAGTTGAAAAAAAATTTAAAAAAAGACAGCTCTCTTTTAAGCCAAAGTATAGAGGGATATATCTAGTAATAAAGCATCCACAGTAAGTTCTGTATATTGGTGCACACCTGAACAGGGTGTAATGGTTCAAGATTTTTAATTCTAGCACTCAGGGGGCAGGTCTCTATATGTCTAAGGCCATCCTGATTGGCTAGTGATTTCCTTGCCAGCGATGTCTTCATAGTGATATGCTCCTGCTGCAAAAATTCTACTCAACTGTCTCTCCTCAGTTCTGATTTCACATCCGTTCCTATCAACTAGAAAGCAGAATGACAGGATGAGTGACATTTTCAAGGTGATTTTCTAAAAATATCCTGTTAAAATTAGTATCTTTAATTATAAATTGATGAATTAATAATTTTAAACTAATAAAATTAAGCTTAAATTAGATATGTAACTTAAGCTTAGGTATTAATATGGTAGAAAAGCTATGGTCTTCAAAATAATGGTCTTCAAATAATGGTGCCATATGCGATTTATGGAATGAACTAAGTAAATTTTCAGATTTTGTAAAATTTATCTACAATGTAGTAATGAAGAAGAAAAGCCAATTTTTTACTTATATGTGTGCTACGGACCGGCTCAGGGGAGCCACTCAGACCGTAAGGGAATCAGGGCGAAGGCACAGGAGAAATCAGGATATGGCGAGGAAAGTGACACACAGACACTCTCAATGTTGAGACATGCTGTTGCGATTACTTACTTCAGTGCAGGATTATATATTTCTTTTTTACAATCAAAGAACTTGGCAAAGGCATACATCATCAAATCATAAAACAGAAAAGAACAGCATAAAACAGTTTACAAAAAGAATCTTTGAAGATGCTTTGACTTGGGCACAAGGACTTCTGCTCTCTCACACTTTACAAAACAAACTCTCTCCTCTTGCCTTCATAGAGATCACTGCCCTTGAGCTAGACCATCTTTATCAGCTTGCAGGTGGCTGGTTGGTTTGAGCTAAGTGACCTTGTGTGCCTGGGTGAGAAAGAAAAAGGTTACTATCTCCCTGGGAAAGTTTTCTGCTAGGAAATTTCTAATACATAGTCTTGCATCTCTCTGAAGTTTACTTTATATCACTAACTTCAACTCTCCTCCCTTCTCAATTCTCAGGCTCAGATATTGTCAGCTTAGGCTAGATCTTTTTCTTCCCATAAGAAAGGTTTCATAGGCCTTCTATTTACAACTGTACATATTTCTCAGGCAAATGCCTAAAGCTTCTAAGGTTTTTCTTAGTAAAATTAACTCCTTTTGTTCCACATCATCAAGGAATTGTCCTAATGATGATTCTGACAATTCCCAGAACTGGCTACTTTTTTAAGGTTTTAGTTAATAGTGGAGCAGAATTCAAAAATGTCTTTAGCAGTCTTGTTTGTATCCGCAACTGCCTGGAATAGTCTGATCTGTTATCAATATGCAAGAATCACAAAGAACACACAGACAAGGGGAAAAGACAGACATATGGCTCCAAGGACAGCCAGGTCGAGTCAGTACTAATGGCGACTCAGGTAGCATTACACCACAACTGATTGCCAAGGGACCGCTTGGAACACACAGCTCCGAGAAGCACAAATCCCACTCCTTCCGGCAATATTTGCTCATCCAGTCAGCATTTCTGCTACACTGGCGAGACAGCCGTGGATGTAGCATATGTGTTAGGAAAACAATAAAATTGTAGGATTAAGAATATATTCTGAGCATGGTGGTGCACATTTTAATCCCAGCACTCAGAAACAGAGATAGGTAGATCTCTGTGAGTTACTGTCCAATCATGGCAACATAATGAGACCCTTTTTCTAAACCAACTAACCAAACAAAGAATATAATGCACCTTTTACTGTATAGTCTGATATTTTCATCAAATCTTCATTTTTTTGAGACAAGGTTTCTCTGTAGCTTTGGAGACAATTTTTCATTTTAACTGCAGAAAATAATTGTGTATTGTGAGAGAAGTGAGAAAAGGTACAACAGTATTAGAAAAGGCCATGACCATGTGTGCCATATAAATAAAATTGGTAGAAAGAAAGGCTATTATGAGGGTTCTTGTGCCAGTTATGGACTTTTCATGGCTTTAGTTGCCATTCAGGAGTCTGGCATAATTTTCTCCAGAGAAGTTTATAATTTGATCCTGTAAATCAATAATTTCTTTAAGTTCTGTAAATAGCCAGGCATGAATGCATAATCCTCTGATCACAGCACGTAGAAGGCTCAGGAAGACAGATTGTCCCAAGTTCAAACCAGTCTTGACTACATAATAAGAAGTAAGCTTTCCAGGGTTATGCAGCATAACCCTGACTCTTAAAATATAAAATAAACAAAATTCCTTGTTAGGAAATATCAACTTCTTCATAATGGGTCATTGCATTTCCACACTAGTATTAGAAAAGATGCTACCTAGGGCAAGCTGCCAACAAGACACCTGGTGGTAGCCAACTATCTCTGATAATGAGGAAATTGCAGTTCAGAGACTTTTAGTCACTAGCGATGTACTTGTAAGAAATAAACATTGGTTAATATGGTTTTTTTTATTACTGAACATGGAAATTTAAAGTAAAGCACAATGAGATACAATTCTGGTTCACTACACTTACAAAAACTTAAGATTATTTGCAGGTGGAAATTTTGTCGGGACTACCACCTCCAAAATAAATTCAGAGAGACTTATTATTAATTATAAATACTGAGCCAATAGCTCAGACCGATTATTAGTTAACTCCTATGTTTTAAATTCACCCATATTCTTTATCTACCCTCTTCCACCTGGCAGTACTTTTTTTCAGCATGGCACTTTCATCTTGCTTCTCCCTGCATCTGCTTGTGTCTTCTCAGACTCTGCTCCTATTCTTAGTATCCTCCTGCTCTGGCTCTCCCAATCGCTTTTTGCTTAGCTATAGGTCAGTCAGTTCTTTATTAATCAATGAAAGTAATACATATTTGCAATGTACAAAGATTGTTCCACATAAATTATTGAATTGCCAAGTACTGTGCAATGGGTAAAAATATTAATGAACATACATTGAGAAGCTTAAATTAGAGTGTCAATATTTTCTCAGAAGTCATAGATTGTTGTTAGAACAGTTTTAGATACTGAAAATGTTGGGTAAAGAGTGTTCATATATACCTTTCTTCCCATTCCTGGACAGTATTGTAAGTTTTAGCTTCTGAATTCACTTAGCTTCTGAATACTCTTAAGTCTAGAGCTTGTTAAATGATATTATTTAAAGTGTGGTCACTAGTTACAAATACAAACAGGATATAGTGGGGGGAACTATAACATTATCCATAAAACTAAATATATTGCTGCACGTTCCACTGTGTTATTCTATTTCTAGCTTCCATTAATATTATTTATAAAGAATAAAGTAAAATTCTGGGTAAAAGGTGTAATTGGGAATTTTGAAAGCATTCTTAGCTCATGGTTTGATTTTACATACACAGTGGTTTGAATTCCATTTCTACTACCTGTTGCTAATTTAGTAAAAAGGGGATAGTTAGAAACCTCTCAGCTTTAATATCCTGTATTATAGAAGCTTCCAGAACTAGATAAAAGATACGGAGAAGTCTGACACAGAATCTTCTGACAGCAGTGACTTTGAGGGCCTTTTTCTTGCATAGAGGTGATTTCTAAAGAACTGAAGAGAAATGTTTTAACATTTTTGATGGAAAGAGGCAGCTACATTATTGTGGTTGAGCATAGAAGCATGTTTCCATTACTGGGTAATAAAATATAGCTGAATAAAATCATACTCAAGTCCTGCTTAAACTTCACCCGGGATGTCATGACTCCTGCATCCGGCCCAGCTTTATTTGGCACATACCCTTAGTGACTGAATGTGGCCACCAGGTAGAAGTCCTTCGATATGTCTCTATGCTTGCTACTCCCATGCCTTCTGTAACCTGATGATATGTCTCTATGCTCGCTACACCCATGCCTTCTGTAACTTGATAATATGTCTCTATGCTCGCTACTCCCATGCCTTCTGTAACTTGATGATATGTCTCTATGCTTGCTACTCCCATGCCTTCTGTAACTTGATGATATGTCTCTATGCTTGCTACTCCCATGCCTTCTGTAACTTTGCTGGCACAATCAGGCTCTAATCAACTTTACGTTAATTCTGTCTGGAACCTTACCTTGGCCTTTTTATCAAGTCCTATATGACAAGTCTAATTAATTTTGAGGAAGATCAGGTTATGCCTTTTCCTAATCCTTAGATTATAATGAAAGAATTTAGTAGGGCATTACCAGTATGTATGTAACAATGATGTTTAATGAATGGTAAATTGCAACTGAAGAGAACAGAAGGCAGAGGAATAAGGAAATGTTGTTTAATGAATCATAGTCACAGAACAAATGCGTTCCTATGTTCTACTGCTAAATAGTGTGATAAAGACAGTGATAACATTGGAGAGTATTTTGAGTATTTTCACCCAAAAAAGTGATAGTTGTTTGAGGAACCAAACTTCCTCTGAAATGAGTATCCAAAATTGTATACATGTATAAAAACATTAATTGGAATCCTGAAAATGGATACTGTTTTATGTGTTAATTGAAATGAAAAAGTAAAATTTGATAAGTAATAGAGGAATTAAAAATAACACTAGAGAGATAAATCAGCAGTTAAAAACACTGTCTGCTCTTTCAGAGACCAAATTGAATTTCAAGTCCCCACATGGTGGCTCACAACCATCTGTAATTCCAATTCCAGGACATCCAATTTCTCTTCTGGCCAGGCCTATGTGTCATGTACTTATATACAGGCAGGCAAAGCACTCATACACATAAAACAAAATAAAAATCTGAAAAACAAAAACAATACTATGCTTTCATTTTCAAACTTATTATTAAAGTAAATAAAAGAAAAACAGTGATCCTCACAAAGTACACTTTTTGCTAACACGAGAAAGATAAAAGTCTTTGTTATAGGAGGCTATAAACTTTCTAAGAAAAAGAAGCAAAAACCTGGATCATATTAGATTTTTTTAATTAATTAATTAATTAAAATTTCCACCTCCTCCCATCCTCCCATTTCCCTCCCACTCCCCCCACTCCCCCTTCCCCTTGCTCTCCAATCCTAAGAGAAGTCAGGGTGCCTTGCCTGTGGGAAGTCCAAGGGCCCCCCTCAATCCTAGGAAGGTGTGCATCCAAACAGACTAGGCTCCCAAAAAGCCAGTCCATGCAGTAGAATCAAAACTCAGTGCCATTATCATTGGCTTCTTAGTCTGCCCTCATTGTCAGCCACATTCAGAGAGTCCAGTTTGATCACATGCTCCGTCAGTCCAAGTCCAGCTGGCCATGGTGAGCTCTCATTAGATCTCCTTATCACCAGTGTTACTGAAGGAAGGGAAAATATAACCCATTAATGGCTCCATAGAAAGGAGAAACCACAGAGAGATGAGAACCACACATGTACAAGGCTTTTCAGATTCCCTTGATTGAAGGATTTATTAGGATGGTGGCTTCAATGTGGCCATAAGAGACCAAGCTAAACATAAATGGCACAGTTATGGTCACCACTTCCACAGTGAAGATAACCAGGTCTTTGATTGTCATGTCTGAGCTAGAGAGCTTTAGCAGTGCAGAGAAGTCACAGAAGAAGTAGGGCAAAATGTTGTCCCCACAGAAAGAGAGGTGGAAAAGCAGGAGAGTGTGCACAAGGGCACTGAGAAGACCCAGGGCATAACTACTAGTAGGACACAGAGGCTCTGACTCATAATGGTAGTGTAGTGCAGAGGGTGACAGGTGGCCACATATCTGTCATAGGACATGAAGCTGTCAAGATCTCCAAAAAATAGGAAAAAAAGTACACCTGGGAAATGCACCCAGTATCTGAGATAGACGGACTGTGTGTCAGGATATTCATGAGCATCTTTGGAACTGTGACTGATGAGAAAGAGATGTCTGTGAAGGCCAGGTGGCTGAGGAAGAAGTACATGGGGGTGTGAAGGTGAGAGTCCAGCCTGATGAGCAGGATGGTGAGCAGGTTCCCCAGCACTGTGGTCAGGTATATGACCAAAAACAGGGAAGAGTACCTGTCTTGGTCCTCTGGTTGGCTGGGGAGCTCCAGGAGAATGAACTCAGATGGGATGCTCTGATTATTCCTTCTGATGCAACTCATTTTCTCTTTTTCTGGAACTGAACACGAGATAGAAATGTGAAAAGGAAGTGTCCACAGTTATTATGCAACAAAACCCTATCATTTTGAGCCAATTATTTTGTTTATTTCACCCAAACAAGCAGCTTTTGACAATACTAAGAAGGGGTGATGGTCAGCTCAAGGGACACCAATCCAGCATATTTTGGACAATCAGAAAAGCATTGTTTTCGGAGCTCATGGTGGAAATCTGAGATCATGTAATTTAGAGGTAAGGCCAAGTGAGTAACTAGCTAATAAAAAAATGGAGATGATCTGAAACCATCTTTCTACCTTACATATGCCTCAGAAACACCCATTGGCCAATGCCTTATTTTCTTTCAAGAGTTGGATCAAAATGAAAGGACTTACACTTGGATCTTTTTTTTTTTTTTTTTAGTAAATTTTATTAAATTATAAAAGTTTCCATTTCCGCCCCCCTCCCAACACCCTCCCACTCCCCCCACTCCCCCCGAGGGATGCTATCACCCACTGATACAAGGGAACGGATCTGATGAGAATTTACCAGGGCC
This sequence comes from Myodes glareolus, assembly GCF_982192425.1. NCBI lineage: Eukaryota > Metazoa > Chordata > Mammalia > Rodentia > Cricetidae > Myodes > Myodes glareolus. The sequence continues at coordinate 8,315,397 of NC_142046.1, forward strand.
AGTCGGACTGGGACTGAACGAGGACGTGATCTAGCCAGATTCTCGGAATTTGGCCGGATTCTCTGACTGTGGCTGGCCCGGGGTCTTTCTGAAAAGCCATTGACTATGACACTTGGATCTTTTGACACTTGATCTTATCAGGAATTGGAGATGGCATGGCATGTGATTGCATGTCTATGTAAGAGGGTTAGGGAATGTACCTAAAATATTGACTGACATCACATGTAATGTGGTTCCAGTTTTTTATGAATATATTTTCATACTCAGTAGTTTCAGAATTTCTTAGTCCTTCATGGAAAAGAGAGGCAAAGATTTATTCCCTTCAAAACTTCTTTGTGGATTATTTCCTCAATTCAATCTTAACATTCTTTTTTCAGTTCTAGAATTTTTTTCCTCAAAGTTTATTAAAATACAAAAGTCTCCATTTCCGCCCCTCCTCCCAACACCCTCCCACTCTCCCACTCCCTCCCCTCCTCCCTCTCCATCCCCAATAGCAGTCAGGGTCAGGTATTTGATCCTAGAGAAGCTGGATAGGAGGGTGAACCTGAAGAAAATTCAGGTAGTTTTCCTCCTGGAGATTGGAAATAGACAAGAGTCCCAGGTAACCTCGGGTGCTTGGGGGAGTGGAAGGGTTGCTGGAAGGGGAGAGGGTTAGAGAGAAGGGAGCAGGGGAGGAATGGGGAATGCTCGGGGGACTGGGAGGGAGGAAGGATAGATATGGGATCAGGGAAGAATAGAGTTATAGAAATTTTTGACTGTTCTAGTTCAGGATAATATCTGGGGGAAATAATGTTCCCGATGTATACACAGCCTTACAGAATCAATGCTTCTTTTCATTATTTCCAATCTAATTGTTTATGATGGCATTTTAAACTAATACCCTTTTAATTAACATTTCTAGTATTTTTTATTTTATTTATTTATTTATAAAAATTTCCACTTTCTCCCCTCCTCCCAATACTCTCCCACTCTCTCCATTCCCTCTCCCCTCCCTCTCCAGTCCTAAGAGCAGTCAGGGTTTCCTGCCCTGTGGGAAGTTCAAGTTCCTCCCCTCTCCCTCCAGGTCTAGGAAGGTGAGCATCCAAACAGACTAGGATCCCAAAAAGCCAGTATATGCAGAAGAAACAAGTCCCAGTGCGATTATCAATGGCTTCTCAGTCAGCCCCCATGTCAGCCACATTCAGAGAATCTGGTTTGATCACATGCTTGTTCAGTCCCAGTCCAACTGGCCTTGGTGAGCTCTCATTAGAACAGTCCTCTTGTATCAGTGGGTGAATGCACCACTTGCAGTCCGGACATCCTTGTTCATGTTCACCCTCGTTCTGCTCCTCATTTGGACCTTGGGGGCTCAGTCCAGTGCTCCAATGTGGTCTCTGTCTCTATCTCCATCCATCCTCGGATGAAGGTTCCCTCTGATCCTGACTTTCTTACTCACGTTCTCCCTCCTTCTGCTTCTCATTTGAACCTAGGGATTTAAGTCCAGTATTCCAATGTGGGTCTCTGTCTCTATCTCTATTCATCGCCAGATGAATGTCCTATGGTGATATGTAAAATATTCATCAGTATGGTTATGGGCCAAGGCCAGATCAGGCACCCTCTCCTCTGCTGCCCATGGAACAATCTGGGGACCTCTCCTTGGACCTAGGAATCCCTCTAGAATCAAGTCTCTTGCAAACCCTAAAATGGCTCCCTTAGTTGAGATATATATTTCCCTGCTCGCATATCCATCCTTCCTCCCTCCCCCCAACCCAATCCCCCAAGCTATCCCCAATCCTCTAACCATTTCCCCTTACTCCCATCTCCCCACCCCCCGTGCACCCAAGTTTGCCTGGGAATCTTGTCTACTTCCAATATCCAGGAGGATAACTATATGATGTTCAGTTTATTTATATGATGGATTACATTGTTAGATTTGCGTATGTTGTACCAGCCCTGCTTCTCTGGGATGAAGCCTACTTGATCATAATGGATAATTTATCTAATGTGTTCTTGGATTTGGTTTGCCAGTATTTTATTGAGAATTTTTGCATCGATGTTCATGAGTGAGATTGGCCTGTAATTTTCTTTCTTGGTTGTGTCTTTGTGTGGTTTTGGTATCAGGGTAACTGTAGCTTCATAAAAAGAATTTGGCAATGACTCTTCTGTTTCTATATTGGGAAATACATTAAGAAGTATAGGTATTAGGTCTTCTTGGAAGTTCTGGTAGAATTCTGCATTGAAACCATCTGGTCCTGGGCTTTTTCTGTAGGGAGGTTTTTTTTTTTTTTACAACAGCTTCTATTTCTTCACTACTAACAGGTCTATTTAGATTGTTCATCTGGTCTTGTTTTAACTTTGGCAAATGGTACTAATCTAAAAACAAGTTCATTTCTTGTACATTTTCCAACTTTGTGGCATATAAGCTTTTGTAGTAAGATCTAATGATTCTCTGAATTTCCTCTGTGTCTGTGGTTATGTCCCCCTTTTCATTTCTGATCTTATTAATTTGCATGTTCTCTCTCTGTCATTTGATTAGTTTAGCTAGGGGTTTGTCAATCTTGTTGATTTTCTCCAAGAACCAGCTTTTTGTTTCATTGATTCTTTGGATTGTTTTCTGTGTTTCTATTTTGTTGATTTCAGCTCTCAGTTTGATTATTTCCAGTCTTGTACTCCTCCTGGGTGAGTCTGCTTCTTTTTATCCAGAGTTTTCAGGTGTGCTGTTAAGTCTGTTAAGGTGTGCTGTTAATGTGTGCTTTCTCCATTTTCTTTAATTGGGCACTTAGTGCTATGAACTTTCCTCTTAGCATTGCTTTCATTGTGTCCCATAGGTTTGAGTATGTTGTGTCTTTATTTTCACTAATTTCTAGAAAGACTTTAATTTCTTTCTTTATTTCATCCTTGACCCAGGAGTGATTCAGTTGTTGACTGTTCAGCTTCCTTAAGTTTGTAGACTTTCTGGGGTTAGAATTGTTGTTGAATTCTAACTTTATTCCATGTTGATCCGACAAGACACAGGTGGTTACTAATATTTTTTTGTATGTGTGGAAGTTTGATTTGTTATCGAGTATGTGGTCAATTTCGAAAAGGTTCCATGAGCTGCAGAGAAGAAGGTATATTCTTTCCTATTTGGGTGGAATGCTCTATAGATGTCTGTTAAGTCCATTTGATTCATTACCTCTATTAATTATCTTATTTCTCTGTTAGGTTTCTGTCTGATTGACCTGTCCATTGGTGAGAGAGGTGTGTTGAAGTCTCCTACTCTCTGTGTGTGTTTTGATGACTGCCTTGAGTTCTAAAATTTTTTCTTTTGCATAAGTGGGTGCTTTTATATTAGGGGCATAGATATTCAGGATTGAGACTTCCTCCTGATGAATTGTTCCTGTTATGAGTATAAAATGTCCGTCTCCATCTCTTCTGATTGATTTTAGTTTGAAGTCAATTTTGTTGGAAATTTGAATGGCCACACCTGCTTGTTTCTTAGGTCGGTTTGCTTGAAAAACCTTTTCCCAACCCTTTACTCTGAGTAGATGTCTGTCTTTGTGGTTGAGGTGTGTTTCTTGTAAACAGCAGAATGTTGGATCCTGTTTTCGTATCCAATCTCTTAGTCTGTGCCTTTTTATAGGTGAATTGAGTCCATTAATATTAAGTGATATTAATGACCAGTGGATGTTGACTCTGGTTATTTTTTTATTTTTTTTTGTGTAGTAGACTTTGTGTGTTTCCTTTCTTTGTGTTGTGCTTGTGAAGTGTCGCTAGATGTTTGAGTTATTGTAGGCAGTGTTGGCAATGTTACTTTCCTTGGGTTGCGATTTTCCTTCTATTACTTTCTGTAATGCTGGATTTGTGGCTAAGTATTTTTTAAATTTGTTTTTATCCTGAAATATTTTGTTTTCTCCATTGATAGTTGATGATAGCTTGGCTGGGTATAGTAGTCTGGGCTTGCATCCATGGTCTCTTAGTTTCTGCAGTACCTCTATCCAGGACCTTCTGGCTTTCATGGTTTCCATAGAGAAGTCTGGTGTAAGTCTGATAGGTTTGCCTTTATAAGTTACGTGACCTTTTCCCTTTGTACCTCTTAATATTCTTTCTTTAACCTGTATGTTTTGTGTTTTGATTATTATATGGTGAGGGGATTTTCTTTTGATCAAGTCTATTCGGTGTTCTGTATGCTTCTTGAACCTTCATAGGAATATTATTCTTTCGGTTGGGAAAGTTTTCTTTAATAATTTTGTTGAATATATTTTCTGGGCCTTTGATCCACAATTCTTCTCTTTCTTCTACTCCTATTATTCTTAGGTTTGGTCTTTTTATTATGTCTCAGATTTCTTGAATGTTTTGTGATGAGAATTTGTTAGAATTGCTGTTTTCTTTTGTCAGAGTGTTATTTTCTCTACAGTGCCTTCAGAATCTGAGATTCGTTCTTTTATCTCTTGTATTCTATTGGTTATGCTTGATTCTGTAGTCTCTGTTCGTTTACCTAGATTTTCCATATCCAGCCGGCCCTCGGTTTGTGCTTTCTTCATTGCCTCCATTTTAGTTTTCAATTCTTGAACTGTTTCCATTACCTGTTTGATTGTTTTTTCTTGGTTTCCCAGGGTATCATTTATGGATTTACTCATTTCTTCAAACTTTTTGTTATACTTCTCATCCATTTCTTTACTCATTTCTTCAAACTTTTTGTTATACTTCTCATCCATTTCTTTAAGTGAGTTTTTAATATCCTGTTTAAGGGACTCTATTGCTTTCATAAAGGCACTTTTTTCCCACTTCTTCTGGATTAGGGTGTTCAAGTCCTTTTGTTGTAGGTTCGCTGGGATCTGATGTTTCCAAGTTGTTTTTCAGGTTGTTTGAGGAATTCTTGCCTTGGCGTCTGCCCATCTCTTCCGTACCGGGTCAGGTTCCATTGTTGTGCAGGGACTGCAGTGACAGAAGGCCTACCTTTCTGCAGGCAAGCTATTGAAACATCCATTTCTAGTATTTTTAAATAAATGACATCTTTGTTTATCTTCCATGTTTTTTGGTCTTAGAATTACCTGTGAAAATGGTCCCATGCTGGCGCTGTTCATTTACCCAGATTTTCCATATCCAACCGTCCCTCGGTTTGTGTTTCCTTCATTGCCTCCATTTCAGTTTTCAAGTCTGGAACTGTTTCCATTATCTGTTTGATTGTTTTTTCTTGGTTTCCTAGGGTATCTTTTAGGGATTTATTTATTTCTTCAATCTTTTTGTTATTCTTCTCATCCATTTCTTTAAGGGAGTTTTTTACATCATGTTTAAGGGACTCTATCATTTCATAATGTCTATGTTTTCTACTTCTTCTGGATTAGGGTTTTCAAGTCTTCCTCTTGTATGTTCGCTGGGTTCTGTTGTTATCATGTTGTTTTTCAGGTTGTTGGAGTAATTCTTGCATTGGCGCCTGCTCATCTCTTCCTTCAAATGCTCTCCAATGGATCTTCTGGTACAGGATAATGGTCACTTGCTGGCCAGGGATCTCACAGACAAAAGGGTGGGCTTGCAGAGTGCAGGCTCAGTGAAACAAAAGAACTCCTGCCCAGTTGCACTCACCACTTAGTTCCCAGAGCCTCAGCCCCAAAACAGGCTGAGTTGGGGGTCTTATGACCCTGCAGAAGAGATGGGGTGCCTGGGAGCAAGCTGGGATGGGATAGGAAGAGAGAGGCAGTAGCCGTGTAGAAAAGCCCCAGCTGGATGGCCAGAAAGTTTAAAGGGTTGAGAGGTGTCTGTGCTCCCTTTCCAGGGTGTCTGCTGGCCTGTCAGGAACACACTCACCTCTTTGATGGATCTTCTGATACAGGATTAGGGCCACTTGCTGGCCAGGGACCTTGCAGGCAAAAGTGCAGGCTTGCCGTATGCAGCTTAAGTGAAACAAAGGAACTCCTGCCTAGTTGCACTCACCACTTTGTTCCTTGAGCCTCTGCTCTAAAACAGACTGAGTTCTATGGTAAACTCCTTGTATCTTTATAGGCATGTCCTTTTTTTAGGTTGAGAAACTTTTATTCTATAATTTTTTGAATATTTTTCTATGCCTATGAGCTGGAATTCTTCTCATTCTTTGACCCCTGTTATTCTTAGGTTTGGTTTTTTCATATTTCCTGAATGTTTTGTGTTAAGAATTTTTTGATTTAGTATTTCTTCGACCAATATATCTATTTTCTCTCTTTCATCTTCAGCACCTGAGATTCTCTTTTCTATCTCTTGCATTCTGTTGGTTAAGCCTGCATCTTTAGTTCTTATTCACTTACACAGATTTTTTCATTTCAAGAAATTTCTCCATTTGTGTTTATTTTTTATTGCCTCTAATTCAATTTCCAAGTCTTGAACTGTTTCCCTTACCTGTTTGATTATTTTTTCTTGCTTTTCTTTAAGGTATTTATTAATTTCTTTCAGTATTTTTGTTTGTCTTTTCCCTTCTTTAAAAAAGGAAATTTCACATTTTCTCTTTAAGCTATTTTAAAGCTTTTTGTCCCCTGCTTCATCTGCTTTGGGATGTTCATATCTTTCTGTTGTAGATCAATGAAGTTCTGGTGGTGCCATGTTGCTCTTGATGTTAAATATACTCTTACATTGCCATTTATCCATCTCTTCTTCCATTTGGTGCAGGCAATGCCTGATTGTGAGTGGTTTGTTTGGCCAGTGGTTGGGCACGGTGGTAGTGGAGCCTGCCGTAGGATTCTTATCTGCTAGTTGACTGCTGTGGTTGAAATGGGAGCAGAAAGGGCACGGGATGTTCCCTGGGGCTTAGAGCCTAGGGATTGGGGCAGTTTATCTGAAAGACCAGTCACTCACTTCCTCTTCCCATTGTTGCAAGGAGTGTTTGTGTCTCTAGGGTCTGCTTATCATGACAGGGATGTTTGGTCAGTGAAACAGTGAAGGGTTCAGTGGGTTTGGGTGGTAGAGTGGGTCTTGTAGGTTACACTGTACAATGGGTGGGAATAGTAGTGGGGCAGCCTGCCAGAAGTACTCTTACCTGCTATCTTACTGCTGAGACTCTATAAAGTCTTTGTGATATATGCCCAAGAATGATATAGCTGAATCATATGATAGTGAAATTTTTACATTTTGAGAAACTTCTAGAGTGATTCCCACAGAGACTGCACTAATCTACATTCACACAATCAGTGTAGGAGGTTCTGCATTTGCCAATCCATGCCAGGGTTTATTGTAACTTTTATTCCTCATCTTGGCTGCTCTGGCTGAGATGAGATAGATGTATAAAAATATGAATTGAACTTCTGATCTTTTAAACTGAGGAAAATTCAACTATAGGTGACTGTAGAACACAAGTGACAGAAAAAAGAAGGATGTTATAGTTGGGGATACATGTTTATGACATTTGAAGTCCAAGTCATTTTCATTTCCTTAACAAATGTAGAGTGCAAGCCATAAGTAATGACGGCATGCTTAATTGTCTTTAGATCATTTATTTCTATCAGCATTCATTTACCTTTTCTGGTTCCCTTTGAGCCTTTAGAAGTTGACACTTTCTCAGAGTAAATTACAGGGTATGTTGCTAAAATCCTGGGTAAACCAGTGCTGATAGTTGGTGGTGACATTGTATCTTGCCTTTGTGCCTTTTCACCATTTTTCAGCTCCAATAATTTTCTCAATCATTTTGAATCTCTTTATCATTATCTCTTGTAAAACCAGAATCTCCTGACCTGTGAATGTTTTTTTTTGTGATTTCCCTATGGTATTAATTTTTGGTCCCCATTTTGCACCTGTGATTCCAAGGTCTTAATGTTTTCTTTTAAAGATAACATCTCCTCCTTAAACTGCTCCTGGATATCGTGTAAATTGCCATCCTGAAGGTACATTTTTTTCTGTTATCTTATCAAAACTCTGTGATGAGACCCACATTGGAGCACTGGACTGAGCCCCCAAGGTCCTAATGAGGAGCAGAAGAAGGGAGAACATGAGCAAGGAAGTCAGGATTGTGAGGGGTGTGTTCACCCACTGAGACAGTGGGACAGATCTAATGGGAGATCACCAAGGCCAGTTGGACTGGGACTGATGGAGCATGTGATCAAACCAGATTCTCTGAATGTGGCTGACAGTGGAGGCTGACTGAGAAGCCAAGGACAATGGCGCTGGGCTTTGATTCTACTGCATGTACTGGCTTTTTGGGAGCCTTGTCTGTTTGAATGCTCACCTTCCTGGACCTGGGGGTAACGGGGAGGACCTTGGACTTTCCATAGGGTAGGGAACCCTGACTGCTCTTTGGCCTGGAGAAGGAGGGTGAGGAGGAGTGTGTGGGGGGGAAGTGGGAGGAGGGGAAGAGGTGGACATTTTTAATAAAAAAACCTCTGTGATAACTTTTGAATGTCAAATTTAACAGCCTGGATCCTTTCAGGTAAGTTCCTAGTACCCTTAGATATGGAGTCAATTTTGCCTATCATGGTATTAATCCCTTCAATTAGTGCCATATACTTCCATAATGATATTAAATGGAGAAGAAAACTGAAACCTAAAAGCCAGTAAATTGAGGTACCTCCATAGGCTTATAGGCCTCTTGTGATTTTTTCCATAATGGCAGCAAAAACTGCGGCAAAAGTCCCATTAGAAACGAAATCCGCCATTTTACCTGTTAACTAGCAGATGCCTATGTTTCTGAGTTGCAACCGGAATCAATGGAATGGTATCACGACAGATTCTGATAAAATCTGCCCTGATACTTGTTTAAAAAAGAAAAAAACTGGGGAAAAATGAGTCACTCAAGAGGTTAGATGTAGTTAAGAAAACTCAGAGTCCAGGCACAGAGAGTAGAAACCCAGGGAGCTTCCAGAGGCTAACAAACAGCTCTGCTTGCCCTGGGTGCCCACCCACATGGTGCCAAGTGAAGGCAGAGAGATCTGGCGCTTAATAAAAGGAATCCCACCCTAGCTCAGAACTAAGAAATATACAGGTATTTACTAATAGATAAAACTTACAAATCAGGATTCTCTGAGTGAACGATGGATAAAGATGAGATCCAAACAAACCAAACCAGCAAAACCAGGGTCCAGGGGGAAAGGCAGAGAGGAAGAGGGCCAGAGTGTTTCCATATCCAGCAAATAATCTATGAGGCCATGCCCCAGTAGGCAGGTAGTTGTTAGCTATACACCTTCCGGCAGCATATTTAAGTGAGAATATGGGACTTGAGGAGAGAAGAGGATAGGAGGATCATAAAAATCAAGACTGTATAAAAAAAGCCATATAAAACCCCAGTAGTTTATATACTAATTGAAAATATAATATGTATATACATGTATTTTAATGAAAATTTGAATGAAAATAACCTGCATGAACAGACAATGCTGCCTGAGGAAAACATAGGTTATTAAATAAAAAATATCAGGCAAAATGTATCTTCCTATGAGTTATTGATCAAAGATTTGGGTAGAGGCTGCCAAATAACACAGGCTATTATCATTCCTCTCAGTAGACCACCATAGCTATATTATAGACCCTATTCCTAAAAACAATTCACACTTTGAATGAAGGACATAAAGACACCATACTCAACTGGTCAGGAAATGCTTTCCATGCTGACTAACTCATATAGAGTGGAAAGTAGCTATACTTGCTGTAGGGGGAGAAAAAGACATCCGTGGTCTTACATAGCTCTGGACCTTATATGCTACAATACTGACCTGTTGAGATGAGTCCACTTGTACAATAGTGGCATGATTGTTATGGGGGCAACTAACAACTTTCTGATTGTGTTTGTGACCTGCTCCACAGGAAGGATTACCTGCTTGATTCTGTAAACCTGACCAAAAACCTTTGCGTGGGGAGACCACAGACCTTGGATGTTGGTGGCAACTACTGTTATTGTTCTACTAAATAATCACACTTTCAAATAGCCTCATCACTATTTGTACGTATACTCATAGATTTGTGTTGTTTTCAACTCTGGTCAGAAAAGGCTCTTTTTTATTTCAATGGGTAGTTATCTGTGCAGAGACTTATAACTGGTCGAAGTACTGAACATGAATATCTCTGAGCACTTATGTGTGTGAATCAACTTTATCAACCTTCCACCACTGGAGGCTCATGGAACTCCACACACAAGAACATAGAAAAAACATTAGCAGTCAGTGAATGGGAGAAGAGCAATGAAATGCTACCTTTTTGACATGCCACAAGTGTTGCATGCAGCAATTCACAGCAGCTGTGGTTACTTACATAAGATCAAGTCAGTCAAAATTCCAGTGTGGATGAAGGAGGGGCCCCATGATCCTGTTTGGTGACTGATGGATGTTGAGGGAGAAACATTGTTCTTTGGGAATGTGGCCACTGGTTGGCTGATAACTCCCCAGGGGATAGTCAGACAAAATGTTCATATTGACAATATTAATTGAACTAATGGATTTATCATTAACAAAGAAAGAAAGGGAACATGAACCTTGAAGGGAGATGGGATGGGGCTGGGGAAATGGGAGAGAGATGATGGTTTGGAGATATGACTAATATAGTTTATAGGAACACAGGGAACTTTCAATTAATAAAAATTAAATTATAATTAATATTGTGCTTTCATTTACTCCAGAAAAGTAGTGAAATAGTTTTAAGAGAGACTTAAATGGAACCAGGGAAAAGGGAAATAGTGATAAAAAATAAAAAAAGAGAAAGCATTCTTTCTTGTAAGAAAGACAAGAAAAGATTGATATCAACGGCCAGTATACTATGATTACAGAAGTCTTCAAAATTTTACTGCAAAATAGACCATTACCTTATAGACGCATTCTTATAATATACAGATTTGCTTAACTTGGTCTAGATTTGGCACTATTTTTTAAATGATGATAGTGGAATATTGCTATAAAATTCTTTTAACTATGCTTTTGAATCCACTGTAATCATGAAATAATGAGTAATTATAAACAGTGTAGAAATGAGAGCCCCTGAATGGGAAAAGATCTTCATCAACTCCATATCTGACAGAAGGATGATCTTCAAAATATATAAAGAACTCAAGAAACTAAACATCAAAATACAAAATAATCCAATTAAAAAGGGTACAGAGCTAAGCAGAGAATTCTCAGCAGAAATCTCCCAAATGACTGAAAGACATTTAAGGAATTGCTCAACATCATTATTCATCAGGAAAATACAAGTCAAAATGAATCTGAGATACCTACCACCTTACACTGTCAGAATGGCTAAGATCAAAAGTACTGTGAACAAGCTATGTTGGAGAGAATGTGGTGTCAGGGGATCACTCCTCCACTGCTGTTGGGAGTGCAAACTTGTACAGGCACTTTTGAAATCAGTAAGGTAGTTTCTCAGAAAATTAGTACTCAATCTAACTCAAGACCCAGAGATACCACATCTGGGCATATACCCAAAGGATGCTTAATCATACCACAAGGACACTTGCTCAGCATTATTCATAGCAGCATTATTGATAATAGTCAGAACCTGAAAACAACCAAATGACCCTAAACTGAAGAAAGGATAAAGAAAATGTGGTATATTTATACAATGGAATATTACTCAGTTGTAAAAAATGATATGAAGAAATTTGCAGGCAAACAGGAAAAAAAACAGGATGAATAAAGGAAAAAAAACAATCCTGAGTGAGGTAATCCAGACCCAGAAAGACAAACACAGTATGCAGCCACTCGTAAGTAGATATTAGATGTAAAACAAAAGATAGCCAGACTACAGTCCACAGCTCCAGAGAAGCTAGGTAAAAATGAAGACCCTAAGAGGGACTCATGGATCACACAGAGAAGGGGAATTAGATGAGATTTCCTGGGTAAACTGGGGACAAGGAGGGTGGACAAGGGTAAGCAAGGGAGCAGAGAACATGAAGGCATGGGATGGTTGAGAGGTGAGAGGGACAGAATGGGAGAGCCATGAAAGAGAGACTTTGATAGAGAGTGTCGCAATGAGGTTAGGGAGAAACCTAGTGCTAGGGGAATCCCCAAGAATCCATCCACAACAATGACCCCAGCTAAGACTCCTAGCAATAGTGGAAAGGTAAAACAAACTGGCCTTCCCATCTAACCAGGTTGATGAATACCAAAATTGTCATCATAGAGCCTTTTATCCAGCAACTGACAGAACCAGATGCAGAGATCCACAACCAAGCAACAGGCTGAGCTCCGGGAATCCAATCGAAGACAGGGACGAGGAAATATATGAGCAAAGGAGATCAACACCATGAGGGAGAAATCTACAGAGAAAACTTATCCAATATATTGGGAACTCAGGAACTCTAGACTGACAGCTGTGGAGCCTCCATGGGATAGAATTAGGCCCTCCACATGTGGAAGACAGTGAAGCTTGGACTATTTGTGAGGCACCTGACAGTGGGACCAGGGTCTATTCCTGGTGCATAAGCCAACTTATTGGAGCCCATTCCCTGTTGTGGAATGCATATTCAGCCTTAATGTGTGGGGGGAAAGTTATGCCCAACTTAATGTTCCAGACTTTGTTGACTTTGCACAGGGTGAGAGTGGGTGGGAGTGGAGAACTGTGGAAGGAACGTAAAATAAAATTTGAAAAATTTAATTAAAAAAGAGGACTTCTAAAAGTGCCGCGAGCTTTGCGATAAGCCTCTGGTTTCTCGGTGAATCTTGACACTGACAATTTTCAAACTGTCACATTCATTCTGTTTAATTGTTTATGCTTTGTTTACATCATTTAATAACTGTCTATTTCGTATTTTCTCAAATGTTAACTTGCTAAGGGACAAATCTTTTGTATTACACATTCTTGTTTGATTTCAAGAACAGAAGGAAAGTGTGAACCCAAAACCCATGTCCAGCATTTGAAGATGACCTAGCCAGGAAGACATTTTATAAACCTTGAAAACTGAGCCATAGCTAACTTAAGTAAAAATCCCAACTAGAGACTTGAAACAGATGGGTTAGCAAAAAGCCCCCTTTGATTTTAAATATACATTTCTAAAATGAAAATTCAATAAACAAAGCTGTCATCTGAGAAGATTGGAGAAAGAAGTGAAAAATAAATTTTGTAGGGAAGAAGAAGCAATAGTTAGAGCAAAAATCTGTGAAACTGCAAACAGCACATCACGAGAGAGAGGCAATAATAATAAAGGCTGATTCCTTGCAAAGATCAGTGAAAAGTACATTTTTTTGGAGACACCGTTTTGCTATGGAGCACAGGCTGTCCTTGAGCTGAGGGTACTGCAGCTTTTGCCTCCCAAGGACTAGGATTTGAGGCATGAGTCACTACAACTCAATGCAAAAATCTATTAAAAGGATGTCTCTAATAAGAGAGCTAGACAGAGAGACGACAGGTGAATAAGAGGATCAGAAGGGAGAGGAACTGGGCAAAGGGGAGACAGAAACTGAAATCAGGATGCCAATATGTAGCACAAGTTCTAAGAGTCTCAAGAAAAACCCAGAGTCAGATATAGGGGAAAAAGCCGAGAGATAAAAGAGACAAGGAGTGAAACCACCAGCCACTTACTCAACTTCCCAGCTGAAAAGAGACTGAGTTCTTGATTGCTCATGCCTTATCACTTCCTCCCTCTGACTAGCATCTCACTTCCTGTCTGTTGGTACAGACCTCCAGACCTCTATGGTTAGTGGCCATCTTTGCCCTCTGATCTTCAGGCAAGCTTCTTTTGAACAAATAAGCTATCAACACAGGCTTCAGTACAGATCTATGGATAATGAAACAAATAACAAAGAAACATTAAAGGAAATTCTACACCCACAAGTTTGCTAACCTAAATGAAATAGACCAGTTCCTCAAGAGTCACATTTGCTTAGGTGCACACAAGAGGAAATTGACAAAATCAAGAGATCTATATCTATTAAATAAATAGCATAATCATTAAAGACCTCCCCAAACAGGAGGCACAAGGCATTAATGATATCTCTGAAAAATTCTACCAAACTTTTAAGGAAAAATTGATACCAGGTCTGTATAAACTCATCTGGAAAATAGAAACTGAGGGAGTGTAAAGCTATCATCAAAGAAAACTAAACACATGAAAAAGATTATATAAGAAAAGAAAACTGTTAGCCAATATCTCTCATGAATTCTGATGCAAAGTCATCCATAAAACATGGGACAAATTAAATGTAACAGTGAAACAAACAGAATTATACCATTGCAAAGGGGTATTTATCCCAGTTGTAAAAGGATACTTAAAATTAGAAGAACAATTATTGTACATTATCACATCAACAAGCTAAAGAAGAAAAGACCACACTATATGTATAAAATATTATTAGACAAAATTAAGCAGTAATTTGTATGTTATCACTAAAAACTCATTAAATTGGAAATACAAAGAAACCACCTCAATTGGATAAAGAGTATCTCTGAAAACCTTAAATCAGCATCATTCTTAGTTGTCAGGAACTATCGACTTTTCCACTAATACTAGAAGCAGGGATGGAGGTTTCCTTTCACCATTATTTTTCAAAGTCATTCTGGAAATCTTAGCTGATATGTTATGATAGAAAAGGAAATAGAACATGTACAGTTTGGGAAAAAACAAGACTGTCTTTGTTTTCAGATAACATAATCAGTAAAGGTAATTTAAGAATTACTAAAGAAACCATCATGGAACCAGTAAGAAATTATACCAAGATTAATAAATAGTAATATACAGAGTTCATTTATTCCGTTTGCTATTTTTGACACTCTTTTGAACTTGATGGAGCCCATGCTAATTCTTCTTCCTTGGGTTACTAAGTTTTCACACAATTGTAGGCAATTACCATTGCCCAGGTCATTAATTTCTTTGTTATATGTAGGTTTGAACAAATGTTATTCAAAATTAAAAACACAGTAGAATTTATATCATCACCAACCCAAATGATAAATTGTACATGTAATAGAATATGCAAAAGCTTATTATAAAAGATTCATAATTTAAAAATAAAAAAGACAATCATGGTTAAGCTTTGTGACTTTTTATAATCCTAATTTCCATCAGACTCGTTTTGATACAATTATTGTTCTCAAAATTTCTAGCACCCTTGATTTTTTTCTAATTTTAAAAAACATTTCATGTAAAACTCCAGAGAATAAATCATGTATAATCAAATACAAAATTGGCACATTATAGGCACTTAAATCTTATTTTCTTTGGAAATATCCATTATAGTAACAAAAGGTAAAGAAATGAACAGTGAGAACACAATACATGTATTTCTTTGATTTTTTTCTCTTTTGATAATCACTCAATAGTATCCTTAGGTTGTTTGTCTATAACTTTCCTTGTCATGGTCAGCACAATGTGCTATAATAGAAGTCACAGGCCCTATAATTAAATCTACCTGTTTTTGGCAACTTATTTACATCCTAGGTTATAGTTTCAGCCCTTTCTTTCAAAAGAACTGATGCATTGAGCAATGAGTAATTGTGTAAGAGCTAAAAACTGTTTGTTTCCTTTGTCTCATTGCATACTTGCCTCAATGGCTGCAGGACAGACAGCTTAAGACTTAGTCCACTGTGGTTTATATGCCGGTTTTAAGGTTAGTCATCGAGGATGATGCTCTATTGTCAGCAATGGTTGTCATATTGGGATCAAGAAAGATCAAGGCCTAGAAGCTCATTTCACATCATATCTTAGAGGAGGTCTATACCCTGGTTATTCAATTTGCAACTCAGAATCAGTGAAGTGATGAAAGGTAGGGTTTTGATACAGCACTAGATTTAAGCATTAAAGTCACAGTAAGAAGACTGCTTTTCCACCACCAAAAAGCTTGCCCATTGCCTCCTTCATGTCTCTGTTCCTCAAGCTGTAGATGAATGGGTTCAGCATGGGAATCACAATCATGTAGAGAATGGCAGCCCTGCGTTCCCTCTCTGCAGAATGAGTTGATGGGGGAAGTAAATACACACCCATCAGCGATCCATAGAAAAGCAGAACAACTGTAAGATGAGAGCCACAAGTAGAAAAGGTTTTCCATCGCCCTCCAGAAGAAGGGATGCTCAACACAGACCAAGAAATGCGGGCATAGGAGATGACAATCAACATGAGAGGAATAGCAAGAAACAACAACCCCAAGGTAATGATCATTAGCTCATTAATGTGGGTGTCAGAGCAGGCAAGTTTCAGCAGAGCACTGGGGTCACAGTAGAAGTGGGGTATGACTGTGTGGGCACAGAAAGCCACACGTGTCAACAGCAGTGTGTGCATCAGGGCGGGACAGTTGGTTAGCACCCAGCACATACACAGCATTAATGCACACTGTTGGGGACTCATAATTGTGCTGTAATGGAGTGGCTGGCAGATAGCAACATAACGGTCATATGCCATCACAGCAAGAAGGCAGTTGTCAAGGCCACCAAACATCAGAAGGAAATACAGCTGGGTAAGGCACCCAGAATAGGAGATTGTCTGACTGTGGGTATGAATGTTGGCAAGCATTTTGGGAACTGAGGTAGAAGTGAAACAAGCATCAGCGAAGGATAGATTGGCCAAGAAGAAGTACATAGGAGTGTGAAGGTGTGCATCAGAACTGATGACAAGGATGATGAGCAGGTTCCCCACAATAGTGACCAGATACATGCCAAGGAAGATTCCAAATAAAAGGGGCTGCTCCCCTGGCTGCTCAGAGAGTCCCAGAAGGAAGAAGTCTGAAGAAGCAGATTGATTCACTTTGCTTGGCTTTCCCATCTTGTGTAGTTCTTTTGTGCAAAAACGTCTGTATGTGCCAAATTTAATCATTAAATCAGCTCATAGATATAGATTTGTATCACCAGAACTGTATGTCCATGAGCATCTCTGAGTATCACTGGATAAAATAAAAGACTTTTCATAGAATAATTAATATAATAAGCACCCAAATGCAAATTTTGTTTTCTATGCTGCAGAAGGCTTTATAGAAAAGTGAACAGTTTGATTAGAGAAGTCAGCACAGTCTATTAGAAGAAGGTGAAAATTAAACATGGTCTTGTTAGGAACATTTGAAAAGTATTTTAAGTTGGTGCGTTAGAGAGGAGGTGTAAATTTTCATCCTCACTCCCCTATTCTAATGTACACATACATTCACACATGCATTTTTACATACAAATAATGATGCTACAGATTTTTGCATGAACACTGAAGAATGACTTTGAACTTTTCTATATATGGGAGCATTGGACACTTGGACTGTGGGCAGTGATAGCCCACTGCTGCAGCCACTCTTAGGAGGATGTTTCCCCTAGAACTCCCCTTTGTATGATTATCCTCCCCCCTTTTTTATATCACAGTGGCAATCTGGGGTCCAGTATTTAAGACCCTCTTTCTCCACTCCTACAATTTTACTATATATCTCTGTTACTTGGTTTTCAACAGATGGAATGAAAATAAATGTTTTTGGGTCTTTGTTTTCCTTTCTTCAAACAGCTTTGTCTGCTGTTCTTGGATATAGAGTAAGCTGGTACGGTCAAGTTGTGATCTTAGAAGATTCATAATCTTTCAGTTTTCTATTTATTCTGTCATTCATAAGAAGCTTCTAAACTTAAGAATATACTTGGGTTGCACACCCCTAAAATGTTCACCTATTTGCATGACAAGGTGTGCGTGTGTGTGTGTATGTGTATTTGAGCATCTGTGAAGATAAAGCATATCCCCTTCCAAGTCCTCACCTGTCGCAGTGTATATTAGTTTCAAGCATCTTCAGATTCCCAAGTTTTCTCCTCTAGCTGGAAAATTATCAGTGAAGATGTGACAAAAGAGATTTTTTTTGACTTGGTTAGTAAAACTCATGTCCACCAATCTAGCACTCCTTGAGAACACTGAGTGTGTAAGACTCCATTTCTGATTCCTTAGACCAAGCAGGACAGCAATTCTTAGGGTTATAAAGGCTCCTGACACATCATTTTCCAACTGACTTATTAAAACCAACTCCAGTGTCTTTGTAGAGTGTGCTCTCCAGTCAGTTCTATCTGGGTCCTAGGGCACCAGGCCATTTGTTTCCTCAAGGGGTATGCTACCAGGTGCAGATCTCCAGAGTGTGATTCCGAGTCTCTTGCTGGTATACTCTTTAGCTTGACTAGCTAGCCCACTGGGACTCCCACCTATGCTTTGGACAACTCACTTTGCCCTCATTAAAATGCGATGGAAAAAGAAATTGAGCATGTAAGTGAAGACATAGCCATTTTATTAATTTATATATTTTTCTTTTTAAAAATTATTTTCTCATATATCACATCCCAGCCACTTTCCCCCTCCCCTTTCTCCTCCCAGCTCTTCTCCCCATTTCCCTCTCTTCCACTTCTCCTCCTTTCCCTTCAGGAAAGGACAACTCTTTCAGAGGTCTCAAACAAACATGGGATATCAAGTTGCAATAAGACTAGGCCCCACCCCTTGTATTAAATCTGGACGGGGCAGCACAGTAAGAGGAAAGGATCCCAAAAGCAGGCGAAGGAGTCGGGGATAGGCATTGCTCTCACTGTTAGAAATCCCACAAGAAGACCAAGCTCCACAGCTGCAGCACAAGTGTAGAGGGTCTATGTCATAACTTTGTGGCTAATACGGCCCATTTTTGACTTCCCTAAACAGAAAAATGTTAATAAACATCCAAAAGCTTTGAATGAGGTCCAGTACACAAAGCACATTGGACTTAGTGATGCAGCATAGCATCATAAAGCACTCCAGCCGCAGAAGTGATGGAGCAAACAGACAGCACTCCAGTCGTACCTGCCTACACAGCAGCCAATAGGAAATCTATGTTTCTGAACAGTTCAGTACATGATCACAAGTAAGAAAACAAGCTTTGGGTGTTGGAACTACATTATTCCCCCTTGTAGATGGGTGTCCTGTCAGGGTAACGATTTGAGTAGAATTCTTCCCGGTGTCTGCTCACATCTAGAGACCAACCCCTTAATCACTGTACATCACCCTAGCACTCCCGTTGAACTAAGATTATGATTGAATCATTAGCAATTTAATAAGTACAAAAGAACCAAACTTTCTAAAAAATTATATATTTGCTATTACTATTAACAGTAAACATTTATTTCATTTACTATCCTTTGCAATGCTAGAGGAATACCCAGGCTCTCACATATGCTAAGCACTCTAACTGACCACTACACAAAGCTTGTTTTTCTTGACTTTTTGAGATAATTAATTCTCTTAATTTTCCTGTTACTGTATTTGTTTTCTTCCTACTGAAGTGTTTATATCTTTAAATATGGCTATTAGTAATAATAAAATGAAATAAAATATTTCTTTCCTAATAATCATCTTACATATACAATTTTTCAAAACGTATTTTTGTAGTTCTAATTGTAGGTGTTTTGCTTTGTAATTTTTCCCCAAGTATCTTTATACTAAAAAAAAATAAATCCTGTCTCATTTATTGAATCGGGGTAATTCTACTTAATTATTTCTTTTAAATTTTATAATTTTACTTTAAAATCATTATTGTATTATGATTGTCTGAGTATTGGAGGAGCATCCAAAGCTCTTAAACACTAAGACACTCTCTGACTCTATTCTAAATTTTAAACACTGCTTTTAAATATTTAAATATAAAGCTCAATGATTCCTAGGCTTTGATCATAGCTTGTGGAAAGCTAAGAATCACACACTTTCTGACTTTTTGCAAAAGTGTAGACATAATACATAGTTACAAGGTTTCTAAAGTAAATAGAAAAGAGTTCAGGAGCCTACATCTGGAGAAAAAACCTCCAAAATTCAGTCAACTTGAGGGCTTCATTCAGGCTCATTGTTCTCTTTGGATTCCAACTTCCAAATTTATTTTTTATCTCGCTATATCTAAAAAGAGAACACTTCCTCACAAGTTATTTGCCTTCAGAGGCCGGATGTTCAACTGTGAGTTATTTCAGGGTTGTAGAAGGACCGACACCAGATGTTCAGATCTAACAAATGTAGAATGTGGGAACTAGAGAAAAAGCAGTAAGGCAAATGGCTATTTGTATAGGTGGATTTTTTTTCTCTCCCACACTATCACAATCAACTTTCAGTTTTAACTCTTTAAATGAAATATTTAAATGCAGTGTTTAAAATTTAGAAGAGAGTCAGAGTGTCTTAGTATTTAAGAGCTCTGGATGCTCTTCCAATACTCATACAATCATGTTACAATAATGATTTTAAAATAAAATTATAAATTTAAAAGAAAGAATTAAGTAGAATTACCCCGATTCAATAAATGGGACAGGGGATCTTGTCTTTTTCTACTTCTCATGGTGATTAGATCTATGTAAGTCTCTCTTAGGGTTCTCATTGTTGTCTAAATTCTCTGGGATTGTGATTTGTAGGCTGGTTTTCTTTGCTTTATGTTTAAAAACCACTTATGAGTGAGTACATATGATAATTGTCTTTCTGTATCTGGGTTACCTCACTCAAAATGATGTTTTCTAGCTCCATTCATTTGACTACAAATTTCAGGATGTTATTTTTCTCTGCTGTGTAGTACTCCATGTGTAAATGTACCACATTTTCCTTATCCATTCTTCAGTCAAGAGGCATTAAGGTTGTTTACAGGTTCTGGATATGACAAACAATGCTGGTATGAACATAGTTGAGCACATGTCCTTGTGTCACGATTGAGCATCCTTTGAATATATATACCCCAAAGTGGTATTACTGGGTCTTGAGGAAGGTTGTTTTTTAATTTTCTGAGAAATCGCCACACTGACATCCAAAGGGGCTGTACCAGCTTGCATTTCCCCCAGCAATGCAAGAGTGTTCCCTTTATCCCACAACCTCTGAAGCATAAGTTGTCATCAGTGTTTTTGATCTTGGCCATTCTTACAGGATGGAATCTCAGAGTTGTTTTGATTTGCATTTCTCTGATGACTAAGAATGTGGAACATTTCCTTCAGTGTCTTTCAGCCATTTTAGATTCCTCTGTTAAGAGTTCTCTGTTTAGGTCTGCACTCCATTTTTTTTATTGGATTATTTGTCCTTTTGATGATCGATTTCTTGAGTTCTTCGTATATTTTGGAGATCAGACCTCTGTTCGATGCAGGGTTAGTGAAGATCTTTTCCCATCCTGTAGGCTGTCGTTTTGTCTTGTTGACCATGTCTTTTGCTTTACAGAAGCTTATCAGTTTCAGGAGATGCCATTTATTAATTGTTTCTATTTAATGAGTTGGAGGATTAAATAAAATACAACATAACATGTATTTATTAGTAATATAGTCACAATTAGTAAATAGTAGGTATTAAAAAAGATGGCTGCTGCCATTTTCCCTCCTCATGACTCCCTCAACTCAGAAGTAGCACCTTTGTCTGAAATTCATTTGTTCAGCGGTCATTCAGAGTATTACTATATTCCTGGGTCAAGATCTAGCTTGTACATAGCACTGAATAGATAAAATCTTTGCTTTCCTGACATTTTATTCAAAGTCAGTCGTTATCAACTATCCTAATGCTCTGACCCTTTAATACAGTTGCTCAAGTTGTGGTGACCCACAACCATAAAATTATTTCTTTGCTATTTTATAACTGCAATTTGCAACTGTTATGAACCATAATATAAAAATCTGATATGTCATCCCCAAAGGGGTTGCAACCCGTGACTTGCAAACCATTGTTCTAGGCTATCGGTTCATAGATGAGTCAAAAATAAGAAGTTCGTATTGTGTTTGTAGGAGTAAGTAACAGGTTAGGATAGAAGAAGTAAAGAATATTAGTCACATTTTAGGAGAGACAGAATAGAGGACAGATCGCTCAACAAAAGAAATTCAATGTTTAGGTTTCTATGATGATTGCTCTGCTTCCTATCATCTGCCAAGGGCTCATGGAGATCAGTGTTGGAACTTCTCCATTGCTGGTCAAAACTATAATTTCCTGGGATCAACAGGTGAGAACCATGGAAGAAATTTCTGTATTTTTTTGTGAATTTGTCTTTGTATCTAAAATATATTCCAGAAATGTAAAATAATTTGAGAAATAGAAAAAGCATTTAATGACATAAAATGCTGGTATTTCTGTCTCCTGGGATCTTAGCACTACTAATTTTTAAAAATATGAGTATAAAATTTTGACTATTAAATTTGGTATGGCTACTGTCCACTGATTACCTATATGTCTCCTCTTATTGCTGTCTTTTCTTTCAAAGTGTTTTTTCTAAATAAATTGAATCAGCAAATGTAAAATTGTTTTAGTTATTTGTTTCTTCTCCATGGGGCGTGCAAATCTTTGCAGTTATACATAGCTTGGTTTTCCATATTTAATGCATGTTAGAAGAATCATCATTCTCCTGGGATTTAACATAACTCAAAATAGAAAAATTAAACTATGTTATTTAGCAAATGTCTTTCTTTGAAGACTTAGGTGCATTTTCTTTCATCTCTAAGAGTTGCACTCAAGGAATGCAAAACACTTGCTACTTTAATAAGGGGATTTATTTATTTATTTACTCACTTATTTAACTCTCTGGTCAGGGTTTTAAGTGTTAGAGCAACTCTGAAGATTTAGGTGTCTTGTGTAGTTCAAGGCACCCCAGCAATTTTCTAGCACATACAGTTGATTTTGATTTAATTTCCTATTGCTTCCTTCAACAAAGAAGATATCAGGATATCCTTTTTGAAATACTAACAAATCATAATGAAAATGCTCTGAAAGTTTGCTCAACATTGACCAACCTGCATTTACATACTGGCTTCCTAAATGAGAAATGAAAAATTCCTCAAACATTAGTGTACATAGCATTATTAGAGAGCTTATTTATACTGAGTCCAGTTCTGAGATCTACAGGCACAAATTCTGAATTAGTGTTTCTGGTATGGAGTCCCAGTACTTTGTGTTTCCCAAAGTGGCTCAGGGCCCTGTAGAACGTTGACACTGCAGGACAGTGTTCTCTTTCTAGATGCTGATTGCTAGCTCTCCGATAATGTAGTTTATGTCTTAAGCCATTGGGGATTGACCTTACTTCCCACAAAACCAAAACCAACTAAGAGAGTTAAAAGTGTGTTGATTTCATTTTCCCCAATATTACTGTGGCAGTAAGGAGTTTTGTTAGTTCAGGGCATGCAGATGATCACCAACAGATACCGATGGCTATCACTATTCATTTTTCTTTCTTTTTTCCCTTCCTTCCTTCCTTCCTTTCTTCCTTCCTTCCTTCCTTCCTTCCTTCCATCCGTCCTTCCTTCCTTCCTCCCTCCATCCTTCTCTACCCCCTCTTTCTTTCTCCTTCCTTCCTTCCTTCCTTCCTTCCTTCCTTTCTTTCTTTCTTTCTTTCTTTCTTTCTTTCTTTCTTTCTTTCTTAAAAATTTCCACCTCCTCTCTACCTAGTACTTCCCCCCCACTCCCCTCTCCCCCTCCCTCTTCAGTCCTAAGAGCAGTCAGGGTTCCCTGACCCATGGGATGTTCAAGGTCGCCCCCCTCCATCCAGGTCTAGAAAGGTGAGCATCCAAACAAACCAGGCTCCCACAAAACCAGTCCATGCAGTACAATCAAAACCCAGTGCCATTGTGCTTGGCTTCTCAGTCAGCCCTCATTGACAGCCACATTCAGAGAGCTGAGTTTGATCACATGCTCCATCAGTCCTAGTCCAACTGGCCTTGGTGAGCTCCCATTAGATCAGTCCCACCATCTCAGTGGGTGGACGCACTCTTCGTGGTCCTGACTTCCTTGCTCATGTTCTCCCTCCTTCTGCTTCTCATTTGGATCTTGGGAGCTCAGTCCAGTGCTCCAATGTGGGTCTCTGTCTCTATCTTCATCCATAGCCAGATGAAGATTCTATGGTGATATGCAAGATATTCATCAGTGTGGCTATGAGACAAGGCCAGTTCAGACACCCTCTCCTATGCTGCCCAAGGTACAAGCTGGGGACATCTCCTTGGACTTGGGAACTCCTTTAGAGTCAAGTCTCTTTCCAATCCTAAAATGGCTCCCTTAATTAAGGTATCTACTTTCCTGCTCCCATATCCATCCTTCCTTCATCCCAACTATCCCATTCCCCCAAGCTCTCCCCAATCCTTCCCTTCTCCTTTCTCTCTCCTCATCTCCCCTCACAGCCACCCCACCCCCACCCCTGTGCACCCAACTTTTGCCTGGCACTCTTGTCTACTTCCAATATCCAGGAGGATAACTATATGATTCTCTTTGGGTTCACCTTCTTATTTAGCTTTTGTAGGATCACGACACTTTAGAGTTTTACTCAGCGGTAAAAAACAATGACATCTTGAATTTTGCATGCAAATGGATGGAAATAGAAAACACTTTACTGAGTGAGATAACCCAAACCCAAAAAGATGAATATGGTATGTACTCACTATTCATTTTTCTAACACTTTAGATTCTATTCAGTCAAAATAATTATCGCTGGGTTAGAACTTCTAAATTTCTCCCTTGATATTGTAGAAATAGCCATTCTACCAATAAATAATCTACAGATTCAATGCAGTGTTATAAAGATTAAAGGGGAATAACGGAAAAGGAAAGCTTAAATGAGGCCTGGATAGGGTGGCATGGTACAGAAGATGATACACTGAGTCATAACTAATTTTAAAATCCTTTTGAAAAAGTCAGGTCAAACTTCTGAAAATACATACATATAAACATATAAAAATAATTTAAATAGACTTACCATACAACTAGGCAATAACACCCTCTAGACACTACGAGGCTACAAATAAAAAGGCTAGTGCCAGGCATGGGTTACATCCTTTGAGGTTATTCATTACTCTTCCATGGACATCCAAACATTGAAGGCCTTTACAATGCTCTTGCTCCCCTCCAGGACTTGACAATAGGATATTATTGTTAAAGACACCACATATTTAACATTAGGAAAACCCTAGCTGATTTCTACATGGAAGTTTCTTCCCTACTGGCTAGCTTTATAGTGCTTGATGGATCTATTCATACCACTAGAGGAAAAAAGTAATCATTTACCTTATGTAGCAATGAACCCTACTACCTACAGTAAGAGACATGGCAAGACATGTTCATTGGTGCAGTAGTAGAAATAATATCATGGGAGTAACCAATCTTTCTGATTGGATTTAAGGTCCACTTGCACATGCTGAAATCC
The DNA here is from genome assembly GCF_982192425.1 of Myodes glareolus. Lineage (NCBI taxonomy): Eukaryota > Metazoa > Chordata > Mammalia > Rodentia > Cricetidae > Myodes > Myodes glareolus. Next base: position 8,340,314 of record NC_142046.1, read on the forward strand.
ACACCTGACACTATTATTAGGTGAAAATATCTGGAAGAAAAATTAATGATTATTACTTGGCTAAATGGGAGCAGTATTAAATTGACCCCTAATGACTTAATGAGTTAATGTTATACCCATCAATTAATGCACACTAGGTATCATCAGAGAAGTTTATTGACATAGATAGTGATGAGCACAGAGCCCGACAACTGGCCAATCTACATAAAATAAGAAATGGTTAAATGCTTAGCCATAAATTGGACATACACATCATTTCCATTCCCTTGAGATTACTTTGGAAGAGGAAGTGGAAAGATCAGAAGATCTAGGAAAGATCTGAATGTGAACTCGTAGTAATTTCAATACAGACCAAATCTCCACATGGAGTCAGGAAGAGGTGATCATGACATTCCACCTCTAGCTAAGAAGCTATTGGCAATTGATAGCTTTTAGAAAGAATCAGTTTTCTTTCAGGATGTGGCCCCTGAGAGGCTACTTATGCTCCAGTAGATAGTCTCATATCCATGTGCACCGAGGCAACAGAAAATGGACTCAGTAGATTTAGGGGAAAAGCATGTGAATACAGGAGAGAAACGTAATGGGAAAACAGGCAAGATAGTGGAGGGAGTAGGATGTTGGAATGCGGAGAGGTTTGATCAAAACCCATTTTACATGCAAGAAATACTCGAGCACTATAAAAATTCGATTTGGTTTTTATAAAATGAAAAATAAGTCTACTTTAAAATAATTCTGTGTTGTACATATAATAGACAAAAGGAAACTAGCATGTTAAGGAGATAATTAGATATTGATACTAATTTGATACGTATTAAAGCATTTTGTTAGAAAAATATTGTCTTTTTCTGCTATTAGGCCATTACACTACTATAAGAATAGAAAACTATGCATAGTAAAATGCTGCAATTTATAGTACATAGTAATCTTGAATATGAGCTAAAGTGTTTTGGGTAGTGTTTATTGGCTTTGTGTGGCATGATATGGTGTACTCCACAAAGAATATACATACAGTTTGTTCAGCTCTAAGGCAATACCAGAAACTCCTAAGATTTTTTTTGCCCATTTGGTTATGAATCAATTTTTTGTTATTACAAATTCAGGTACCCCTTATTGTCACCCAACATTTCACCATCTTGATCATCAGTTATGTAGTCTCCTACAATTAAATAAGCTATTTTTGAAATCATACTGTAAAGCATGGAATTTTACAATTAACGTTATCACAATATTCTCTCAAGGAAGATAAATCTCTAAGAACTACAAAAACTGGGTCCAAAGCACGTGCTAATAGTCTTCTGTTGTTGTAATGCCTGATGCTATCTGGCTTCATTTTGTATCATATGGTATGAACTGCGTAAACAGACCTTGATTATACTTTAGGGATTCGATTGACTTTTATTTTTCAAGGAACAAAGCTTTTCTCTCATTATAAACAATATCTTGTACACATAAACTGTTAGTCATTAGGGGTGAGTGTGTGTTTGTGTGTTAAAATAATAGTAATCCTTCTGGTTTGAAAGACATTTATGCTGACAATTATACATTCTTATCACATTGACCATGTTTTAGGTTACTTTTAAAACAGCAACTCTGTGTTTTAACTCAAGTCCAGAGTGGCAAATCTAGTAATGAAGCATGCATAGTAAATTCCATATATTAATGCACCCCTGAGCAGGGAGTAGTGTGTACGCCTTTAATCACAGTACTCAGGAGGCAGAGGATATTTATACTTCCAAGTTAAGCTTGGTCTGCATAGTGAGGTGCTCCTGTTGTAAAAATTTCTACTCTACTCTCTTTCCACAATTGTCCTGATCTGGAATCCATTACCCATCATGTCCAAAGTAGAATGACAGAATGATTGATATATTCAAGGGGATTTTCTAGAAAAATCCTATTAAAATTAAGACCTCTAATTCATAAATTGGTGCATTCAGAATTTTAAGCTTATAAAATCAAGCTTAACTTAGAGATATGCAATTTAAGTTTAGTTGTTAGCAAGACTATGTTCTTCAAAATAATGATCTTCAAATAATGGCACCATTTTCATTATATGGAATGAACTAAGTAAATTTTTACATTTTGTAAAATTTATCTTCAGTATATTAATGAAAGAAAAAACACACCTTTTGTTAATAGAGATAAGGAGAACAATGAAAGTATAATATTAAGACTATATTCTGTACATGGTGGTACACATGCTTAATTTTAGCATTCAGAGGCAGAGATGGTAGATCTCTATGTCTCCTGTCCAACCATGGCTATAGAGTGATAGCCTTTCTCAAAACCAAACAAACACAAAAAAAGAATAAAGCTCACTTTCTACTGTCTAGTCTGATATCTTAACCAAGTTTTTATTTTAACTGAAGAAAATAATTGTGTATTGTGAGAGATGTGAGAAAAAAGACAACAGTATCACCAAAGGCCATGACTATGGAAGTCATATAAATAAAATCAGTGACAACAAGATCTGCAGTGGGGGCACTTGGGGCCAGTTATGGTCTCTCCACAGTTTTATTTACTTGGTAATTCAGGACTCTGGTGTAACTTTCTCGAGAGAAGCATATAATATGATCTTATCCAATAAATGCTTTCTTGAAGTTCTGTTAATAGCCAGGCATGGTGGCACAACTCTGTGATCTAACACTTAGGAGACTCAGGCAGCAGGATTGTCCCAATTTTAAGGCTAGTGTTGGCTACATAATAAGAAGTAGGTTTTCCAGCATAACCTTAAGTCTTCAAATGTAAAATAAACAAAATCCCTTCATAGGAAATAACATCTTCTTTGTATTGGGTCATGGCACTGCCACACTAGACTACTATTAGAACGGGTGCTTCCTAGGGAAAGCTACATCGAGAAACCTAGTGGGTAGCCAGATATCTATGATAATGAGGGGATTGCAGTTCAGAGAGTTTGAATCACTAGCTGTGTACTCATAAGAAATACACACGGGTTAAAAATGCTTTCCTTTATTAATGATCAGGGAAATTTAAAGCAAAAGCACAATGAAATACAGCTGTGGCTCACTGCTTTTGTAAAAATTTAAGATTACTTTATTACTAAATGTTGTGCAAGAGGTAAAGTAAATGTATACTCAATGAGTATACATTGAGAAGCTTAAATTAGAGTGTGGCTATCTCATCAAAAGTCATAAAGTCTATTTAGAATATTTTTAGACTTACTGAAAATATAGAGTTAAAAGTGTTCATATATGCATTTCTTCCCAAGCATGAACAGGATTATAAGGTTTGTTAGCTTCTGATTACTTCAGTCTAGATCTTGTTAAATGAATATATGACTCAGTGATGTTATTTAAAGTATGGCCACCAGCTCCAAATACAAGCAGAATATAGTGAGGCTATTTAACACCATGCATGTGTTGCATATGGATGTTGTTATATATATATATATATATATATGGATGATGTTTATATATGTATGTATATATATACATAATGCATAACAATGTGTGGTATTTTGTCTTTAGGTTGCATTAATATTTCTACAAAGATTAAAGTAAAAATTTGGGTGAAAAGGAGTAACTGGTGAGATTTTGAAAGCCTTCATAACTCAGAATTTAATTTCATACACACAGTGGTTTGACTTCCACTCCTACCACATGTTGCTAACTTAATAGAATGGGGCTAGTTAGAAACATCTCAATTCTATCTGGACTTATATTTTGTGCATGGGGATAGGTATGGATATATTTGCATTCTTTTACATGTTGATATCTAGTTATGTCAGCACTATTTGTTGAAGATACTTTCTTTATTCCATTGTATAATTTTAGCTTCTTTGTCAAAAATCAGGTGTTCATAGGTGTGTAGATTAATATCAGGGTCTTTGATTTGATTCCATTGGTCTACCTGTCTGTTTTTATGCCAATACCAAGCTGATTTAATTACTGTAGCTCTGTAATAGAGCTTGATGTCAGGGATGGTAATGCTTCTGAAAGTTTCTTTATTGTAGAGGATTGTTTTGGCAATTCTGTGTTTTTGTTTCTCCATATGAGGTTGAGTATTGTTCTTTCAAGGTCTTTGAAGAATTTTCCTGGGACTTTGATAGTGATTGCTTTAAATCTGTAGATTGCTTTTGGTAGAACTGCCATTTAAAACATGTTGATCTTACCTATTCAAGAGCATGGGAGATTTTTTTCCATTTTATAATATCTTCCAGAATTTTGTTCTTCAAAGACATAAAGTTCTTGTTGTATAGGTCTTTCACTTCCTTGGTTAGTGTTACCCTAAGATATTTTATGTTATTTGTGGCTATTGTAAATGGTGCTGTTTCTCAGATTTCTTTCTCAGCACCTTTATTATTTGTATATAGGAGGGTTAGTGATTTTTTTGAGTTGATCTTGTATCCTGCAATGTTACTGAAACTGCTTATCAGTCATAGGAGTTATCACATCAAATTTTTGGGACCACTTATGTACATTATCTTATCATCTGCAAATAGCCAAAGTTTGGCTTCTTCCTTTCCAATTTGTACCCCTTTGATCTTCTTTTGTTGTCTTATTGCTCTAGCTAGAAATTTGGGTACTATGTTGAATAGGTATGGAACGAGTGGACAGCCTTGTATTGTTCTTGATTTTAGTGGAATCACATTGAGTTTCTCTCCATTTAATCTGATATTGGCTGTTGGCTTGCTGTATATTGCTTTTATTTTGTTTAGGTGTGCTCTTTCTATCCCTTATCTCTCCAAGACCTTTATCATAAAGGAGTGTTGGATTTTGTTAAATGCTTTTTTAGTGTCTAATGAGATGATCATATGTTTTTTTCTTTCAGTTTATTTATAGGATGAATGGCTTGAATACATGGGCACATGAGACCACTTCTTAAATATAATACCGGTAGCATAGACTTTGAGAGGAACAGTTAATAAATGGGACCTTCTGAGATTGAGAACCTTCTGTAAGGCAAAGTATACAGTTACTAAAACAAAATGGCAGCCTACTGAATGGGAAAAGATCTTCACTCACCCCACATCAGAGGTCTAATCTTCAAAATATATAAAGAACTCAAGAAACTAGACGTCAAATTACCAAATAAGCCAATCAAAAAATGGGGTACAGATCTAAACAGAGAATTCTCAACACAATAATTACAAAAGGCCAAAAAAAAACCACTGAAGGAATTTCTCAACATCCTCAGGCACCAGGAAATCGCAAATTGAAATGACTCTGAGATACCATCTTACACCTGTCAGAATGACTAAAATCATAAACACCCATGATAGCTTTTACTGGAGTGAATGTGGACTAAGAGGAACACTCCTCCATTTCTGGTGGGAGTACAAACGTGTACAGCCACTTTGGAAATCCATATAGCAGTTTTTCAGAAAATTGGGAATCAATCTACCTCTCAACACAGCATTACTACTCTTGGGCATATGCCAAAGGATCCACACTCATACTGCAAGTACATTTGCTCAACTGTGTTCATAGCAGCATTACTCATAATAGCCAGAATTATGTAAATAAACTAGATTTCCCTCTACTGAGGAATAGATAAAGAAAATGCAGTACATTTACACAATGGAATACTACTCAGTGATGAAAAACAACATCTTGAAATTTGCCTGCAAATGGATGGAACTAGAAAAAAAACAAGCTTAGGTAGGTAACTCAAATCCAGAAACACAAACATGGTATGTACTCACTCATAAGTGGATATCAGATGTAAGGCAAAGAATTACCAGTCTATAGTCCACGATCTCAAAGATGCTAGGTAACAAGGAGAACCTTAAGAGAGACATACATAAATCTGCCTAGGAATAGGAAACAGACAAGACCTCCTGCAAAAATTGGGATGGGGGAGAAGGTAGGGTAGCATAGGAGAGGGAGGGCAGAAAAGGTAGAGGAGTAGAACATGAATGAATGGGATGCTAAAGATGGGGGAAGGACAGTGAGGGAGAGAAAGAAAAGAGATATCTTGATTGAAGGAGCAATTAAAGAGCTATCAAGAATCATAGCACTTGGAAAAAGTCCCAGGAATCCTCAAGGATGAACCCAGCAAAGAATCTAATCAACACTGGAGAGGATGCCTAAATTGGCCTTCCCCTGTAATCAGACTGATGATCTCCTTGATTTTCATCATAGAATCTTCACCCAGCAACTAATGAAAGCAGATACAGAAATCTACAGCAAAGTACTGAGCCAAGCTACATGAGACCAATCCAAGAGAGGGAGGAGAAATAATATGAGCAAGGGAATCCAGACCTTGATGGGGATACCCACAGAAACAGCTGATTGAGCTAGTGAGAGATCACTGACTCTAGACTTATACCAGGCAAACGTCCATACAACCAAATTAGGTCCACTGAATGTGGGGAAGAGTTGTGAGGCTTGGGCAGTCTGTGAGGCCACTGACTGTAAAGGATTCTTAATACCTATAGAGCTTAAAGACTAAGGTTTCATATTAAAAAATTAAACAATCCTTAAACAAATGTGTAGCAAATGAGAACAATGACCTCCAAATATAAACAATGTATAAGTATCTTGATCAGAGGTAGAAATGCATAGTTCAATATGACAAGTATATTCTAAAATTGCATCAATATACAAAATATTTTATGTAGAGTTAGAAATATTCATGCATACAATATGAAAAATAACTTTGCATAGGTGCACACATATTGGAAACAGAAATAGGAGCATATTTAATATAACAAATATTTGAATTTGTGACAATATACAAGAATCTTTATCAATGTAAATTGTCTATAAATAATATCTCACAAGTAATCTCACTATTACTATTATTAGTGTGAGCTTTTTATCCCATCCCATCCACCCCCCTTTTTATCTTAAGAAACACCTTGACTGTGACCATTAACTATATATAATCAACCCCTTTAAAATGAAAACATTTATAAACAGTCATTTTGGGAATTTGGGAATAGTTTTCTTCAAAGTGTTTCCTGCAGTTTGTTGAGTAAAATATTTTGTGGTTCAAGGAGATGTTTCAGGTGTCTTGTTCCATCAAACCACATTAATCTGGAAGGAATCCACAGGTTCTCATCTTCTGTGAAAACAAACACAGAACCTCTATTCCAAAGTAACATGTAAAGGATTTTACTAAAGTAGCCCCACACTAGCTCAGAATGGAGTATAATAAGAGTTCTTTATTTCGGGGTAGACTCACAGATCAACAGTCCTCGGCATGGCAGGAACCAGGAACCGAATTCAGCAGCCAAGAGATGGTGCACATGCTTCTACCCAAAACCATGCCAAAGAGGTCCATCATCTCAAAGGCCATTGGCTGAAGGAGTTTCCACAGCAACTGACAGTGGGACAAGGATTTATCCCTAGTGTTTAAACTGATATCTAGGAACACATTGTTTTGGAGGGATACTTTGCTCAGCTTAGATATAAGTGGGGAGGGCCTTGGTCTTGCCTCAAAGTGGAATGTCAGACTTTGTTGTCTCCCCATGGGAAGCATTATCCTTTCTGAGGAGTGGATGGGGATCTGGGGTAGGGAGAAGGTGGAGGAAGTGGGATGAGGGGAGGGAGTGGGAATGGAGATAGCTTTGCTAAATGAGAAAAGATGCATTAAAAAATAAAGCTCTCAGTTTTAATATCTTGTATTATATAAGCTTCTAGAACTAGATAAAGTGATAGATATAGAAAAGTCTGTCACAGACTCTTCTGACAGCAGTGACTTTTTGGGTCTTTGTCTTGCATAGAGGTATTTTCTGAAAAATTGAAAAGTTTTGTCACTTCCAATGGAAAGAGGCAACTACATTATTGTGATTAAGCAAAGAAGCATATTTTCCCTACTGGATAATAAAATACAGCTGAACTAAACCACACTTAGGTCCTGCTTGAACCCTGTTCTGCTTGTCCTGGCTCCTGCATCTTGCCCAGCTTGGTTCAGCATACACCCTTGGGTGACTGAATCTGGCCACGGCGGCACAACCTTTGATAAATCTGTATGTTCACTGATCTCATGCCTGCCATATCTTACTGATATTCGCAGGTTTCAGTCACACTTGGAGCTTAAACAAATTGTCTGGAACCTTGCATTGGCCTTTTTATCAACTACTTTGTGACAAGCCTAATTAATTTTGAGGAAGATCAGGTTGTCCCTTTCCCTAATCCTTAGACTACAGTGAAAAGATTTAGTACAGACATTACCAGTATGTATGTAATAATTTTTGTAATACAAAAGTAATCATAGCTTGGGAGAACAGAAGACAGAGGAATAGGAAAGTGTTGGTAGACAGATACTATGTTCTATTGCTAAATCGTGTTAAATGGCAGGGATAATATACAATATATTTTAACAGAAGTGATTTTGATTATTTTTGCCTCAAGGATATTATAAGTGTGTGAGGAGACACACTTTTTCTGATTTGAACAGCCTAAATAGTATTTACTTATATAAACGTCACTTGGAAACTGCTTTGTATTAATTGAAAAGAAGAAAAAAATGATAAATAATAGAAGAACTAAAAACAAAAAAAAATAGGGTAGAAAAATGACTCAGCAGTTAAGAGCACTGGCTGCAGTTACAGAGACCTGAGTTGCATTTCAGAACCCCACATGGCAGTTCACAACCACCAATAACTCCAGTTCCAGGGAACACAAACTCTCTTCTGACCAGGCATGTGCGACATGCACTTATATATGATCAGATAAAGCTCATACATATAAAACACAATAAAAATCTGAAAAGAAGGAAACCAAAACTATACTTCCATTTCGAAGTCTCTTATAAAACTAAATATGAAAGTAAAACAAAAAGTCTCTCAGAGGACACTTTTAGCAACCACGAGAAAGAAAATACCTTTGTTATAAGACTTTACAGATTATTTAGAGAAAGGAGCAAAATCCTGGATAATGCGAGGATTTTAAATGTCTTTCAACATGAATGCTAGGCAAAGGGTACATGTATATGTGTGTTTAAAGGAACATTCACCAACACTTTCAAGACTGATAGCAATTATAGAGAAAAAAACTACACAGGTTGAAAATTGCAGACTGCAAAAAGAAACCTCATCAAGACACACCAACTGCAGCAAGTCAGAAAGGGAAGACACATGGGTAAGAGTGAAGGGCCTATGTCAACCAATAGGAAAGGTCTCTACCATGATTGTGAGTACATTCTCCTGCTGAAAGGAGGAGAAACTCATGGCTCCTTTCATGTCCCGAATCTTCAGACTGCAGGTAAGGGGATTCGGCATGGGTGTAACCACAGTGTATATCACAGCCACTATGACATCTTTGCTATTATTGTTATTAGGTGAAGGGAAAGAGTATAGCCCGATGAAGGCTCCATAGTACAGAGAAACCACAGACAGGTGAGAACCACACATGGAAGGGCTGTGCAGATTCTCTTGATGGAGGAAGTTCTTAAGATGGTGGCTCCAATGTAGCCATAAGAGACCAGAATGCAAATCAATGACACAGTTATGATCACCACTCACACGGTAAAGATAACGAGGTCATTGATTGTGGTGTCTGAGCTAGAGAGCTTCAGCATTGCAGAGAGGTCACAGAAGAATTGGAGCAGAATTTTGTCTCCACAGAAAGAGAGGTAGGCAAGCAGGAGGGTGTGCACAAGGGCACTGACAAAGGACAGGACCCAGGGCACAACTACTAGTAGGACACAGGCTCTGACTCAAGATGATGGTGTAGTGCAGAGGGTGACAGATGGACACGTGCCTGTCGTAGGGCATGAAGGTGAGGAGGAAGCTGTCAAGATTTCCAAACTATAGTAAAAAGTACACCTGGGAAATGCACCCAGTATATGAGATGAACTGGCTGTGTGTCAGCATATTTATTAACATCTTTGAAACTGTTACTAATGAGGAGATGTTCATGAATGCCAAGTGGCTGAGGAAGAACTACACTGGGGTGTGGAGGTGAGAGTCCAGCATGATAAGCAGGATGATGAGCAGGTTCCCCAGCACTGTGATCACGTACATGACCAGAAACAGAGCAGAACACATGCCTTTGTCTTCTGGCCGGAAGGGGAGTCACAGAAGGATGAACTTGGCTGTGACACTCAGATTATTTTTTCTGATTCATCTCATTTTTTTCTTTTCTGAAAATGAAAATTATATATAAATACTAGAAAGTAGTAGTCTATGGCTATTATATTAAAAGCCCCATCATTTTTGAATCATTTGGTTTGTTCATTTTACCCTAAACCAGTAGCTTTTGAAAATACTAACAAGAAAGTGATGGTCAGCTCAAGGAACATCAATCCAACATCTTTTGGAGAATCTGGGATTTATTCAGAGCTCATACTGGAAATCTGAAATTAGATAATTAGGATGTAAGGCAAAATGAGTAGCTAGTTAATTTATAAAACTTTTGATGATCTGCAACCATCTGTCCACCTCACAGATGCCTCAGAAACACACATTTGCCAGTTCCCTATTTCCAATAGTTGAATCAAAATGAGTAGACCCACATGGGGTACTTTTAATACATTACCATTCAAGGAATTGGAGATATTGTGCTGAGTATATGCATATGTAGATAAGAGGATTGGGGAATGAAGCTAGAATCCTGACTGACATCCCAGGTAATGTGACTCCAGTTCTTTATGAATATTTTTACACTCTCAGTAGTTTCGGAATTTTTTTTGCCCTTCATGGGAAATAGAGGAAAAAATGGTTTCCACTTCAAGCTCCTTTGTGGTGTATTTCTTTAACTCAGTCATCCTTGGGAGAGGGTTGAAGGGGAGGGGAGAGGTTGGGAGGGGAGCAGTGAAAAATGTAGAGCATAATAATAATAATAATAATAACAATAACATCCTTTTTCAATTCCTAAAAATTCTTGACTGTTCTAGTCAAGTATCTGGGGTAAATGGAGTTCTCTATGTATACATAGCCCAGCAGAAACATAGCTTTTCTTAATTATTTCTAATCCAACTGGTTATGATGGTGTATTTAACTTGTATTTCTTTATTCACATTCTAGCATTTTTAAATAAAAGCTAACGTCTTTGTTTATCCTCCATTCTCTTTATTCTTATAAATACCTGTGAAAATGTCGAATTATAATAAAGAAAGCAAAAAATTAATAACTGTCAATTTTAAGATAGAATTCAGAGCTGTGATATTGCTCACTGGATAAGGGTATCTGCTTCCTGTCATCATATATGGACTGGAATCACATGTTAGAAGTGAGAAATGACTCTTACAGATTGTTCTTTGACCTCCACATACATGTAACACACACACACACACATACATTGAGTAAATGTAATAAAAATAATTGTAAGAATAAACAAATGAACCCATATTCACTTTATCTGTAAAGAATTATTCAATCTGAATGTTTTGTTTGAGATCAATGATAGTTTTTATTATGGCTCGCCATTCTTTTTTGGAGTTAAAATTTATATTGTTGGTCAAATTTTTCTACCTTGAATGAATAAATTCACCTTAGAATTTCTACTGTTTCAACCTAATATGTTAAATATTTTGTAATGTAATGCCCTTACCTGGGTTGTACAAACAGCTATGCTACTCGCTACCATATTAGCAATAAACAGTTTATTATTATAATGAAAATGCTAATTAGTTCTCTTTGGAACATTTATGTATATTTTATGAATCCCTTGAAATGGACGCAGAATGAATATAGAATCATGATTGATAGATGGTCAGTTCCAGATGGTTAAGTGTCAAGGACATTGAACTCTATATGTTCTTTAGAAAGGAGTCCTAACACACAAGCCTGCCTTTTGAACAATATGCATATGGATTCTCTAGCACAGTGTCTGGTGGCAGTAAGGCACATGGAGAACAGACAATTTTCTCTTAAGTTCAGCCTGGATAGGTATCAGGTTGCAGGATTACCAAGAAACTAAAGTCCATTTTAGCTTTTTTTAAAGTCCTTTCTAGTCCAGTAGAATATTCTAGTTCCAGTCTCATAGCAGTAGCAACTAACTGTGCACCCAAGAAAGTGCTTAACCAAAGAAGTAACCAAGTTTCTAAATAACTTGCTGTCTGCTGAGGTGGCGAACAACTTTTAAAGTGTTTTAAAGGAATCTGCATCTGCTTCAGTACTTTAGATGTAACACCTACTTATGCTTGGATTGTGGCAACAAGATAGAATAAAATTGTAGGGCTATAAAGTAAATTTAGAAAAAAAATCCACTACAATCTACTGAGAGATAAAAATTACCAAAAAGGGATATTTTCTACTTTTTCTTAGAGATGAACAAAGAAGTTTCTAAAAGTCAGACAGCCTGAGAATGCAGTTCAGAGCAAGGTTGTAGTGGAGGGGTTTAGTGTGTGTTTGTGTGTGTGTGTGTGTGTGTGTGTGTGTGTGTGTCTGTCTGTCTGTCTGTCTGTCTGTCTGTCTTCCTGTTTGTCTGTCTAGGTGCTCAATAGTTATCTGCACTCTTGCTGAAGTAACTTCTTATTCTTAGTTTCAAGAGACAGGAAAATATAATCATCACTGGCTAATAACTTGTTTGCGTTTTACCTCAAAGGTTTAGGAATTGAAGAAAGATTGAGATAGTTGACTACACAGACTAGTGGCATACCCTGATAACCCATCTCATGATCTAATATCATCTTTCACATTTTTAAGTATAATGATGTGTACTTATTTAGAGTAGACAGTAAATAACCAGTATAGGATAAACTTTCTCTTCATTTTAGATGGCACTGAAAGTGTATTTGGAGCTATGTCTAATTGGAGAGCTCAACTTACTAAACACAACCCTCATTTCCCAGCTTCTTGTTGGAATTTGTTGATGATTTTCTGTCTCTTGTAGCACAGTCTGATTTTTATATATAATAGAAGACATATATATATATATATATATATATATATATATATAGTATTTTTTCTAGGATGGAAAAATTGTTTAAGGTAATAAAAATAAACACAGAGAAAAGGTGGGATATGATTTTTCTGTTTTTAGTTATTCTTGGAGAATTTCATACAATATATTTGAGCGTATTCTAAAAAATGTTATTTTTAAAGATAGAAGAAGATAGTGACCATAAACAATCAACTACCAAGTTATTGCTAACATCAACACTTTGGAATAGTTCATGTCAAACTTTCCTTTTAACTGATGTTTTAATTTCATATTATACTTAGTGCCTCAGTTTATAAGTTAGTCATTGTGTGTTAATCAAAACACATTCTTTCCCATTTTAAATACTTGTTCAAATATTGATTAATTTTTAAGAGAGTGAAAGGGAAAATAATACTGGGAGTGGAAGGGTTTAGTCAGGGATGAGGAGCCAGGAGACATGGGAAGGGAGGATGTGAGAGGCCAGTCAAAATATAGTGTTATGAAAATGCCATCTGGAAACCTGTTTTTATACATGAATTAAAATTGTTAATGAAAAAGTAAAAATGACCCCTACACAAATTTTAATAGTTGTGTACATATCACACCACAATGTCAAACTATAGCCAACCCTGTTACACAATTTTTTTTTCTCTTTTCCCCTGTAATACTGGTCTCCATACACCATGCCCGCAGTCACAGTGTTCCATGTTTTAGACCACAGCACTGGGCAGCTACAAAATGCTTGTGAGCAGTGACAGCCTGGGAACTTGGAATGGGGATTATTGCCTCCTGCCCATTCAGGATTCTCGCTACTGTTATTTGGGTACTCCTTGGCAAGGGCCACAGTGACACGGTGTGCTAATGTGGGATGAGAGGATGCTCACACCAGAAAAGAGAGCAACAATTGTCCAAGAATTCTAACTTCACAAGTTCTTCTAGCTTTTGCTGTGACTGAGAACTACAAGGAAACCCTGATATCTCAGCATACTGACTCTACACATATGCATTTGTCTTTTATTTGGGCTAAAAATGAGCTTTAAAAAAACAGGACTCCCTTTCCTACATTCTTGCAGCAATTGTAACTTACACTCTAAAGTACTTCTAAGGGAAGGCAATAGTCTTGGGGAAAAGCCACCAACCGATCTTTTTAGATACTTGGTACTAATGACTAATGATTCCGGAGCTCTGGCAGACCTTATGTGTACAATGAATAGGTTTAGATGCTGGAAGTCGAAATGAGGAAGCTAAAAAACACAGAAGGGAACAGCAGTGATTCTGTGTTTTTTTTTTTAATTTCTTGATTAAAACAAAGCAAACAAGCTAAATCCTCTTTCTATATTGGAGTATGCATTTTCATGACGTCAAGGGAGGACATTGAATCAAGAGGAGATGAGAAAATCATCTAAAAAGTCCTTATAAGTGTGATAACTGTCAATAAATGTATAATTTTCAATAATATTTCCACTTGCTATCATAATAAATATATATGTTTGTTTTCTCACCAACTATTTTTTGCGGTGGTCATTTGTTTTTGCAGTACTAGACTTGAACATGTAGAAGAAATGATTTACCAATATGCTGCATTCAAATCAATTTATGTTTGAGCCAATTTTACTTGTTTTTGTTATTGAAAACTTTGAAATCTCCACCTTATATTTTTAACTATCAGTGCTAATTAAATCACATTTTAAAAATTTACATTGCAATCTGAAGGTGTAAAGTTCTCTCCTAATACAATTTTCCTATGTATTTTCAACGCAACACATTTGACTTGTCCCAGATGTTGATAAATGGCAGTGATGTCTCTTTATTAAAATATTAAAATATCTTCTTTGTTGACAATTTTTTTTCATTTCATGTGCAGCCCACTTTAAATGAGTAATAACAGCATATATTTGTCCATAAAAGGAATCACATTTTTACTTCCCTGCCATAAATCAATGCCTGCTTGTTCCCTTGTTCTTAAATATCTTTCTGTTCACAGCAAAGAGAAGAAGAGCCTGAGGAAGGATAACAAGAAGACAGTATCTGAGTTCATCCTCCTGAGGCTCCCCATCCATCCAGAGGATCAAGGCATGTACTCTGCCCTGTTCCTAGTCATGTACCTGACCACAGTGCTGGGGAACCTGCTCATCATCCTGCTCATCAGGCTGGACTCTCACCTCCACACCCCCATGTACTTCTTCCTCAGCCACTTGGTCACCATAGACATCTCTTTCTCATCTGTTACTGTATCCAAGATGCTGAAGAACATGCAGACTCAGGATCTATCCATTCCCTATGCAGACTGTGTAACACAAAGGTATTTTTTTATATTATTCATTGATTTAGACAACTTTCCTCTCACTTCAGTGGCACATGATTGGTGTGTGGCCATCTGCCATTACCTCCTCTATACCAATATCATGAGAGAGGAACTGTATATTTCACGGGTAGCTATGTCGTGGATCCTGCCCCGTATCAGTGCTCTAACACCCTCCAACTGGCCCGGCTGTCCTTCTGTGCCAACAGCACCTTTCCTCATTTCTTTTGTGACATCACAGCATTGATGAAGCTCTCATGTTCAGACATCTCCCCAAATGAGTTGGTCATTTTCACAGCAGGCACAACAGTCATTACTCTGCCACTAACATACATCTTAATCTCTTATGGTTGCATTGAGATCTCCTTCTCAAAAATTTCATCTACCAAAGGAATCTGCAAAGCCTTCTCCACATATGGCTCTCAACTCTCTGTGGTGTCTCTGTATTATGATGCAATAATTGGAATTTATCTTTTACTTTAATCTAGCACTTCGGTGACAAGGAAATAGTCACTTCTGTAATATACTCAGTGGTCACCCCATTGCTGAAACCCTTCATTTATAGCATAAGGAACTGAGACATGAAAGAGGCTATGAAGAAGCTCTTCAGCAAGGCAGCAACCTGAACTTAATGACATCATAAGAAACCTATGTATTCACATATCTCCAAATACATACCCTCAATTTTAATCTTATCATGAAACACATAGTCAGAAAATATTTGATTCCTTAAATGTCATTCTGGTATATTTATTTCTATTTCCCTTGCATTTCCTTAGTGTAAAAAGTTGAAGTCTGTAATTGTTGCCAATTAATTTTTCTACTAGATTAGGAAATTACAATTACTAGACTAATTTAAATCACTCTTCTTATTTCCTGGAAATATGTTTTTCATATGAATTGAACTGGACTTGCCCCACTAACACACTGATGATTATCTTGAATATCACCAAAGAATCTTTGTCCGGCGATGGATGGAGAGACGGAGACCCTTATCAGAGCAACGGACTAAGCCCCCAAGGTCCAGTTGAAGAGCAGAAGGAGGGAGAAGATGAGCAAGGAAGTCTGGACCACAAGGGGTTGGTCTACCCACTAAGACAGTGTGCCTGTTCTAATGGGAGCTCACCAAATCCAGCTGGACTAGGACTGAATGAGAATGCCATCAAACCAGACTCTCTGAATAAGGCTGAAAATGGGGGCTGACTGAGAAGCCATCGATAAAGGCACTGGGACTTGTTTCTACTGCATGTACTGGCTTTTTGGGACCCTAGTCTATTTGGATGCAAAGCTTCCTAGGCCTGGATGTGGGGAAGGGCCTTGGACTTCCCACAGGGTAGGGTTCCCTGCCCTCTCTTAAGGAGGGAGAGGGAGAAAGAACAAAGGGAATGGGAGGAGGGGAGGAAGTGTAAATTTTTGAATGGAAAAATAAAAAAAAGAATTGTTAGAGGATGCTGACATTAGTGTAGTATCATTTCCTTCCTTCACCTACAGTCCAGTACCCTTCTTATTTTAGAAAATTGCTTCTAGTGAAGGTGGACCAGGAGAAGAAAATATATTTTGCCTTCTCTAACACCAGGAAACTTTGAGTTCAACTACTCCACTTCAAGACTTGAAGCTTCTTGACTTTGAGAACAATGACAAAGAAAACCTCCTCATAATTTCCCTGACTAAGCTACAAGAATGGATGGGGTCATGATGCCCTCAAACTCAATCCCAACTGGTTTCATGTTGTGAATTAGGTTGGTACGATAAATAACCAGGCCAACTCAAGAATAACAGTTATATTTTAATGTTTAAAAAGGGGAAACTCATGCTACAAGAGTGGGAGGTCTGACGTTCTATCTGTCTTGCAGGAACTGTGCAGAGAGGGCACACACTTGGGTCTTGTCAGTTTTTCTACCTGGGCCCCAGGTAGCCACACCCTAACTAGAAGTGATTGGTTGATAGAGTTTCCCCATCATCTCCCCATTTTGTCTAAACAAGATCGATCCAAACCCAATACAACTATATACAATAGGAACAGATACCAAATATAAAATTACAAATAATATTAAGCAAGGAACTTATAACAAAAGTTTTACTAAACATTTTATTTTAAGGAGTCTAACTATTGTATTGAAATTATGCTTGGCTAAATCACGAAGAAGGTAACTATAATTATCTAATCTTCAACTCCATCAAAGATCTGAGAAGGGAAGCAATATTACTTGGGTGAACAGGAAGTGTAATCGAGAAACTTCCAAAATGTGTAACAAATGACAGAGACAACTGACTACCTGGGCAATCACCCCAAATCTCATTTGTAATGTTGAAGCAACCAACTTTGGCTAAGGCCTAACGTAACAGACATACCATTTTTAAAGGCAAGAAACTTTTTATAATTACCTTACCCTGTCTTGGCAGGATATGACAGTCCTGTTTATCCATTTATGGATACTTGGTATCTTTGTCAGTGGTTGAGGTATGGGCATTTCTTTACCCAAAGGTCAGTTCTGCCAAGAAGAAGAGCTCCAGGTGGAGTGTCCTTGGTTCTCAACATTCTTTCAGGAATAGATCAGTGTTGCCAGGAGCTATTGTGTCTCACTACCACAGAACTCTAAGTTAGACTAAAGGCCATTTTCTACAGCTCTTTGAAGAGGTTGAAGATTATCTATCTATGCTGAAAATAATTTCTATGTATCTAAAGAACCTGATTACCCTAATTATAAATATGACAAACATAGATGACTATTGATCTATAATTCTTAATACCTATCTAACTTAAAGACTAAGACAATAAACAACTGTTCAATAAATGAGGACAATGACTTTTAAATGTAAACAATGTAGCAGTATCTTGATCAGAGGTAGTAATGTACACTTCAGTATGGTAAATATATATATATATATATATCAATACATAAACAATGTTTTAAACAGAGGTAGAAGCATACATGCATACAATATTTAATAAATTGAACTTTGTATCAATATATAAGAATCTATACTAATATAATTGTCTAAAAACAATAACTCACAAATATCAATCTATTATCCCATCATCCAATTATCCCTCTTTTTATTTTTCAAAAAGATCCCTGAGCCTATAAAATTTTTCCCCCATCCCTCAACTGTATACCAATTATAATCAATCCTTAAATGATGTCCCTAAGCCTGAGGGCAAACTTTTCTGGGAGAGGGGACATTGTCCTCTAAAATTGATTCCAGCTGTCATGGGGGCGACGTTCTTTCTAGGGGATCCTGTGAAAGTAAATGATGGTTAAATTCCAGGATTAATGTCTGGTAAAATTGTAAACAGTCTCTGAGTATTTTGTGGAGGTCTGGCCAGAATGTTGTAAAAGACGTGCACCATTTCAGCTTACCACGTTGGAATCATCTTGTGCAGCTGGTACCCAAAACAGACCTTGTAGTAGCACCATCAGTATCATGACGTCATATCAACCAGGTGGAGTTAGTGTTGTGGGGCCCTAACTTCTTCATGGAAACTTCAAGGATTATTGCAGGGAAATTTATAGTTTATTATGGAAAACTTGCTTAAGCATTACATATATAGATATATGGAGACATATATTTAATGAAAGGCATGATAAAGACAAAAATAGATATGAGGAAAGGCAAAGAAGTTTTATAAATTATTTTTTCTTTCTGTCCCATATCATGGCTCTTGACATGAGACCGAAACTCTGTTTTTTTTTTTTTTCTTGACATCAGGCTTGGAATTAGAGAGGGACTGAGCCAGAGTCCAACTCCAAAACCAGGTCGATATACTTATAAATATAACTATATTCATATATTTCTAAAAATATGCTTAGAATAATTTCATTTATGGAACCTATTGTCAAACCATATTTTTATGAAAAAAACAGTACAAAAAATGAATCCTAGAAATAGCAATGTAGGAGGGACGTCATATGCGTCTTGTAAGACCTCACACATGGTGTAAGTGAAAGGCTATAAAAACCTTGGATGGTTAGATTGTCTGACATATTGCCCTCTTTAAATTTAAAATAATAAATCTTACCTGTGGTTCAATCAGCTGGAGTAGGTGCAATAACTGTTGCCTGCCAGTAGGTGTCGGGGTGCACCTGAATCCTTGTGCTTTGTTTTAGATGGCTGAATTTAAAGGGAATACTGAAAAATACTCAAATCAAGAAGTTATTCATTCATTCATTCATTCATTCATTCATTCATTTATTTATTTTTGTATAAATCACAGATCGTGTGCCCTGTGAATGTCTTCGGCTGTTCAATAGTTTCCCGCTCTGGCGGCACAGGAGTTGTGACTGGACCCAAACCCTGCAGCATGGCGTCGGGTGGGGGGAGCACACAGCGGCGGAGCACAGGGCGCAGGGCGCTGGGTTTAGGGAGCAGAGCCGAGGGAAGGCTAAGGGGTGGTCTATGTTCGCTGTGGAGGTGCATGCAAGTGGCGCAGGGTTTGTGGAACTGAAGTGGCCCCATGTTTGGGCACCAAATGTTGTGAATTAGGTTGGTACGATAAATAACCAGGCCAGCCCAAGCATAACAGTTATATTTTAATGGTTAAAAAGGGAAAACTCATGCTACAAGAGTGGGAGGTCCGACGATCTATCTATCCAGTGGGCACCGCGAAGAGAGGGCACACACCTGGGTCCTTCCAGTTTTTCTATCTGGGCCCTAGATAGCCATACCCTAACTATATGTGATTGATTGATAGTTTCCCCATCAGTTTCATATGCATATATATTATATATGTATATATGTAATTTTAAATAAAGAAGCTTAAAATGGAACATAATTATCACAAATGTTCATGAAATTAATGTATTTATGTAAAGTCTGAAAAGTTAGATTGTTGCTTACCTTATTTTATAGATTCTGTCAGTTAGCAGCCATTTAGAACATTATCTGTCCTATGGTAGGCAGTGTGTCTAGCTCTGCTCAAAAGGAACAAGAAAAGGACATACCTCTAGCTCCTTTTTTTGGCTCTTTGAGACAGGGTTTTTCAGTGTAGCTTTGGCGCCTGTCCTGGAACTAGATCTTGTAGACCTGGCTGGCCTAGAACTCACAGAGATCTGCCTGCCTCTTCCTCCTGAGTGCTGGGATTAAAGGTGTGTGCCACCATCACCCAGCTCTAGCTCCTATTATAGCTATGTAGAGACAGAGTGAAATATGTAAGAGTACCAAAAATGTCTTACTATAAAAATAACAAAATGTCATGTTTTTTCCATAATTCTGTATGTCAGGCTAACACAAGAGAGGAAATAGGAAATGCTGCCTAAGTTCCAGAAAAAAAAAACCATTATGGGGAAGAATGTTTCCAACTGAGATTTGAAGACTGCCCAAGATAAATTTGCAATAGGAAAAATGACAATCTAGACAGAAGGGATAGAATAAACCAGGAGTGGTACAGTAGCATGCTAAGTTCAAGGAAATAAGGGTTTATGTTGCTAAAGCACAACTATGTGAAAGTCAGGAGAACATCATACACAAATCTAGGAAAACAGATAAGTATTTAATTGCACAGGACACAAGATGCCATTTTAAAGAGCAATTAATTAGCATTAATTAAAGAGCATTTTAATTAGCACTGGGTAATTCAATGGAGATAATTTGGCAATAATTATTCATTGTACATTGAGTAATAGACAAAAAGTGCCTGGATGAATATCATGATATGAGGATGGAAAGAGCATAATATGGAAGTATACCAGACAGGTAGTAGTAATGAAGGGGAGAAGTGCCAGTAATTCTCAGGAATGTTTTTACATTTTTGGCTTTATAAACAGATGTTTAATGAAGAATACAAACCTAGATAGCTAGAAAGAGTTTGACTATGTTTAACAATCTTAAGGATTTGGAAAAGTAAGTTAAAGATTGCTTTTTCTGTATTGATCTAAACAAATAAAAAGTAGATACTTTAAGTAGGCAAGATACATGTACCTCTGATCACAGTGAAAATCATATTATAACTGCTGAGGCACAAAGACTTAACAATAATCAGTAATTCAATATAAGTCATTGAAGTACCAACAACATATTAGAAATTGGTGGCATTAAAGGGGTAGAAGTTTGAACTTTGGGGCCAAGGATAAAGATTATGTAACAAGAAAGAAATACACAAGAACTTTTAATACAATGGTAACTAACTTGACTGGGTGGAATCTAAGATTGTAGAGAGTTGAGCAGGAACAAGCAATCATGTCCATTTGTGGTCCTTTATATGCTGAGTTAACCTAAACCATTGCTGCTGCTTCCATAGTTGGCTTGGGTGTTCAGGTAGATAATAGAAAATGGTAAAGCCAAAGTGAACAGACACTCTGTTCCCTTTGATGGCTTACTTTTTTACATAGACATTAGACAATGGTCAAGTCAAATAGAAGGATCACAATTTTATGGTACTTACACTTAAATTTTTTACACTTGTGTGATTCTTGAAGGGTTAAAGCTAAACTTTACACATCTCATTTTCTCTCTCTAAAGCCAAAACTCTGATGCCCAGTTTAGACCTGAAGACAAATTTGCAACCAAATATGAAAAGAGGTCTTAATATTCTCATCTTGTGGTCTCTATAAGGCTAACAGTTTTGAGCATTTTTTTTGTTTTTTAAAGTGTTTTTCTTTTAAAATATCTTTTTAAATTTTTATTTACATGTATGTGTAGTCTATGAGCGAGTATGCACCTGTTTACACATATGTCCCTGGAAGCCAAAAGAGGGTGCTGGATCTTCTGAAACTGGAATAACAGGTGGTTGCAAGCTGCTTGACTTAAGTGCTGGGGATTGAACCTGGGTTCGCTAAAAGAACAAGTGAGTTGTTTAGAATTTTAGTGTCTAGTTTCTTGAGTTCTTTATATATTTTGGAGATCATGCCTTTTGTCTGATGTGGGTTTGGTTAAGATCTCTCATTTAGTAGGTTACCTTTTTGTCTTAATGACAGTGTCCTTTGCTTTACAGAAGCTTCTCAGTTTCAGGAGGTCCCATTTATTCATTGTTGCTCTTATTGTCTGTGCTGCTAGGATTCTACATAGGAAGTGGTCCCCTGTGCCCATGTGTTGCAGACTACTTCCCACTTTCTCTTCTATAAGGTTCAATGTGATCAGATTTATATTGAGGTCTTTAATCCATTTGGATTTGAGTTTTGTGCAAGGTGATAGATATGGATCTATTTTCTTTCTTCTACAGGTTGAAATCCAGTTATGCCACCATTTGTTAAAGATGCTTTCTTTTTCCATTGTATAATTTAAGATCCTTTGTCGAAAATCATGTGTTCATAGCTTTGTGGGGTAATATCCGGGTCCTTGATTCGGTTCCATTGGTCAATGTCTCTGTTTGAATAACCCAATTAAAAAATGGGGTACTGAACTGAACAGAGAAGTCTCAACAGAATAAGTCCAAATGGCCAAAAGATACTTAAGGTCATGTTCAAATTCCTTAGTAATCAGTGAAATACAAATCAAAACAACTTTGAGATACCATCTTATACCTGTCAGAATGACTAAAATCAAAAACACCAATGATAGCCTATGCTGGAGAGGATATGGAGTAAGGGGAACACTCATCCATTGCTGGTGGGAATGCAAACTTGTGCAACCACTTTGGAAATCAGTGTGGCAGTTTCTCAGGAAGCTGGGAGTCAACCTCCCTCAGGATCCAGCAATTTCACTCTTGGGAATATACCCAAGAGATGTCCAATCACACTACAAAAGCATTTGTTCAACTATATTCATATCAGTACTATTTGTAATAGCCAGAACCTGGAAACAACCTAGGTGTCCCCCAATAGAGGAATGTAAAAAGAAAGTGTGGCACATATACACATTAAAGGTCTACTCAGCGGTAAAAAACAATGACATCTTGAATTTTGCATGCAAATGAATGGAAATAGAAAACGCTTTACTGAGTGAGGTAACCCAGACCCAAAAAGAGGAATGTGATATGTACTCACTTATAAGTTGATTCTAGCCATAATTAAAGGACTTCGAGCCTATAATTCATGATCCTAGAGAAGCTAAATAAGAAGGTGAACCTAAAGAAAATCATATAGTTATCCTTCTGGATATTGGAAACAGACAAGATTGCCGGGCAAAAGTTGGGAGCATTGGGGTGGGGGTGGGGTGAAGGAAAGGGGAGATGGGGAGAGAAAAGGGAAAAGGGGAGGATTGGGGAAAGCTTGTGGGAGTGGGATGGTTGAGATGGAGGAAGGGTGGATATGAGAGCAGGAAGAAGATATCTTAATTAAGGGAGCCATTTTAGGGTTGGCAAGAGTCTTGGCTCTAGAGGGGTTCCCAGGCGTCTAAGAGGATGTCCCCAGCTAGGTCTTTGGGCAGTAGAGGAAAAGGTGCCTGAATTGACCTTGCCCAACTATCACACTGATCTTGCATATCACCTTTATCTGACGATGGATGGAGATAGAGACAGAGACCCACATTGGAGCACTGGACTGAGCTCCCAAGGTCCAGATGAATAGTAGGAGGGAGAAAACAAGCATGGAAGTCAGGGCCATGAGGGGTTTGTCCACCCACTGAGATGGTGTGACTGATCTAATGGGAGCTCACCAAGGCCAGTTGAACTGGGACAGAATGAGCATGTGATCAAATTGAACTCTCTGAATGTGTCTGACAATGGGGGCTGTCTGAGAAGCCAATGATAATGGCACTGGGATTTGATTCTACTGCATGTACTTGCTTTTTGGGATCCTAGTCTGTTTGGATGCATATCTTCCTAGACTTGGATGGAGAGGGGAAGGCCTTGAACTTCTGACAGGACAGGGTACCCTGCCTTCTCTTGGGACTGGAGAGGGAGGGAGGAGGGTTAATGGGGGACGTGGGGAGGGAAATGGGAGAGGTGGAAATTTTGAATGGTATTATTTATAAAGCAATAAAAAAGTAAAAAAGAACAAGTGCTCTATCTAATGAACCATCTTTTCAGCCTCTGACATGAATATTTCTGAATAGCAATGAGCAGAAGCATTGTAACACAGTCTAACAATATTACTGAAAAAAAATTTTTCCAAAGTGTAGAAAGACATTTAGCCAGCAGAAAAATCTAAATGCTGAGCTCACAGTGATGGGAAATTCTTTACTTATTCTGGGTTTCCTGGAATGTAACATCCATCTGTAGGTACTAAGGTCTTTTTTCCTTCTCCTTGGCAATTCGCAGGGCCGTGTGACCTCCGGCTCCCTGGAGATTCTGCACTAGCACTGGCTTGAGGGGATAGTTTAGGAAGAATTTGGCTCTCTTTGTTATGGTGATTCCACCTGTAATCAAGGTTCTAGCAGTGGGCTCCACATGCCTGGCCCCTCCCAGCTGATTCTGCCTGAGGCGCCGGGGCCTGTAATCTCCTTCTCCTGCTCCTGATGGGAGGAGGCCTTGCCCTTTTGATCCCCCTTGCCCACTGGTATAAATAGCCGACTTGAGTTTAATAAAGTGGCCATTTACTCTTGGTAAGTGAGCAGGTCTCTTTTGTGTGTGTCTGTTTTAAACCCTCAGGACAGTCGTCCATTCTCGTGGGCCCGAGTTCGGAAAAGTGCGTGCCTGGATCGGGTGGGGGTATCCACAGGAAGGTGGGGTCCTACATCCATCCTTATTTTCTCTTAAATTCTACATATTTCCGTGAACAGGACAAATGCATCAAGTGATAAGCTAATAATTTAGAATGAAATATTAGAGTAGGAACTTTTACTTAGCTTTAGGCATGGAAAAATATTCTGTGAATACTTGTTGAACAAGTAGATCTCAGAAAATAGTTTTTTACTTCTGGATGGCATTACATGTGAAGAATGACATTTGTAGTACCAATAGCTCTCAGTTGTTGGTGTCTACTACATTTGCTGCTGTATCAGATGCACTTCCTTGCTTATCTTACTCAATCTTCCAACTCCTCTTACTAAATAGAAACTACTGAACTGGATATTGATATTCATGACTACAAACTTAGCACAGGAGATTGGGGCAGGGAAGTTGTGAGCTAGAGGCCAACTCAGGCAGCAGAGTGAATGTAAAGTTAGCTTAAGTTGTACAACAGTGCTCTGTCTCAGCCAGGTAGTGGTGGCACATACCTTAAATCCCAGCACTCAGAAGGCAGAAGCAGGAGAATCTCTGTGAGTTCATGGCCAGCCTGGTCTACAGAGTGGGTTCCAGGACAGGAAAGGCTACACTGAGAAACCCTGTCTCAAAAAAAGCACTATGTCAAATAAGAAGACAGAATGGAGAAAAGAATAAATAAATAAGCAAAGAAGTAAATAAACAACTTATTTTCTATAATCTTTACTTTATAGACGGGAAGGCTAAAGTCTACTGAGGTTAAGTAATTAGAAATCAATCTGGTTGCGAGTATGTACACAACACCAAACTAAACTTGTTTAACATAGACATGTCCCTTCATTAAACATTATTCTCATTATATTTAGGAAGAGAAAATTTACCTCTGACAGAGGAGCTTCCTTAGAGCACCTTTCATGTCCTTGTTCCTTAGGCTATAGATAAAGGGGTTCAACATGGGAGTCACTACTGTATACATTGCAGCAGCTACAATGTCCTTTTCTACCGAGACTATAGAAGGTGGGCACAAGTAGGCACTGAACAATGCCCCATAGAAAAAGCAGACCACACAGAGGTGGGAACTACAGGTAGAGAAGGCCTTTGTACCCCCACCAGGGGTTCTAACCCTCAGGATGGCAAATACAATGTGGACATAGGAGATAACAATGCATAAAAAGGGGACCATGAGTACTGTGCCTCCTAAGACAGAAATCATTAGCTCATTGACATGAGTGTCAGAGCATGATAACTTCAGAACGGGAATAAGGTCACAGAAAAAGTGAGCTATTTCCCCAACAACACAGAATGACAGTCGAGCCATGAGGAGAGTGTGAGTCAGAGCAACTATGTTGGTGAGGACCCAGCACAGGACAAGCATCAGGAAACAGAACTGGGTATCCATGATTGTGGAATAATGGAGAGGGCGGCAGATGGCCACATAGCGGTCATAGGCCATCACAGCCAGGAAGAAGCTGTCCAGATCACCAAACATCAGGAAGAAATACATCTGGATGAGACAACCAGTATAGGAGATGGTATGGCGCTGAGTCTGAGCATTAAACAACATCTTGGTCACTGTAGATGATATTAAACCCATATCAGCAAAAGACAGGTTGGCCAAAAAGAAGTACATAGGAGTGTGGAGGTGTGGGTTAGAGCCAATGGCCAGGATGATGAGCACATTCCCAGTCAAGGTGACAAGATACATACACAGGAAAATCCCATAGAGTAGCCACAGTTGCTCTGGAAACCCTGATATTCCTCGCAGGTAAAACTCTGAAACGATGGATTGGTTGTCCATGAGCCTACAGAACCTGGAGGTCAGAAAAGATAGAATGTAGAGATGATACTTAAGCTTCAGGCACTGGCTTTCAACCTTCACATACCCATGTCTATATTTAAACCTGCTGCCAGGTCTTACTTCCTTTTATTTCTTTCTGAGGAATTCTATATTTTCTATCTCTCTTCTCTTTTTCCCCCCAGGTCAGTCTGTAATACCAGCAGATCTCATCCAGTGAGGGTCTAGGCACAGTCAATTCTGTAACTACCCAGCTTAGACTAGGTTTATAAAGTCTTATCAGCTCTATTATCACACTAGGATATTTTTATAGCTATGTGAACATGAGCCAGATTATACATTCTTTTGGAGTATTATCCAAAAATGTTCAAAAATGTTGCCTTTACCAAACATTCATGATTACCCACTTCATAGTAAAGGGCTGTGGAGTGATTCATTCTCTCTACCTTTGACCATTTCTCCAGATGGAAAAATATCAATCCTTGAGTTTTCTGTTGACAGAGCAACCATCTTTGTGTAGACGATTTTTACTTAATCAGAGTTCACACCTAAACAGAAGCCTATCTGCAGACCAAAGGATATTTTCTGAAGTAGTCATTAGATTTCAAAGTGAAAAATTTCAAACTTTTCCAAAAGGAGGATCTGAGAATGATTTTATATATATATATATACATACATATATATATATATATATACATACATATATATATATATATATATATATATATATATATATATATATATATCTCAACCTCTGAAGTACACTCACTGAATTAACTGACACATCTCAGGATATCAAAACTTTTATGAGAAATTAGGAGTCACAAACAATTTTATCTATGACATAATATCATGATGGGGAATGTGGAGCTTTACAAAGATTAGACTCCTGTTACTGAGCACGTTCAAATAACATGTACTGAAAGGGAAAGACTCTACTAGGACTCAATGGATTATAATTTCTTCAAGACAAAGAGGGATACAAATTGGCAGATAGTTCCATAATTTCCTAACTTCCAGGTCCTGTCTTTATTTCCATTGAACCTTTCCAAGGGCATGTTACGTGAGAGAAAAACAAGTCTTTTACTACCTATGCCAGTAAAAAATGGCATCAATCAGTAAATTGCTATGGCAACAAAAAGTTCACCCAAGTAAACTCTCACACTCCTTTAAATAAACTCAAATATCTTCCTTAAAGTCATTTAAAAATACTTATTTATTGTGTGTGTACATGTATGCATCTCCGTGTGTGTGCATGTGTCTCTCTGTGTGTATATGTGTGCTTGTGTATGTACCTGTGTAGAAGCACAAGAGTAACTTAGAGAAGTCAGTCCTCTTCTTCCACCATGTAGATTCTAAGTAATAAACTCAGATCAACAGGCTTGTAGCTGTCCTTGTCCACTGAGAAATCTTTGGCCTTGCAGGCCCACATTTTTACATTCTGTCTTTGTTAGTCTCCTCAGTACTTTGTATTAGCACCTCATGCTCTGTTTCTTGGTTTTACTTTTTCTTATAAAGTTTTATTATTGTTCTTGGAAGCTTGACCTCAGAGATCTCAACATATCTTTGAAATATCAATGAGTAATTTCCATTATTTGTTCATTTCTTCTCATCCAAATCAAGCAAGTCCCTTTACTTACCACCACTGCCTCTCGGCCTAATATGTCAGTCAACAAGTGTGAGATGGTGTGAGCCTTATGGTAAGAGTACCCCAAGAAAGACCTGGAAGCCACAACAGTTTTAGTCAAATTCCTGTGCTCACTGCCATCTTGTTCACTGAGAAGAAAGCCATGCAAAAGTATTTATGAAAAAAAGGAATAATCATAATATTCCTGAAAAGAAAGTTTTAATGGGATTAGCTGGAATTGGGGTTCTGAATAAAAAATTTAAAATATAAACAGCAAATAGACCAAGACAAAAGTCAAACTATTCAATGGAGATTAAAAGCTATAGTAGGAATAGAACCTTTGAGAAAGTTTATCAAAGTTCTCGATGAGAAGTCCAAGAAGTAAACAAAAGATTCAAAGACAAGTCTACGTAACATCTGAATGGAAAGCAGGATCATTCGTAACTACCTTTATCTGCTTGAAGAGAAAAATACAGAAAGATGAGCTTCTTTGTTGAAAACTTATAATGATAAGAGACAAATTTCTGATTCTGCCTGGACAAAATTTTGAGGAATTCTGAGGTATTTTATATTTTCATTTTGAAGCCTGACTTGATAAAGACAGAGCCGCCCTCTTCAACAGGCTAATCCCTAGAAAATGGTGAACAAATTCACTTTAAATGTCTGAAGATCCAAGAAGTCAGGAAACAGAGATCCCCAGAGCCTTGTTAGTGAACATGTACAATACCCAATTCCCCTCTGTCTCTATTAGAACAGACAAAATTAGTGCAGCACTGGGCTCCATAAAATCTAGGATGTTTTATTGTTTTCTTTATACCTTAAACACTCTTGCAACTAATCGATAATGACAATCTCTGGTAGCAGTTTTCAATCCGTGGGACACAATGCTTTTGGAATTATATGTATATCATATAGCTTGTATGTTGGATATTTGCATTGTGATTCACAACAATAGCAAACATGCAATTATGAACTAGCAACAAAATAACATTATGGTTGGAGGCCACCACAACATGAAGAGCTGTGTTAAGGATCAAAGCATTGAGAAGGATAGGAGCCATGGGTCTGCAGTAAAATATGCTTTCTAAGGAGATGCATCTGCCTCCATGTAACAAGGTCCCTCTGCTCAAATCTCCTTCACTAAAGAAGTGTAAAAGTGTCTAATACTTTCGTAAAAGTTTCTCATGATTATGATTAAGAATAAAAAACACTGGTCCAATTTCACTCATCTGATTATATCCTATAAGTAGTTTAAGAGAAAAAATCCTCAAAGAGAAGAGTAATAATAGTTACAAAAATTTGGAAGTTGGGAACCAAACGGACTAGTGATCCTGAATATCCCCATCATTGGAACTAAATTTTAGATACTTTCCCCAGTTGCAGACCTCTGAGCTCCTCTCTGTTTACTTTAACTTGAAAAAAGTTAAACATCAGAAATTTAATTTGG
Organism: Myodes glareolus; assembly: GCF_982192425.1. Lineage (NCBI taxonomy): Eukaryota > Metazoa > Chordata > Mammalia > Rodentia > Cricetidae > Myodes > Myodes glareolus. The sequence continues at coordinate 8,369,778 of NC_142046.1, forward strand.
GGCTAGAGGAATGACTCAGTGATTAACAGCACTTGCTTCTCGTACAGAGGACCAGACTCTGCTTCCAGAGCCCACATGGTGTCTCACAACATTCTGTAACCCTGGAGCTGGGGGATCCACTGTGCTCTTCTGACTTCTGTGTGCAGATAGGCATTTAGCATGCAAAATTAGCTTGCTTGTGGTCACCCATAGTCTCTGGTTCTTATTGACACAATAGGGCAATTACATAAAAATTGACAGTGTCTGAAACATCATGCACAAGACTTAAAAAGTTGAAGCCAGACAAAATCCTAGCATTGGGGTGGGTGTGGTCATGAAGTCTTACTTTGAGTTGTTTACTCATCACTATCTTGGAGCTGGTAGATTCATCACTGCAGTGGATGGTATACCTGCCAGAAGAAGAAGATTTGGTTTTCTTTAGGCTGTGCCCCTGGTAGGTTCAACACTGCAGTGAAGGTCACACACCTGAGAGTATACAAGCAGCACCAATGAGATGTGATGGGTTTAAAAAGAGTGAGGACACAAAATTGTGCTGGTATGAAATGGGGGTGGATCTGGGATGAAATGGAAAGAGAATTTAAGGTACATCAAATGAAACTCTCAAAGAATTAATAATCAAAAAAAGATAATGAGCTTAATAGTGTTTGCTTTAGTCCCAGCACTGGGAAGCGGAGACATAGTGTCTCTTGGGTTAGTAGATCAACAAACTTAGCCAAACAGTGAGTGCCAATTACAATGAGAAACCCTGTCTTAAAAAATATTTTTATCTGAAGGTATTTGTTCTCATCAATACGAGATCATATGAAAGCAGGTATAAAGATAATATGTTGAGTGATGATTGAAGTGACATGTATTTGTGTATTTTCACATTGAATTCTAAGTCTAATATAGTATGCCAATAACTCAAGGTTGAAATTTGTCTTGAATTGACTGTTGAAATTTTGAAATGATAGCATAAAATACAATCTACATATAATAAGTTCATTCAAAATGAGGATTTTCTTGAGAAAAAAAGTAGAAAATATCCCTTTTCAGTTATTTTATCTCTCAGTAGATGTGGTTTTTTTTTCAAATTTACTTCACAGCCCTACAATTTCATCCATTCTTGCTGCCACAATCATAATCATAATGCCAAGCATAAGCAGGTGTTACATCTAAATTATTGAAGCAGATGCATATTCCTGGGAACAACAATGCTTTATAAGTTGTTCACCACATCAGCAGACAGCTGATGTCTGCTGTCTGCTATTTATTTAGAAATGTGGTTTTTTTGTTTTTGTTTTTGTTTTTTAGATAGGGTTTCTCTGTAGCTTGGGAGCCTGTCCTAGAATTAGCTCTTGTAGACCAGGTTGGCCTCAAACTCACAGAGATTCACTTCCCTCTGCCTCCCAAGTTCTGGGATTAAAGGCATTAGCCACCACCACCCAGCTGTGGTTACTTCTTTTGTTAAGCACTTTCTTGGGTGCAAGGTTAGTTGCTACTGCTCTGAGACCAGATTTAGAATGTTCTACTGGATTGGAAAGGACTTCAAAACAAAGCTAAAAGGACTTTAGTTTTTTGGTAATCCTGCAACCTGATACTTATCCAGGCTGAATTTAAGAGAAAATTGTCTGTTCTCCATGCGCCTTACTGCCACCAGACACTGTGCTAGAGAATCCAGATGTATATTGTTCAAAAGGCAAGTTTGTGTGTTAGGACTCCTTTCTAAGGAACATATATAAATGTCCAATAGAGAACTAATTAGCATTTTCATTATAATAATAAACTATTTATTGTTAATATGGTAGTGAGTAGCATAACTGTAAATCAGGTAATGATATTGCATTACAAAATAGTTAACATATTAGGTTGAAACAGTAGAGATTCTAAAGGTAAATTTATTCATTCAGGGTAGAAAAATTTAAGCAACGATATAATTTTATCTCCAAAAATGAATGGCAAGCTATAATAAAAGCCATCTTAGATTTCAAACAAAGCATTCAGATTGAATAATTCTTTACAGATAAAGTGAATATGGGTTCATTTGTTTATTCTTACAATTATTTTTATTACATTTACTCAATGTATGTATGTGTGTGTGTGTATGTATGTTTTACATGTATGTGGAGGTCAAAGGACAATCTGGGAGAGTCATTTTTCACTTCTAACATGAGATTCCGACCCATATATGTTGATAGGAAGCAGATACCCTTATCCAGTGAGCAATATCACAGCTCTGAATTCTATTTTAAAATTGTCAGTTATTTATTTTTTTGCTTTCGTTATTATATTGGGACCATTTTCACAGAACAAAGAGCATGGAGAATAAACAAAAAAGTTATCTTTTATTTAGAAAGGCTAGAATGTGAATTACATAAACGCAAGTTAAAAACACCATTGTAAACAGTTGAATTAGAAGTAATGAAAAGAAGCAATGCTTTGCTGGGCTATGTATACACTGAGAATTCCCTTTACCCAGATACTGTACTTAAGTAGAATAGTCAAATTTTTCTTAGATTTGAAAACGGAAGTGTCAGGCTTCATTGACTCCCTATAGGAAGCATTACCCTTTCTGAGGAGTGGATGGGGAGGTAGGCAAGAGGGAGAAAGTAAGATGAGGGTCAATGTTCTTTAATTATGACTTATGAGTGAGTACATACCATATTCATCTTTTTGGGTCTGGGTTATCTCACTCAGTATAGTGTTTTCCATTTCCATCTATTTGCATGCAAAATTCAAGATGTCATTGTTTTTTACCACTAAGTAAAACTCTAAAGTGTATATGTTCCACACATTCTTTAACCATTCCCACCAACAATGGATGAGCCTGTAATTTATGACCCTAGAGAAGTTAAATAAGAAGGTGAACCCAAGGAAAATCATATAGTTATCCTCCTGGATCTTGGAAGTAGACAAGATTGCCAGGCAAAACCTGGGTGCATGGGGGTGGGGGGTGGGGTGGGTGTAAGGGAAGATGGGTAGAGGGAAGGGAGAAAGGGAGGAATGGGGAGAGCTTGGGGGAATGGGATGGGTGTGATGGAGCAAGGGTGGATTTTGGAGCAGGGAAGTAAATATCTTAATTAAGGGAGCCATTTTAGGTTGGCAAGAGACTTGACTCTAGAGGGTTTCCCAGGTCCAAGGAGATGTCCCCAGCTTGTTCCTTGGGCAGTATAGGAGAGGGTGCCTGACTGGCCTTGTCCCATAGTCACAATGATGACTATTTTGCATATCACCATAGAATCTTCATCTGTCGATAGATGGAGATAGAGACAGAGACCCACATTGGAGCACTGGACTGAGCTCCCAAGGTACAAATGAGGAGCACAAGGAGGGAGAACATGAGCAAGGAAGTCAGGACCATGAGGGGAGCGTTCACCCACTGAGATGGTGGGACTGATCTAATGGGAGCTCACCAAGGCCAGCTGGACTGGGACTGATGGAGCATTTGATCAAACCAGACTCTCTGAACGTGGCTGTCAATGAAGGCTGACTGAGAAGCCAAGGACAATGGCACTGGGTTTTGATCGTACGGCATGGACTGGCTTTGTGGGAGCCTGGTTTGTTTGGATGCTCACCTTCCTAGACCTGGATGGTGGGGGGAGGACATTGGACTTCCCTCAGGGCAGGGAACTTTGACTGCTCTTAGGACTGAAGAGGGAGGGGGAGAAGGGGAGGGAGAAGGAAAAGAAGGTGGGGGAAGAAGTGGAAATTTTTAATAAATAAATAAATTTTAAAAAGAAAGTAAAATGAGGGGAAGGGGTGGGAAGAAGGATATCTTTGTAAAATGGAAAAAGTTGTATTTAAAAATTCTTAATTAAGAAAAGAAAAAAGAAGCCTCTCATTTCTAATATCCTGTATTACAAAGTCTTCTAGAACTAGACAAAGCGAGAGATGTGGAAAATGGATATTTTCTTTTTTCTCAAGAAGACTCATTTCGAATGAACTTAATCTATATAGATTCTATTTTATGTCATGATTGAGTTAAGGAAATACACCACAAAGGAGCTTGAAATAGAAGCCATTTGTCCTCTATTTTCCATGAAGGGCAAAGGAATTATGAAACTACTGAGTGTAAAATATATTCATAAATAACTGGAATCTCATTACTTGGGATGTCAGTTAGAATTTTAGCTTCATTCCCCAATCCTCTTACCTGCATATGCATGTACTCAACACTAGATCTCCAATTCCTTATATGGTAATGTATCAAAAGTACCCTGTGTGGGTCTACTCATTTTGTTTCAACTCTTGGAAATAGGGAACTGGTGAATGTGTGTTTCTGAGGCACCTATAAGGTAGACAGATGGTTGCAGATCATCTACAGTTTTTATAAATTAACTAGTTACTTATTTTGCCTTACATCTTAATTACCTGATTTCAGATTTCCAGTATGAGCTCTGAATAAATCCCAGATTCTCCAAAAGATGTTGGATTGATGTTCCTTGAGCTGACCATCACTTTCTTGTTAGTATTTTCAAAAGCGACTGGTTTAGGGTAAAATGAACAAACCAAATGGCTCAAAAATGATGGGGTTTTGCTATATAATAGCCATAGACTATTAATTTTCATATTTATATATAATTTTCATTTTCAGAAAATGAAAAAATGAGATGCATCAGAAAAAATAATCTGAGTACCTGCTAGCGCCTCCGCCAGCCATCCCAGCTCCCATCCAGAGGGCCATCAGAGGGGTGAGTTTGCTTTGGGCCCGTGGCAGGAGCCCGGCGAGGAGGAGCTAGGACATTCCCCGACCCCATAGACTCCCAGGTCAGCCTGCTCTGCTGGCTCCACCCTGCTAGCGCCTCCGCCAGCCATCCCAGCTTCCATCCAGAGGGCCATCGGAGGGGTGAGTTTGCTTTGGGCCTGCGGCAGGGGCCCTGCAAAGAGGAGCTCGGACTTTCCCCAACCCCATAGACTCCCAGGTCACCCTGCTCTGCTGGCTCCACCCTGCTAGTGCCCCCACCAGCCATCCCAGCCTCCAGCCAGTGGGCCATCGGAGGGGTGAGTTTGCTTCAGGTCAGCGGCAGGGGCCCGGCGAGGAGGAGCTTGGACGTTCCCCGACCCCATAGACTCCCAGGTCAAGTTGCAGTGCTGGTTCCACCGTGCTAAACTCTCCCGCCTGCCATCCCAGCTTCCATCCAGGTACAAATTTCTATATTTCTCCCCTCCCACTGGGGCCATAAAATTTCCCCAGTTCAGCTGCCTTGTACACTGGGCCTGCACTGTAGGCGCATCCTGGAAAGAGGGAGTGCCTGTGCTTCAATAGCTTGCCTGAGAAAAGGTAGGCATTCTATCAGTGATCTCCCTGCCCAACAAGGGAACCTGACCCGCTACCAGAAGTTCCAACAGAGAGCATTTGAATGAAGAGATGGGCAGACGCCAAGGCAAGACCTCCTCCAACAATCTGAAAAACAACATGAAAACACCAGATCCCAAGGACCCTACAATAGAAGGACTTGAACACCTTAACCCAGAAGAAGTGGAAAAAAGTGCCATTATGAAAGCAATAGAGTCCCTTAAACAGGATATGAATAACTCCCTTAAGGAATTGGTCGAGAAGTATAACAAAAAGTTTTAAGAAATGAGTATAGAAATGTATGAGAAATATAACAAAAAGTTTGAAGAAATAAGTAAATCCATAAATGATACCCTGAGAAACCAAGAAAAAACAAACAAACAAGTAAAGGAAACAGTCCAAGAATTGAAAACTGAAATGGAGGCAATGAAGAAAACACAAAATGAGAACCAACTGGATATGGAAAATCTAGGTAAACGAGCGGAGACGACAGAATCAAGCATAACCAATAGAGTACAAGAGATAGAAGAACGAATCTCAGATTCTGAAGATACCATAGAGAAAATAAATGCTCTGGTCAAAGAAAACGACAAATTCAACAAATTCTCTTCACAAAACATTCAGGAAATCTGGGACACAATAAAAAAACAAATCTAAGAATAATAGGGATTGAAGAAGGAGAAGAACTGCAGATCAAAGGCCCAGAAAATATATTTAACAAAATTATAGAAGAAAACTTTCCCAATCTAAAGAACGATATTCCTATGAAGGTTCAAGAAGCATACAGAACGCCGAATAGACTGGATCAAAAAAAAAAAAAGTCCCCTCGCCATATAATAATCAAAACACAAAACATCCAGATTAAAGAAAGAATATTAAGAGCTGCAAAGGAAAAAGGTCAAGTGACTTATAAAGGTAAACCTATCAGGTTTACACCAGACTTCTCTATGGAAACCATGAAAGCCAGAAGATCCTGGATAGAGGTACTGCAGAAACTAAGAGACCATGGATGCAAACCCAGACTAATATACCCAGCCAAGCTATCATTCACTATCAATGGAGAAAACAAAATATTCCAGGATAAAAATAAATTTAAACAATTCGTAGCCACAAATCCAGCCCTACAGAAAGTAATAGAAGGAAAATCGCAACCCAAGGAATCCAACATTGCCATCACTGCCTACAATAACCCAGACATCTAGCGACCCTTCACAACCACAACTCAAAGAAGAGAAACACACAAACTCTACTACACACACACACACACACACACACACACACACACACACACAAATAATAAACGGAATCAACAACCACTGGTCATTAATATCACTTAATGTTAATGGACTTAACTCACCTATAAAAAGGCACAGACTTAGAGACTGGATAAGAAAACAGGATCCAACATTCTGCTGTTTACAAGAAACACACCTCAACCACAGAGATAGACATCTACTCAGAGTAAAGGGTTGGGAAAAGGTTTTCCAAGCAAACCAACCTAAGAAACAAGCTGGTGTGGCCATTCTAATATCTAACAAAATTGACGTCAAACTAAAATCAATCAGAAGAGATGGAGATGGACATTTCGTACTCTTAACAGGAACAATTAATCAGGAGAAAGTCTCAATCCTGAATATCTACGCCCCTAATATAAAAGCACCCACTTATGTAAAAGAAAAACTTTTAGAACTCAAGGCAGCCATCAAACCATACACACTAATAGTAGGAGACTTCAACACACCTCTCTCACCAATGGACAGATCAATCAAATAGATACTCAACAGAGAAATAAGAGAATTGCTAGAGGTAATGGATCAAATGGACTTAACAGATATCTATAGAACATTCTACCCAAAAAGGAAGGAATATACCTTCTTCTCTGTAGCTCATGGAACCTTCTCGAAAATTGACCACATACTCGGTAACAAAGCAAACTTACACAGATACAAAAAAATATTAGTAATCACCTGTGTCTTGTTGGACCACCACGGAATAAAGTTAGAACTCAATAACAATTCGAATTCCAGAAAGCCTACAAATGTGTGGAAGCTGAACAGTCAACTACTGAATCATCCTTGGGTCAAGGAAGAAATAAAGAAAGAAATTAAAGTCTTCCTTGAATTTAATGAAAATAAAGACACAACATACTCAAACCTATGGGACACAATGAAAGCAGTTCTAAGAGGAAAGTTAATAGTGCTACGTGCCCAATTAAAGAAAACGGAGAAATCATATATTGGAGACTTAACAGCACACCTAAAGCTCTGGAAAAAAAGAAGCAGACTCTCCCAGGAGTAGTAGAAGATTGGAAATAATCAAACTGAGGGCTGAAATCAACAAAATAGAAACACAGAAAACAATCCAAAAAATCAACGAAACAAAAAGTTGGTTCTTGGAGAAAATCAACAAGATTGACAAACCCCTAGCCAAACTACTCAAACAGCAGAGAGAGAACACTCAAATTAATAAGATCAGAAATGAAAAGGGGGACATAACAACAGACACAGTGGAAATTCAGAGAATCATTAGATCTTACTATGAGAGTTTATATGCAACAAAGTTGGAAAATGTACAAGAAATGGATTGGTTTTTAGATAAATACCATTTACCAAAGTTAAATCAAGAGCAAGTGAACAATCTAAATGGACCTGTTAGTCGCGAAGAATTAGAAGCTGTTATCAAAAACCTCCCCACCAAAAAAAGCCCAGGTCCAGATGGTTTCAATGCAGAATTCTACTAGAACTTCCAGGAAGAGCTAATACCTATACTCCTTAATGTATTTCACAATATAGAAACAGAAGAATCATTGCCAAACTCCTTTTAGGAAGCTACAGTTACCCTGATACCAAAACCACACAAAGACACAACCAAGAAAGAGAATTACAGACCAATCTCACTCATGAACATTGACGCCAAAATGTTCAATAAAATACTGGCAAACCGAATCCAAGAATACATTAGAAAAATTATCCATTATGATCAAGTGGACTTCATCCCAGAGATGCAGGGCTGGTTCAACATACGCAAATCTATCAATGTAATCCATCATATAAATAAACTGAAAGAAAAAAACCACATGATCATTTCATTGGATGCTGAAAAAGCATTTGACAAAATTCAACACCCATTTATGATAAAGGTGTTGGAGAGATTGGGTATACGAGGATCATACCAAAATATAATAAAAGCAATATATAGTAAGCCGAAAGCTAACATCAAATTGAACGGAGAGAAACTCAAAGCCATTCCACTAAAATCAGGAACACGACAAGGCTGTCCACTCTCTCCATACCTCTTCAATATAGTGCTTGAAGTCCTAGCAATAGCAATAAGGGGATCCCCTTATGTTAAGACAACATAAGGGGATCAAGGGGATTCGAATTGGAAAGGATGAAGTTAAACTTTCGTTATTTGCAGACGATATGATAGTGTACATAAGCGACCCCAAAAACTCTACAAAAGAACTTCTACAATTGATAAACACCTTTAGTAATGTGGCAGGATACAAGATCAACTCCAAAAAATCAGTTGTCCTCCTATACACAAAGGATAAAGAGGGAAATCAGAGAAACATCACCTTTCATGATAGCCACAAATAGCATAAAACATCTTGGGGTAACTCTAACCAAGGAAGTGAAAGACCTATTTGACAAGAACTTTAAGTCCTTGAAGAAAGAATTTGAGGAGGATACCAGAAAATGGAAAGATCTCCCCTGTTCTTGGATTGGGAGAATCAACATAGTAAAAATGGCAATTCTACCAAAAGCAATCTATAGATTCAACGCAATTCCCATCAAAATTCCATCAAACTTCTTCACAGACCTTTAGAGAACAATAATCAAGTTTATATGGAAAAACAAAAAACCCAGGATAGCCAAAACAATCTTATACAATAAAGGAACTTCTGGAGGCATTACCATCCCTGACTTCAAACTCTATTACAGAGCTACAGTATTGAAAACAGCTTGGTATTGGCATAACAACAGAGAAGTCGACCTATGGATTCGAATAGAAGACCCGGTTATTAACCCACAAAGGTATGAACACCTGATATTAGACAAGGGAGCTAAAGGCATACAATGGAAGAAGGAAAGCATCTTTAACAAATGGTGCTGGCATAACTGGATGTCAACCTGTAGTAGAATGAAAATAGATCCATATCTATCACCATGTACAAAACTCAGGTCCAAATGGATTAAAGACATCAACATTAATCTGACCACTTTGAACCTGATAGAAGAGAAAGTGGGAAGTAGTCTACAAGATATAGGCACAGGAGACCAGTTCCTAAGCAGAACCCCAGGAACTCAGACAATAAGAGAAACAATGAATAAATGGGACCTCCTGAAACTGAGAAGCTTCTGTAAAGCAAAGGACACTGTCACTAAGACCAAAAGGCTACCTTCCGACTGGGAGATCTTCACAAATCCCTCATCAGACAAAGGTCTGATCTCCAAAATATACAAAGAACTCAAGAAACTAGACAATAAAACTCTAATTAACCCAATTAAAAAATGGGGTACTGAACTGAACAGAGAATTCACAACAGATGAACTCCGAATGGCCAAAAGGCACTTAAGGTCATGCTCAACCTCCTTAGCGATCAGGGAAATGCAAATCAAAACAACTTTGAGATATCATCTTACACCTGTCAGAATAGCCAAACTCAAAAACACCAATGATAGCCTATGCTGGAGAGGACGTGGAATGAGGGGAACATTCATCCATTGTTGGTGGGAATGCCAACTTGTGCAACCACTGTGGAAATCAGTGTGGCGGTTTCTCAGGAAACTGGGAATCAACCTCCCTCAGGACCCAGCAATTCCACTCTTGGGAATATACCCAATAGATGCCCTATCATACCACAAAAGCATTTGTTCAACTATGTTCATAGCAGCACTATTTGTAATAGCCAGAACCTGGAAACAACCTAGGTGCCCCTCAATAGAAGAATGGTTAATAAAGGTGTGGAACATATACACATTAGAGTTCTACTCAGTGGTAAAAAACAATGACATCTTGACTTTTGCATGCAAATGGATGGAAATAGAAAACGCTTTACTGAGTGAGGTAAGCCAGACCCAAAAAGAGAAATATGGTATGTATTCACTCATATGTGGATTCTAACCATAATTAAAGGTCTTTGAGCCAATTATTCGTGATCCTAGAGAAGCTTAATAAGAAGGTGAACCTGTTGAAAATCATGTAGTTATCTGCCTGGAGATTGGAAATAGACAATAGTCCCAGGTAACTTCGGGTGCATGGGGGCTGGGAAGGTTGTTGGAAGGGGAGAGGGTTAGAGAGAAGGGAGTAGGGGAGGAATGGGGAAAGCTAGGTGGACTGGGATGGGGGGAGTGAGGAAGGATGGTTATGAGATCAGGGAAGAATATATCTCAACTAAGTGAGTCGTTTTAGGGTTTACAGGACACTTGATTATAAATGGGATCCCAGGTCCAAGGAGAGATCCCCAGACTGTTCTCTAGACAGAGGAGAGGGTGCCTGAACCGGCCTTGGCCTATAACCATACTGATGAAGATTTTGCTTATCACCATAGATCCTTCATCTGGCGATGGATGGCGATACAGACGGAGACCCACATTGGAGCACCGGACTGAGCCCCCTATGGTCCAAATGAGGGGCAGAAAAAGGAAGAACATGAAAAAAACGCAGGACCACGAGGGGTGCGATCACCCACTGATACAAGGGGACTGATCTCATGAGAGTTCACCAAGGCTAGTTGGACTGGGACTCAACGAGCATGTGATCCAACCAGATTTTCTGAATGTGGCCGGATCTCTGAATGTGGCTGGTCCGGAGCCTTTCTGAAAAGCCACTGACAATGACACTGGGACTTGTTTCCTCTGCATATACTGGATTTTTGGGATACAGTCTGTTCGGATACTCACCCTCAGGGACCTGGAAGGAGTGGGGAGGACCTTGAACTTCCCACAGGGCTGGAAACCCTGACTGCTCTTAGGGATGAAGAGGGAGGAGGAGGGGGAGTGGGGAGTGGGAGGGTGTTCGGAGGAGGGGCGGAAATGAAAACTATCGTAATTTAATAAACTTTGAAGAAAAAAAAACCACTAACAAAATCAAAAAAAAAAGAAAATTACATTGTTGAACAAAGGAGCAGGAAATTGGGATATTATTCCTTGATGAAGAATCCACAAACGTTGCTAGCATCAGATCTATTTTTTCACTTCCTGTTATGTGTAATCAAATATAGAATAACTAAAATACATAGCTCTTACTTAACATAAAAAATAATCTGAGTGTCACAGCCAAGTTTATCCTTCTGGGACTCCCCTTCCAGCCAGAAGACAAAGGCATGTGTTCTGCTCTGTTTCTGGTCATGTACGTGATCACAGTGCTGGGGAACCTGCTCATCATCCTGCTCATCATGCTGGACTCTCACCTCCACACCCCAGTGTAGTTCTTCCTCAGCCACTTGGCATTCATGAACATCTCCTCATTAGTAACAGTTTCAAAGATGTTAATAAATATGCTGATACACAGCCAGTTCATCTCATATACTGGGTGCATTTCCCAGGTGTACTTTTTACTATAGTTTGGAGATCTTGACAGCTTCCTTCTCACCTTCATGCCCTATGCCAGATATGTGGCCACCTGTCACCCTCTGCACTACACCATCATCATGAGTCAGAGCCTGTGTCCTACTAGTAGTTGTGCCCTGGGTCCTGTCCTTTGTCAGTGCCCTTGTGCACACCCTCTTTCTTGCCTACCTCTCTTTCTGTGGAGACAAAATTCTGCTCCAATTCTTCTGTGACCTCACTGCAATGCTGAAGCTCTCTAGCTCAGACACCACAATCATTGACCTCGTTATCTTTACCGTGTGAGTGGTGATCATAACTGTGTCATTGATTTGCATTCTGGTCTCTTATGGCTACATTGGAGCCACCATCTTAAGGACTTCCACCATCAAGAGAATCTGCACAGCCCTTCCATGTGTGGTTCTCACCTGTCTGTGGTTTCTCTGTACTATGGAGCCTTCATCGGGCTATACTCTTTCCCTTCACCTAATAACAATAATAGCAAAGATGTCATAGTGGCTGTGATATACACTGTTGTTACACCCATGCTGAATCCCTTTATCTGCAGTCTGAAGATTTGGGATATGAAAGGAGCCATGAGTTTTCTCCTCCATTCAACAAGACAGTGTGATCAAAGTCATGGTAGAGACCTTTCCTATTGGTTGACATAGACCCTTCACTCCCACCCATGTCTTTTCCCTTTCTGACTTGCTGCAGTTGGTGTGTCTTGATGAGGTTTCTTTTTGCAGTCTGCATTTTTCAACCTGTGTTGTTTTTTTCCTCTCTAATTGCTATCAGTCTTCAAAGTGTTGGAGAAAGTTTCTCTAAACAGACATACACATGTTTCCTTTGCCTAGCATTCATGTTTAAATAGATTTAAAATCCTCACATTAGCCAGGCTTTTGCTCCTCTCTTTTAGATAATTTGTAAAGTCTTATAACAAAGGTATTTTCTTTCTCGTGGTTGCTAAAAGTGTCCTCTGAGAGACTTTTTGTTTTACCTTCATATTTAGTTTTGTAAGAGACTTCAAAATGGAAGTATAGTTTTGGTTTCCATCTTTTCATATTTTTATTGTGTTTTATATGTATGAGCTTTGCCTGACTGTATATAAGTGCATGACACATGTACCTGGTCAGAAGAGATTTTGGGTTCTCTGGAACTGGAGTTATTGGTGGTTGTGAACTGCCATGTGGGGTTCTGAAATGCAACTCAGGTCTCTTTAACTACAGCCAGTGCTCTTTACTGCTGAGGCATTTTTCTACCCTGATTTTTTTGCTTTTAGTTCTTCTATTATTTATCTTTTTCTTCATTTCAATTAACACAAAGCAGTTTCCATTTGTCAGTTTCCAAGTAATATTTATATAAGTAAATACTATTTGGGTTGTTCAAATCAGAGAAAGTGTATCTCCTCATATACTTATCATTTCCTTGAGGCAAAAATATTCAAAATTGGGCTGGAGAGATGGCTCATCTGATAAAAAGCATAGGTTGCTCTTCCAGGGGACATGAGTACAGTTCCCAGCAACCACATGGTGGCTCACAGCCATCTGTGATGAGATCTAGTGACTTCTTCTGGCCTGCAGGCATGCTTGCAGGCAGAACACTCTATACATAATAAATAAATAAATAAATAAATAAATAAATATTTAAAACCAAAAACTATAATTCCCACATTCCTAAGTGGTGGGGTTGGTTTAAAAAAATAAAAAAGACCCTCAAAATCACTATTATTAAAATATATTATATATTATCACTGCCTTTTAAAACACAATTTAGCAATAGAACACAGGACTTTTTTTCTCTGTAACTAGTATCTGTTCACCATCATCTTCCTATTTCCCTGTTTTCTGTTCTCCCAAGCTATGATTTCCTTTTTATTCCAAAAATTATTACATATATATTGGTAGTGTCTGTACTAAATCGTTTTTCTATAGTCTAAGGATTATAACCATATGGTCATAACCTCTAGCAAACATTTGATTACCAAATCAATCTTTTCCAAAGTCCAAGCAGTTGCCCATTGAAAACCTGAATTTGTATCAATGGTATGGTGTACATATTAGTTTTTCAAAATTTCCAAAATAGAACACATTTATCTGCCAAGTTTTATTCCTGTGAGTACCCTTTGGATTATTTCCTGCAGGTAGTTGTTTTTGCTTATATAAATTAGTAGAACATCTCTTTATAATGTTGTTGGCATGATGCCATGTAAGTCTTTTAAGTCTTTGCTTTTGACATAATATTTTTATGAAATTTTAAGGCCTTCTGGACATTTGTAATCAAAAATTGGTGGATTTATGCATTGCCTTGTGCTAGAAGACCTGGCAGATGTTTATGGGCTCAGATGTGTGCTATGTCTATGGTATGATGCCTATTCTTGAGTTTATCTTGTTCCTGAATAAATAATGAAGTCAATTCTGTATCATCTGGTATAAATTCATTCTCCAGTTTTTAAAGTAAAAACAACTCTTTTTGCATACTGTGAATCAGAAAGAGGTTCTCAAAATTCCTTAGTACCATGAGAATAGCATATAATTCATACTTTTGGACAGAATCATAAGGGCTTTGGTACAATTTAATTCATTTTCTGAATTGTAACCTACCTTTCCTGATTTATTTGCATCAGTATAGAATGTAAGGGGTTCCAGTTATTGGTATGTCCCATACATTTTGAGAAAGGATCAATTAACTCTTTTTAGTTGGGATTTTTCCCACTTTTGTGATACTTGTAGTCAATCTCTAACACAAAATTACTCCAAGCTCTTTGCCACTTTCTTTTTGTAATTTGTCAATTTAATCATTACTAAAAGGTAGTGTAACTTCTGCTGAGTCTATTCTTGATAATTGATGCAGTTTCAATTTTCCTTTTATATTTAACTTAGAGATCTTTTTCACATAAGTTTTTAGTTTTTAATTTGTTTATATGGTAAAAAGATTCATTCTAAGATAATTTATTCCATCTGCATCAAAATTCCTATGTGGGAATGTTTAGAGGGTAACATGACCAGAATGCAGATAAGATTTAGATTCGTATGACCCACATGTGTCTTCTGTAATTTCTCTTCAAAGTCAATTCTCCCTCAGCTTCAGCTGATAAGTCCCTGGGACTATTTAAGGCCTTGCAACCATATAAGGTTTTGTTTAAATTAGTTAGTTCATCAAGCTTTATTCCAATAGTGGGACATATTGGGGAAATGTCTCCTTGTAATCTTTGGAAATCATTAAGGGTCTGCAAGTGATCTCTCTTAATTTGCATCTTTTGTGGTCTAATTTCTGTAACCCATTTTATAACCTAAATAATTAATAGAATCTCCTCTGTATTTTTTCAGGAACAATTTGTAATCACTAAAAATTAAAAGTTTTCTTTACTTCTTAATTTTTTTAAAAATATTTTCATTTGAATCATGTAACAAAATGACATCCATGTAATGGTAAACAAAAGATTCAGGAAATTGTTTAAATATCATTTTAAATGGCTGACTTACAAAATATTGGCACACATTCCCTGTAAGAGATCTCCCAATAATAACTTATAGCAGGCTGAGAATTATTATAAGAAGGTATTGTGAAGGTAAAAATTTTCTTTGTCTTTTTCTTGTAAAGGTATAGTGAAGAAACAACCTTTTAAATCAATAATTGTAAGAAGCCATCCTTTAGGCATTAGGGAAGTCAAAGTAATGCAAAACTGTAGACAACTCATTGGCTAAATCGTGTTATTAAAAGCAATGTCTCAGAAAATTAGGAAGCAGTGTTCCTCAAGACCCAGTAATACCACTTTTGGATACATATCCAAAGGATGTTCAATTGTGCCACAAGGACATGTGCTCAACTGTGTTCATAAGAGCATTGTTTGTTATAGTCAGAACCTGGAAACAGCCTAAATGCCCTTTGACCAAAGAATGGATAAGGAAAATGTGGTACATTTACACATTGGAGTACTACACAGCAGAAAAATTAACATCTTGAATTTTTCAGGAAAATGGATGAAGCTAGAAAATATCATTTTGAGTGAGGTAATCCAGACCTAGAAAGACAATTATCACATGTACTCACTCATAGGTGGTTTTTAAACATAAAACAAAGAAAGCCAGCCTACAAACCACAATCCCAGAGAACTTAGACAACAATGAGGACACTAAGAGAGATTTACATCGATCTAATCTACATGGGAAGTAGAAAGTAGAAAAAGAGAAGATCTCCTGAGTAAATGGGGACTTTGGGGGAGGGTTGAAGGGGAGGGCAGAGGCAGGTAGCCAAGAAAAATGTAGAGTTCAATAAAAATCAATAAATTAAAAAATTAAAAAAAAACCCTCTTTAAAGCTGTTACAATTTTCTATTTTCCAGATTTCTTTTTAACAACATATATAGGAGAATTCCAAGGACTGGCTGATTCTTCAATATACTGAGCATTTGTTATTCCTGTACCAGTTCTTCTAAAGTCTGCAGTTTTTCTATTGTTAAAGACCAATACTTAGCCTATATAGGTTTTTCTGTGAACTATTTTAAAGGTAGGGCTGTTGGTGTCTTTGAAATATCAGCAGTTGTTGTGCCCTGTCCTTGTATAACATGAATGATCAATGACTGTTCTTTATAAAACCTTCTGATACTTTCCCCTTAAACATATGTTTACCTATGATGTGTGTTTAAGATTGGGGGAATTCTAATCTGAGTATTCTATTACTGCAATAAATCATATCCCCACAAATTCATTGCTATGTTTGGTACATATGGTATTGATATTCCTCTCTCTCATTCTGGCCCTATACATTCAACCCATCTTGTGCTCTACTTTACCTGAGATAAAGTTTTGATCCCTAAAAACTGAACATTTATATTCTAAAGAGACCAATTTTAATGCAAAGATTCTGATGAAGTTATTGTTACATCTGCACCTGTATCTACAAGACCTTCAATGACAGCATCATTTATTTATATTTTTAATTTTGGTCTTTGTTCATTTATTTAAGCTTGAAAAAATACTTGCTTTGTTGTTTCTCTTGATGTTTTTGTTCTATATTGTACAGCTATTCTATTATCCAGAGCAGTATGGTTTCTTACAATAGTCATTAGGTACTTTCATTGCTCTGGGAAAGAGTTTTTTCTACAATGATAGAAAATGACTGAACTGGATTCTGCTTAGGGGCAGAATTTGGTATAGGGGCCTGCAAGAGCCATTTCCCAACTTTCCCAATGCCAAAGGATTACCATTTCTAATCCTCATTTACCTATATTTGTTAGTTCAATCCCTGCCTTTGCCATACCATACCCAAAATCCAGAATTGATGCGCATTTTGAGTGGATTATTATTAGAAAAAAATTATTTCTTGGAAGGCCCTAGCTATGATCCATTTTGAAAGACCTTGTTTGCCACAATTATAACTATTGACATATCAATTTTTTTCCTCAAGCCTCTGGAAATCGCCCCTCCTATCCATGTGTCATTGTGGTCATAAGATTCTACATTAATTGTATCTCAGATCCATTCCTCCAAACTTTCTGACCTTGCCTTTAATGGTCTAATTATTTTTTTGAATAGAGAAATGACATTCTCAAAAGTCAGCAATTCAACTATTATTTGTCTAGCTTCTGAATTTGGTATCATTCTATTTACTACTGAAGTCAATCTTTATAAGAAATCTGTAAAGGTTTCCTTTGGGCCATATATAACTTTAATAAATGATTCAGTTTTCTTTCTTATTTCTCAAATTCTGTCCCAAGCATTCAAAGCTGCTGTGTGGCAGAAATTCAGGGTGTGATCATCATATACAGCCTGCCTTTCTATATTTATCGTAATCTTCCCCTCCAAGAATTTAATCTTGGGAGATTTCCCTACTTTAGCTTTAGTCCATTGCTCAATAATCTTAGCCTCTTCTCTGAATCAGGTACTCCATTGTAACTGTGTACCAGTTTCTAAAACTTCATTAATCAAACCTTTCTAGTCATTAGAGATAATTGTATTACAAACTGACCATGAGTTTAACATTTGTTTCACAAAAGGTGAACACATGCCTTATGAGACTATTGTTTCCTCAAATGTCCTTAAATCTAACATTGGCATAGGAGTCCACTTATCTGTAACAGAGCCTCTGCCATTTGGAAATTACTGTAAAGTTATTCAGTATATTAAGATTTGTTGTCTGAAGATAACTCCTCTCTAGTCTTATAATGCAATGTTGAAATTGACTGTCCACCAAATTCTTCTGTATGGGTTAGACTCT
The DNA here is from genome assembly GCF_982192425.1 of Myodes glareolus. Taxonomy (NCBI): domain Eukaryota; kingdom Metazoa; phylum Chordata; class Mammalia; order Rodentia; family Cricetidae; genus Myodes; species Myodes glareolus. The sequence continues at coordinate 8,387,822 of NC_142046.1, forward strand.
CTCTGTGATCCATTTTGTTAGATTTTTCTAAAGTTTGCATCTTAGTACTCAGATTAATCACCTTTTTTAGTGATAAGACAAAAATCATAATGCTGATGTTTACAATTGACATTTCATAAACCCCATCTAAATTAGTTATAATCTCATTTAATTATTGTGCTTTTCTACACATAATTTTACTATGTTAAAGTTCAAACCTTGTTTCTTATTTAGACAAAAAAGGGACAATGATGTGGGATTCTCTTCTGTATGTTACAAATATGCTATTTTATTATTGGTTAATAAAGAAGCCATTTGGACTTTGGCTTAGGAGAGTAAAATCCAGGCAGGAAATCTGAATATATATATATATATATATATATATATATATATATATATATATATATATATATATGAGAGAGAGAGAGAGAGAGAGAGAGAGAGAGAGAGAGAGAGAGTAGGTAGAGAAAAAAGAGACATCATGTAGCTGCCAAAGGAGAAAGATGCCAGAACCTTACCAGTAAGCAAAAGCCTTGTGGCAATATACAAATAAATAGAAAAAGGTTAATTTAAGAAATAAGAACTAGCTAGGATTACACCTGAACGGATAGCCAAACAGTATCATAATTTATATAGTTTTGTGTGACTATTTGGGTCTGGGTGACTGGGAAACAAAATACAGTCTCTGTTTACAAGACCAGGCTACAAAACTGTCTTCCTCATGCAGAAGGCCTTGTTCAGTCCCATGCAGGATCCCCAGATGTTGATCTAGAATATATGAGCTCCTACGAGTGTGGGTCAACTGCCTCTGTGGGTTTCTACATCATAATCTTGACCCCCTTCATCATATAATCCCTTGTTCTTTTCTTTGACTGGACTCCTATAGCCTGGCCTGGTGCTCGAATGTGGACCTCTGTACCTGATTCCCTCAATTGCTGGATGAAGTTTCTATGACAAGGTAGTCACAGTCTTGTTACACACGAAGGCCCATGTAGGCACCATTTCTACTATTGCTAGGGGTCTTATCTGGGTTCATCCATATGGATTCCTGGAAATTTTTCTATTTCTTAATCTGTTTACATCCTTGAACACAGGATTTAATGTCATTCCACTTCCTGGTGCTCCTTTGCTCCTCAAATTGTTATACATCTTGTATTTCCCCTTGTTTAACTTGTTCATTTTCATTATAAATCTTTATTAGAGTTATCCTTAATAACCACATGACAGAGTCTACACTAGGCTGGTTTGAGATTTCCTTTGCCAACATAATTAATTCAAATACCTTCACTTTAGTCTTAGACAGAATTTTTAGACAAGACAAAAAGCAGTCATATTCTTCACCAAAATATCACCAGAATGATATCTAGGAAACATATTAATATTCTTTTCCTTTGAAACCTCTTGAGCCAGTCACCCACAGTTCAGATCACTCTCAAAATTATTGTCTTACATGCTCTTATTAGTATGACCCTTTAAGTGACACTTAATTATTCAACTGCTTTTCTAATCCACACTCCCAAACTCCATATTCCTATAAATAAAATTATGGTCAGGCCTGTCACAGCAGTACCTCAGTCCCTGATACCAACTTCTACCTTAGTTAGGATTTCTATTTCTGTGAAGAGACACATAACCATGGCAAATCTTATAAAAGGAAACATTTAATGGAGTAGCTTACAGTTTCAGAGGTTTAGTCTATTATCATCATAGTGAGATATGGTGGCATACAGACAGACAAGGTGCTAGAACTGAGAACCCTGTACCTTGATCAGCAGGAGACAGGAAGTGAACTGTCTCATTGAGTATGGCTTGAACATACATGCAATCTCAAATCTCACCTCCACAGCGACATGCTTCCTTCAACAAAGGCACACCCTCTCCAACAAACCCACACCTCCTAATAGTGCCACTCCCTTTGGGGGCTGTTTTCTTTCAAACCACTAAACCAGTCATCCCTGGTAAGTATATAATTTTGTTTTTTATGGTAGGGACTAAAACAGAACAGATTAAATATTTCCTATTTAGGCTAATAGCCGTGTGACTTGGAGAATTACCTAGTCCCAGGTAAGTTATCTGGGGAGTTGTTACCTTAGAGGGTGAAACCCTATATTCCTGGTAGACAGAAAATTTAAAATATTACAGGTATTAGCCTGACTAATTTTTAGTGATGGACAATAAAAGAGAAGATCATATACGTAGTGTATAAGCTTGGATTTCAAAAGAGGAAAGAGAATCAGTCAGTGGCTGGATTGTTCAAATAGATCGGGGCTGTCCTGGAACCACTGCAATAGGATGGTCCAAGTGAGTTGGGTGAAGAACTGAGTGTCTGGGTTGATGCCAGTAAAGGCAAAGATATTTTCCAACTGGGGTTCCAGGGTAAAAGAAGGCATCCTTGTTTTCTAGGACAGAGAAATTAGAGGTCCCTGAGGGGATGGTGGAGAGGATAGCATTGGGGTTAGGTAATAAGGGGTGAAGGAGAACCACTACTGAGTAGATAAGTTGGAGATCCTAAATGAAGCAGTAGGTTCTGCTGGGATTTTACCTGTGCATATTGGAGTGCTAAAGGGGAAGATGTGAGGTGTAGATTTTGTCTTAAAATGTCAGAAGTGAGGGATTTAAATCCCCTGAGGCTTTGGAGTGACAGTGTGTATTGAGTCTTGGTGATATTTTTGGTGGGGTTTTGTAGTTGAATGGTGAAAGAGGGGTGATGTTTGTCTATATAGGGGTTTGGGATACCCTATACTCTGGAATACACATGGAAATCTTGTAAAGGAAAAGGTGTGTCACATTGTGTGCTTTGGAGAAGGAAGGAAATGGCTTATGAAAATGGGATCCAGTGGATATGGGTGAGAAAAGAAATAAAGGCTCCTACTTTCATTATGAGGTCACTTCCCAGCAAGGAAATGGGAGATATTGGTAGCATTAAGAAGAAATGGGTAATGAATACTCCTAAAAATGAAGGTAAATGGTGGGTTTGGTAAGGCTGGTAAGACTGTTTTATCTTGCTTTATCAATAGAGGAATGAGAAGTAGCAGTGGGTCCCCCAAACTCCATCAAGACTGAAATAATTGTGTCCAGAAGAAAGGAGATGGATCATGTTGACACTGTGATGACTACCTTAGGCTCCCTGTTGGAGATGGCAGTGATCAGGCCAAGGGAACACAGGCCCCTCAGTCATCCATGACCAGACCATTGGAGACTGCTGGAGGGCAATCTGGGCCTGAAATCCCCATGACACAAAGTCTATGGAGTGGTTAATACTCCAATGCCCCTCTTGATGGCATTGTGGTTTGAGAGGGTTCAGACAGACTTGGTTCAGTGACCCTCTTGGCAGCATCTGAATTCTTGGGCTTTGTAAGTCTTGGCATTTGCTTTGTCACCTGAAAGACTTATCCAGCATCAAATATTTTTTGTTTTGGGGCTTTTTTATTATCTCTCCAATGGTGCACCTTGAAGGCCATAGCTAAGATTTTCTGCCTGTATAGTTAGGAGTTCTTTCCCTAGATGTTTAAGCTTGGCCCCAATATCAGGGAAACTCTGGGAGAAGAAGTAGTTCATAAGGAATTGTTTCCTATCTGAAGTCTCAGGATCTAGATTGATATAAATAAGAGGACCTTTGTAAGGTGGTCTAGGAATTGAGAGAGGTTTATATATTTGTCCTGAATGACTTCTTGTATTTTTTCATAGTTTACTACTTTAACCGTGATCTTTCCAAAAACTAGGAATGGTACCCAATATGGAACCATTGTTGGTTCCCATCCCAGGGCTCATAATGGCATACCATTACAAGTGAGGTTCAGGTCTTACCCCTTCTTGCAATCTTGGGAATAACTGCTTGCCATGATTTTGGAACAGCAGGAATATTCTTCTTGGAAATGTAGCATCTCCAATGGGTGGCTCAGATTATCTTCACTGTCCAGTGCCAACTAAATTCATGAGCTGTTGTAGTGTTACAAAATCAGCAAGGATTAGTTTTAATAGTAGTGGAGAAAGATTGCCTTTGCCTCTTCTTCAGGAAGCAATGTTGCATTGATGTTAACCAATTGATAATAGTCAAAGAGAAGATCTGAAAACTCCATGTGGTATTCCAAAACGTAAGGAACAGCTCAATGTCACTGGCCAGTATCGCATTGACAGTACAATATAAAATTAGGTACTGTCTTTCTTAATCCCCCTTCTCCTTTTCTTAGTCCTACTAGTTACTCCTGGTATCATAAACTTCTTGTCTAGTTTTCTTCAACAACAGATCCAAAAGATTTCTATCAACTTCTATTATAGGATTATCAACCCGTGGTTAATAAATCAGAAGCATGTAGCTCCCTACTATGTTCTGGTGGTGAGGGTCAAATTTACCCAAAGACTTTCATACCCCTAATCAGCAAAAGTAGTCTAATGATAATGTTGCCCACTTTCCCAATCCCAGTTTTTTATTAATAATAAACAAAAATGGGAGAATATAGGGTAAAAGGACCAAGGTCACTTCTGGGTCAAAAACCTACCCAAATCCAGTAAGCCCTGAACTCATAAACCCACCAATCCCTTATCTTGAAAACCCACCAATCCCCAAGCATAAAATCTTACTAGTCCCTGAGCATGAAACCTGACCAAACCCTAGCTTGGCTTAAAATCTCATCAATTTCCATCCTGGAAATCTCCACCCTGGAAACTCCATCCCCAAGAAATCACATATAAGCCAATCTCCTGCTCAATTCCCTGATTCTTCTCACCTGAGCAGAGGTAGCCACCCTCTTGTGTGTCTCCCAATAAATATCTTATGTGTTCTATTCTTCCCTATCTTCAATGGCACCCACTGGACTTTAGGTGTTTATTTTTGTGATTATATCTTGAAATCTACAATTGTTTTATGTAATGACACATTAGATGCAAATGTTCAATTTCTCATAGATCTATATTGTTTCTGTTGCTATTTCCCCCAATTATTTCACCCTCACACTACTATCACTCCAAAATAAATCTCATGATTTAATCACTCACACAAATTTGCCCCAGTCATTGCCACTAAAGCCCTCCACTCCACTTAAATATAAGAACCTCACCACTAGATCAGTCCATCTGGTTACCTTCTACAATTCCTTATTTTCATTATTCCTCAAAATGTTACAATATATTTTATTGCCACCACTTTTCTATGTTAACTTTCATTATAACATGAGATTCCTATTCTCATTAAATTCAATAAATACTTTCAGGTCTTAGGTATTTCTTCTTTTTTCTCTTATGATACATAGTTTTACAGTTTGCTTTTACATTTATGGGTGTTCTTTGGTGAGACTCTTTCCCTAGCATATTCCTTCATTAACAGTGGTTTATGTAGCTCATCCATAGTGACAGTTTCATGCATTCCCTTCTTTTTCTTTGCTCTCTCCTCTCCCATGTTTCCCTTATTTTCCCAAATATTTTCTTTTACTCTTTCTAAATTTTCTCTGGATTCCTCAAAAATTGTCAGTGCCCAAAAATCAGTAGGAAGGCATCTAGAGAACTCTGACCAATTTCCCAAAATATTGTTCATGAATGTTTGTTTTCATTTAAGGGGGCTTGGATATAAATGGTTAAGGGCCATAGTCCATATTCCCAAAATATTATTTATGAATGTTTGGTTTCATTTAAGTAGGGTCATAGGCAATCTCTTTCTAGAGAAAAAAGGGGGAAATGATCTAGACATGTTGGGGAAAAGGGTAGATCTACTTTAATCCAAAAAACAACTGTTAATCTCAAAATATTTTACATTGGTATAGATTTTAGTTAGTTAAGTTTAAGGTTAATTTTGTAATGCTGTATGTATATTTCTACTCATTTTAAGTATTGTGTTGATACAGTTCAATTAAATGTATAATGAATAATTAAAATATATGTTAATACTCATTTATAATAGTAAAAATTATAACCACATTAGATATTTTACGTATGAAAAGATATATATCAGTTAGATAGGTAATCTTCAAATACTTCAGTGATCTACATAATATAGCATTTAAGATGTTTTAATAACATGAAGTTTTCTTTTATGACATTGAGACATGTATACTTCTGGCATCACCAATACTTTAGAGAAGATAATGGTCATTGACAAAACTCTGTATGAAGCTTACATTTTTGTGGCAAAAATTAGCTACTGGGCAAGAAAGTGCTCTTGCCTTGAGTGTTGACATTATGCTCAGTAACTGGACATGTAGGACTCACAGGAACATGACTGCTATACTTTGCCAACAAGGCAGGATGGTCTTTAAGGGTTCATGCCTAACAGAAGAAACTGCCAGACATGCCACAGGACACAGGAAAGCAAATAATGAACTTTACCAAAATAGGTGACAAAGTTTCCTGCTGCACTGAAATGTCTTACAGATACTCTAGGCCTATAGGCTAAAGATGGATGCTCCAACATTACAGAAGAACTTTGGGTGACTATCCAGGCAGCCAGATATCTCCGTCATTTCTATAGTTTTGGAAATTGCTTGTAGTGCACTTTCTGTTTATTCAGATAATATAGGGTCTTTGAAGAAGGGAAGACTAGATAGTTATAATTATAGTTTTCCTTAGTTAAGATAAAAGATAAATTAGATATAAACTTTTAGACTTACAAAGTTAGGATGGATAATAGAGTGTTTTCTTTACTTTTGTTAAGTACACAAACACTAAATATTGTAACTGTATTTCTTGCTTGATAACTGTTTTTAATATGTAATTTTACTGTGTTAAAGTTAAAACTTTTTTGATTAGACAGAGAAGGGGAAATGATGTGGCATGTCCTTCTCTACTCTGAATATGTGTGGCTCTCATTAGTTGATAAATAAAGCTAAGGTGGAATATATCCAGACAGAATACAGCTAGGCAGAAATGTCAATCAAATACAGGAATAAAGCAGGGCAGAGTTAAGAGAGACACCATACAGTGACCCAAAGAATAACATGTCAGCAGACCAGTAATGCTACTACTACACAGCAATACTTTGATTAACAGAAATTGATAAATTTTAATTTAATAACTAGTTATTAATAAGTCTGAGCCATTGGCCAAACATTTATAATTAATATTAATTCTCTGAGTGCTTATTTGATAACTGGTGGGTGGAAGAAAACCTCCAGTTACACTATATCTCAAATACTCCTTATTTATCTCATTCCATTTTAGGCAATCTCTTCTTTTTTCATGTTGATGGATCATGACTTTTTATGTTTTTCTCATTTTTAAAATGTTTATTATTGTGTGTGTGTGTGTGTGTGTGTGTGTGTGTGTGTGTGTGTGTCTGAGTTTTACATATTTATCTTTTACATTTGGTTCATGGAGGTTAGAAAAATGTGTTGTATCCCATGGAACTGGAGTAACAGATGAATACAATCTGTCATATAGGTGTACCATATGGGTGCTAAGAACAGAACCCAGGTTCTCTGGAAGAGTACTAAGTGCTCTAAATCACTAGTTTATCTCTCTAGCCCTAACTTTTGTCTCTTTCCATAATACATCAATCTGTCTATCAATTTCTTCTCATGTTTGATCCATGTGTATCTATGTATAAGGTATTAAAACGTTTTCAACCTATTTCCACATTGTTTGACTTTCCAGGAGAAGATGTGAACAAATGTGTATTCACCCCAGATAGGACACTGCGGACTAAATGATGAAAGTATTCCATGTGTGTAACTTAATAAATCAGGGATTTCATTAGGGCTACTTAAATTTCATAAGTGATTTAAGGGCAACACTATCCCCCAAATGCTCACCCCTGCATGAAAAATGTTGCATCCTTGGATTACCCTGTTAAACTTGTAGATAGATTCACCAAAAACACTCCAGTTCCCCGCAACTGTTTGCTGAATATAAACATGGTGAGAAGCCTTATGAACCTTGTAACCTTCTGGACTCCCTAATCTTTGTACATTTTCTAAGATTCTTGAACATATGCAATAATTAATAATAATAGTAATAATAATAATAAAAGGTCTTAATTTGAAGAATGTTTAAATGAATATAATTCTAACCCCACTCTTCTTTAGATTTTCATAATCAATCTGGACTGGACTCTTACCACATCCTACAGTCTTCTTATTGTTGTCTTTATTTTCCTTCCCCATCCATTCCATTTTCTTTGTACATCATACTCACATGCTTTTAAGTATTCATTGTTTTTTTAAATGTTTATTTATTATGTATACAATATTCTTTCTGTGTCTATGCCTGCAGGCCAGAAGAGGACACCAATCCCCATTGCAGATGGTTGTGAGGCACTATGTGGTTGCTGGGAATTGACCTCAGGACCTTTGGAAGAGTAGGCAATGCTCTTAACCTCTGAGCCATCTCTCCAGCCCTTCATTGGCTTTTAAAATGACTTTTTAAATCTTTTTTTTATTGTTAATATATTCGCAAATATATTTTTTTTAGTAAATTTTATTAAATTATAAAAGTTTCCATTTCCGCCCCCCCTCCCAACACCCTCCCACTCCCCCCACTCCCCCCCTCCTTCCCCTCCGTCCCCCAGGGCAGTCAGGGTTTCCTGCCCTGTGGGAAGCTCCAGCTCCCTCCCCCTCCCTCCAGGTCCAGGAAGGCGAGCGTCCAAACAGACTGGATCCCCAAAATCCAGCATATGCAGAGGAAACAGGTCCCAGTGTCATAGTCAATGGCTTTTCAGAAAGATCCCGGGCCAGCCACAGTCAGAGAATCTGGCCAAATTCCGAGAATCTGGCTAGATCACGTCCTCATTCAGTCCCAGTCCCACTGGCCCTGGTAAACTCTCATCAGATCCGTTCCCTTGTATCAGTGGGTGATAGCATCCCTCGCAGTACTGATTTCGTCTTTCATGTTCCTCCTCCTTCCGCTCCCCCTCCGGACCTCGGGGGGCTCAATCCGGTGCTCCAATGTGGGCCTCCGACTGCATAGCCGTCCTTCGCCAGACGAAGGATCTATGGTGATAAGCAAAATAGGGAACAATATATTTCAACTAAGGGAGCCATTTTAGGGTTTACAGGAGACTTGATTATATATGGGATCCCAGGTCCAAGGAGAGATCCCCCAGATTGCTCTCTGGACAGAGGAGAGGGTGCCTGAATTGGCCGTGGCCCATGACTTTTTAAATCTTGTGATCAAATATTTTCATAGATCTTCACTTTCTTTTGATCAAAGTATCAATAACTCAGCATGGACACCATAGTTCTGCGTGAGTCTTACTGATACCTCAAATTTTTGTCTAAACATACTTCTTAGGTTGTAAACATCTTTTTGATCTCTTTAACATTCTTATAATTGTTTTTTAAATGAGTCACTGATTTCTTCTTGATGCTTTTCTGTTGGATCCCAGGCTTTCCCCAGATCCTCAAGGTGCTATGCAGGACTGTTTACACAACCAGTCTAGCTTCCTGTCATCTCCTCTGCTCACTCTACCGGCTTGGGGAATTAGCATAGAGAGCCTTATTCTCTTTTGGCATGGTAATTCCACCTGCAAAGAAGGGTTCTAGCAGCGGTGCCTGCTCTGTCTGTCACTGCAGCTAGCTCGGTACCCCCTGCCTGGAAGCACCTGTCACACAGGCACCAGGCTCTCATTACTTTGTTTCCACTCCCTGCTGGGAGGGGTTTTTCCTCCTTTGGGCCCTAAGTATTATTAACCTGGAATTTCGCTGAATAAGGTTGGCATTTACCTTTTGGGCAAATGACCCAAGTCTCTCTGCGTGTGTGTCTCTGTTTTAAACTCCTAGGACATTGTCCCAAGCTCATGGCTTGATACGGGAAAGCGCGCATACCGTATCGGGGGGGAAGGGATTTGCAGAATTGGGTGGAACATCTGGAGGCACCAATCTGGGTAGAAAAAGGCCGATTTATCCTGCTGAGTAAACTATCGATCAGCCAGTCCAAAATATCAGGCAGCTTGACTCTCTGGCCTTTAAGGATGTCAAGCAATTGAAAGAGGCAGTTGTTACATACGGGACACACGCCTCTTTTACTGTGGCGCTGCTGGAGTCCTTTGCTAAACTCAACCTTACACCCAGCGATTGGACACAACTTTACAAGGCTTGTCTCTCGGGAGGAGATTATTTGCTGTGGAGGGGTGACATGCAAAAAAATTGCAAGGAGACCACGTGGCATAATGCCATTGCCGGCTTTCCCTAGCATAACCTTGACATGCTATTTGGTGATGGTCAATATTCTGACCTTACAGTACAGACTACCTATGATCCCGCGGTTTATGCTCAAATTTCTCCATGGAGATCAAGGCCTGGAAAACTCTGCCCAATGTTAGAACCGGGAGCTGCTTTCAAAAATTGTACAAGGACCTACAGAGCCTTATTCTGAGGTCATTGACTGTCTTTTAGAGGTGGGCAATCGTGCTCTTGGGGATATAAATTCATCCATGACAGCAATAAAAGTATTAGCCTATGAAAATGCTAACAGATTCTGCCAAAAGTTTCTGTGCCCACATAGAAACAGGAGCTTAGATGATTTTATCCATCTATGCAGAGACGTAGATACTCCCCCTAAGGTGGGTCAGGCAACTGCTTCTGCCCTTAGGAACGTTCCGGGCAGAGAGAGATCTAGAAATTGTTTTCATTGTGGCAGGCCAGGCCAAGCCACAGAGCCGCACGGAGCGCAGCCCGGGAGCCAGGAGCGACACAGGGAGGGACCCAAGCATGCACCTGGCCCTGGTGGCTGCTGGAATGGACAATGGCCCTGTGGCCCATGCCTCCCATCCCAGCTCTTTGGAGACAGAGACCTACAGATCTCTGTGAGCCCAAGGCCAGCCTGGTTATAGTTAAGTTCCTAAAACAGCTAGAGTACATCGCTCCACCCCCAGAGACTGGCGAGGGGAGCCGGTAGTGGTGGCATGCACCAGCAGGATTTGCCTCATCTAGCTGATGACATCTGGCATGGTCCAGGTCATGTACTAATGTAGTATGGTCCAGTTCATGTATTAATTTGGGAGAGGAGCGGTATGTGTGTTTCCGCAGGACACAGATCACCCTATCTGGGTCCCAGAGCAGCTGGTATAGACTGTGGATTCCTTCATCCAGAGACCTGAGGACAAGACAAGATCAGGTGGTCCTGCGGACGCTAACCTGTCTGCAGCGGAGATGGCAGATTCCTGAGAAACGATCCAGTGCCTGATTTTACCCTTTGCCCAGATCCCTGCCCTTGCTCTGTCTTATTCTGCCTGCCTTTGCTAAGATCCCTTATCCTGTCAGCAGCTCCTGCTGTGCACTGTGGGAACCTTCTCGGAACAGGCTGCAAAATGCCATGACTGTTCAATTTGAGCTAAATTTACAATTGGATACTGCAGTTAATCTTTACAGATTGGGTATGTGTTTTTGCTGTATTCCTGGACCCTGGAATACAAGATTTACTAATTGGCATTATTACTAATCTAGTTAGATTTACCAGGGGCCTTTTTCGCTGGTACTGGTCCTTACTTAAAGGGCTCCATCTTTGAGCAGGCCTTTTAAGGTTTGTGCAAAGCACAGTCTTCTTTAGGAATGCTTGTGTGTTGTTGGAACATCATCTCATGGTGCAGAGTCAGTGGCTACTCAGGTCTGCCACACGGCAAGTCCTATTAGGCATTCGCCTCGGAGTATCTTTCAGCTTAAATCCAGCTGAACTTGTTGATGTATGACCTGAGCCAAAGACGGGTTTGTTTTGCATGGAGGGGCAGTCTCAACTTAAGACAGGGATGCGTTTGGACATGAGCACGTTCCGATGACGGGTAAGGGATCTAGCCTGGCTTCCATCACACCTAAGACAGGCCTGGTCATCATAGTTTATATTTAAAAAGAGAGACCTGTTGGATCCCAGGCTTTCCCCAGCTCCTCGAGGTGCTATGCAGGACTGTTTACACAGCCAGTCTAGCTTCCTGTCATCTCCTCTGCTCACTCTACCAGCTTGGGGAATTAGCACACAGAGCCTTATTCTCTTTTGGCATGGTAATTCCACCTGCAAAGAAGGGTTCTCGCAGCGGTGCCTGCCCTGTCTGTCACTGCAGCTAGCTCGGCACCCCCTGCCTGGAGGCACCTGTCACACAGGCGCCAGGCTCTCATCGCTTTGTTCCCACTCCCGCTGGGAGGGGGTTCTCCTCCTTTGGGCCCTAAGTATTATTAACCTGGAATTTCGCTGAATAAGGTTGGCATTTACCTTTTGGGCAAATGACCCAAGTCTTTCTGCGTGTGTGTCTCTGTTTTAAACTCCTAGGACATTGTCCCAAGCTCACAGCTTGATACGGGAAAGTGCGCATACCGTATTGGGGGGAAGGGATTCACAGAATTGAGTGGAACACTTTTCCATTTGACTCTGCTGTTCTAATAAATAGCTATTCTACTTCTATGCTGGATATATCACACTCTGTTTCCATTCTCACAAGTGTCTGCTTACTTATAACTTTGCAAACCTATGTTGCTCAATCCCTTAAATTGCTCACTTTACCTCACAACAGTTGTCATACAGTAGTTACACAAACATTTTACTGATGAGTAAATTAATGAATGAATGAAACAATAAATTAAATACTATTGCTTTCACTCCACTTTGTCTTGTTTCATTCATTTTGATAGCCTGTAGGGAATTGGTTTTAAAGATTTTTCACACTGAGTTCTATGATCTCTGCATAGACACTAAGTATAATAGTGAGTCATAGATGATAATGCCAGTTGAAATGCTGACACCATGACCACAAAAACTCTTGTAAGAAAATTCATTTAATTGGTACTTGCTTGAGTTCAGAGGTTACACCACTGTCATTATGGCAGGAAGTGTAGTAGCATACAGGTAGGCATGGTTCTAGAAAAGTACTAAAATTTCTACATCCAAATTTACAGGAAACATGAAGAGTGAGATACTGAATTTGTCTCGAGCATTTAAAACCCTAAAACCCAGCCCCAGTGACATATTTTCTCCAACAAGGCCACACCTACTCCAACAAGATCACATCTTCAAATCCCTGTCAAGTAGTGCCACTCCCTAATGACAAAGTTTTCAAATATATCAGGATGTAGAGATCATTCTTCTTGAAACTACCACATATACCAACATGGTGGGGAAACTTCTGAGGCCATACCCCTAGATAAAGAGTTGCAGACAGTTAATTGCTGAGAAAAGGAGACTCAGTCTTCAAGTCCCAAGTTATCATCTTTTATCACATACTAACTCAGTCAGTTTTATATGTATATATGATATACAATATAGCAATAATTAAAGAAAAGGTCATAAATTTGAGAGAGAATCAGGAATGTGCCATGGCAGGAACTGGAGGAGAGTGAAGGGGAGTGGTAATCATATAAATGCAATACTCAAGTATAAAACTTTCAAAAATTAAAGAATTTAGTTTTTTAAAAATTAAATGCATAGCTTTCAAAATGATCATTTATGTATCATTTTCTAAAATATAATATTATTAAAATGTGTTAAAGATAAACAGTTAAAAGGGGGGGAAGTCTTTACATATATTCAAGTGTTCTTGTAGTAAGAAAACATTCCATTCCTTGGTGAGTGTTTGTGTCCCCATGGATTGGTAGCAGCTTTCCTCTCAGTTCCAGACAGAAAGTGGGAATGAAGCATCCCCTAAGCAAGAGAGCCCAGATTTACAAAGGAAATATTGTGACATAAGGCACATAAACTTTCACTTTGAAGTTGATGTATCTGGATCTGAAAACCCAATTGAGAATTTTTTGAGCCATTCTTAAGCTCAGTAAAGATGAACAAATATTACCCACCTCAAGGCTTGTTCTGATGGGTAAATAAGCACATGGTTACAAAAATTTTAATAAGTGAATTAATATGAAATTGATTAAATACTAATTAGTGTTCCCAAAGAGAATTGTTGTCTTTGAGTCTAGCAAATGTCCATGTCCACAGGGTATATTAGGAAGCATATAGTGAAGGTTTCCTAATTGTCACCAGAAACTGTGTCAGTAGTCTCCTGGGTTTGCAACATGATTGATAAAGAGGAGTCCTTCTGTTGCTGCCTTGGAGCTGGTGAAACAGAAAGTATGGCTCTTCCTCACATTAGGCGTGGTATTATGACTTCTCTCTCCATCTGCCTCTCAGTCTTTCGAGAATCATGAATAACAAAGTCATGGAACTGGCAATGTTTGAGTTGCCAAGCTCACCCTGAGTTTGGTAAGGGCAGTATTTGTAGGGCTATACTCCAAACATGAACATCTCTCTCTGTCTTTCTGTCTCTATTTCTCTGTCTCTGACTCTGTCTCTGTCTCTGTCTCTGTCTCTCTCTCTCTCTCTCTGTGTGTGTGTGTGTGTGTGTGTGTGTGTGTGTGTGTGTGTGGTCTCTATTGCTGGTCCTAAAGGCCTGGGAATAAAGTTGAGGGTAAAGAGTTAGATCAGTGGTTCAGATCATAATTATCTTTAACTCCAATTACATTTAAATTTTAATTTAAAATGCATATGAACATGTAAATAATCAGTTATAAAATCTTTCAGATGATTAATATAACTGTATAAGGAAAATGTTGTGAATCTCATGTAACCCAAGGAAACATAATAATAATAATTTGAAGCTTGTATCTTTCTGATTAGTAAAATGTTACACCTTTTTCAACTTGTTATTGAATATTTGGTCTACATCCCCTCTGTATGAACATCAAAAATTAATAATCCATTTTTGTGAGTAGTTAAAACATACCTATATACAATTTTCTACTTTTGCTACAACTTTTCACATATTTATCTTACTGGATACATATTATTTCCGATGGATTTACATTGGCTTTAAACTTTCCCTTCTTGGTGGAAACTAGAAAGCAAATTAGCCATGAGGCTGGAGAGGTTGTTCAGCACTTAAGAGCATTTGATGATTTTCCAAAGAACTAGAATTTGGTTTCAAATAACTCTAGCTCCAGATGATCCAATACCTTTTACTGATTCTCATAGGCACCGTACTTATATGACATATATACAAACAGATGCACATACACAAATAAAAATAAACAGACCTGTTTTATTGATTGACGTGGAAATTTCAGTTCTCAATCAGCTATCATTATAGCTTAGCTAGTGGACATCTTAAACTCTCTGCTTATCTCAGAGGGCTTATTGAAGATTTCAGAAAGTCATCAATCCAATGGCCTTAATAATGAGGAGTGTCTATTCCATCCCTGCATACTCTTCTAGAAGGGATCAAGCATACTAGTTGGTAGTATGGATTTGTAATTAGACTAGTCTGGGATTAAATGCCCTCTCATCATTTTAATGATACATGGGCTTAGGCAAATTATTTAAACTCTTTCAGCTTTAGTTTTCAATTGGTTAAGCTAGAACCATGTATTTAAACTTTTGAATTTATTTTATGTGTATGAGTCTTTTGCTTGCATGTATGTCCACGCACTACTTTCATGCTTGGTGCCCAAGGCTAAAGGCTAAAAAGTGATGTTGCATTCCATGAAACCAGAGTTACAGACAATTATGAGTATCCATGTAGATTCTGGGACCCAACTCAGTTTCTCCAGAAGAACAACCAGTGCTCTTATCCTCATGTCATTTTGTAATCATGTTAAGCTATGATGGAAACTATATGTCATAGAAGCTGGTTTATATTATACAACAGAGTATATGGTTAATAAACACTTGCTAACCTAATTTATTTGTATTATTAATATCATTATCAAGGCACAAATCTTGGGTTCAAAAATTTGACTGAACCTTAAATTCTTCAAACACTTCTTGAAAGTCTTGAGTGTTATCAGGTAGCAATTATGATCTTACTTGAGTATGCAGTTGCTGAAGGCTTTGGTGGGAAGACAGACCTGAAATCGAACCATAGGTTCACAACAGGCTAGTGATGTAATATTGTGCAAGAAAAAAGTCCCAGTGTTCTTTCTGAAATGAGACTCAGGATGCCTATTGAGAGATTTGAGTAATAAGTGAATAGAACTTTAATAGATCCAGGTATATTTTATCACGAGAGTAGCTGTTTCTACTATTCAGTTCTGTAAAACTCACCTGAACCAAACTGATAAAATGGTAAATTTTCCCTCACTATCTGTGGTCTCTGCTTTCTAAGTCCTACATCTCTCTCCATCCTTCTTACTTTAAGGAAAGTGTTTTCTTTGTTCTTCCATCTAAACCTCACCCAATAAATGCACCATTCTCATCTATTTCATCTCAGGAGCAATGTGGTTCATAATCCTGTCTCTTTTCAAGGGATATTTCTTTTAAACTTGACATTTACTTGGAACTTAAAAAAATCTCTTTTCTTTTGTTGAAAGAATTTTGCATTATAGCATCCTACTGAAGATGGTATTTGGGGCAGGGATGTGGAAAACTCAAGGCTGCAATGAAAATTAGACTACACAGGTGAGATTTTCTATTGGTTTAATTGAGAGAGAAAATAACTTTGAAAATCTGAAGGATTAAAGGAAGCATAAAAATGTTCCATTATTCATTTCCTATACTCAGTTAAAAGTCATATTTGGATTATACATTTGACAGTCTATGTATAAAGTTCTCACCCTTTAGGACAAAGCAACAGAGTATACCATTCACAAATATCCAGGAGACTAAATGGGAATGTTCACACATATTCTGACTCTGCCTTTTTAAATCCCATATTTCCACCCTTCCTTTCATAGAGTCACATCACAGGGACCCAGGCTGCTTTTGAGTCCCATTTACAAAGTAGTGGCAGAGCCTCTGATGCTCTGAAATTTTGCTTCTCTCTTTAATGTAATATCAATTGGTTGTTAAAACAGCTGTCACACCCAGTTAAAACTGCTATGGTAGACTCAGAAAAACACTACATCATGTATAGCTCAGCAGCAAGACTTGACCTTGATAACAGTGGACCCAGCAAATTGCAAAGAACTACAATCAAGAAATCCAAAGAGAAAAAATTCTAGAATTTTTTTGTATGGTGTGAGGTAAAAATACACTGTATGCTATGTAGATCGACAACTGCCTTAGAACCACTCATAAAAGAATCCGTTCTTTATTTACACACTGACCCACACCACTGCTTTTATCCATTGTAAATTATTTATTGTAAGCCTATCTGTGCTATGCTCTGTCTTCCCTCCACTGTTTTACAGGTTTACCTTTGTAACTATCTCTGTTTGTTTCTTATAGTAACTCTTGGGCTGTAATATGCCTTTATACACTGCAATAAATACCTTTGTTCTTTAAAAATATAGATATTTATATTGATATATTCTAGAAAATAAATATGTTCTAGGTTGTATTAAAGATACTAAGAATTTGTTTTAATTTTTCTCTTTGGATTTCTTAAATTTTGGACCACAGCTAGGGACCAACATAGAAATACTAATTATACTCATAGACAAACAGTATTTAAAGAAGTGAAGAGATTATCCCAAGTTTAATTATGAAGGGTCATTAGATTTCAGAAACTAGAAGACTATTTTGTCTCAGAAAAACAAACTTGGGGTCAAGACACTTGGGTTCATGACCCCTCTTTTATCTGTCTTACTTCTGTGGTTGTAAGACTATTTTCTTCAGTCACCCCATCTGTAGAGAAGAAATGATAACAGCATGTACCGAGACCATATATTTACAGCTATTGAATGAATTATGATGCACACATGGTTAGAATCCTATATAAGGAAAGCACTTAGTAAATGTTGACTATAAATATTATTGTTTACAGACTTGGGGATCAGACTGAGAAAGAAAGTGCCTGCATGCCTAAATCTACATTTTTTTTCCTCCACAAAATTTTCAGAAAATCATGAGAGATGTAAAAGAAAGACATGCAATGGAAGACATTCTCTAAGACTTTAACACACATCTCTATCATCATATGCCACAGCCATTTCTTATTCCTTCAACTTCCCCAGCAATAGCTGTCCCTAGCTGATACACATCATGAGACTCAAGAACCAGAGTACTGTGTCTGAATTTCTTCTCATGGGACTCCCCATAAGACCAGAGCAGTGGGGCATCTTCTTCACCCTATTTCTGGCCATGTACCTAATCACAATGCTGGGGAACCTGCTCATCATCCTACTCATCAGGCTGGACTCTCACCTCCACACCCCCATGTACTTCTTCCTCAGCCACTTGGCCTTCACAGACATTTCCTTTTCATCTGTCACTGTCCCAAAGATGTTAACCAAAGAGCAGAATCAGCACATAGTCATCACCTATGAGGGGTGTGTTTCGCAGACATACTTTTTTATATTCTTTGCTGACCTGGACAGTTTCCTTATCACTTTGATGGCATATGACAGGTATGTGGCCATCTGTCATCCTCTTCGTTACACCACCATCATGAATCAGAGCCTTTGTGCCATGCTAGTAGCTGTGACCTGGGTCATAGCTTCTTCTTGTGCTCTTTTGCACACTCTCCTCCTAGCCCAGCTTTCCTTCTGTGCTGACTACACTGTCCCCCACTTCTTCTGTGATCTGGGTGCTCTCCTCAAGTTGTCATGCTCTGACACATCCATCAACCAATTGGTAATCTTCACAGCAGGTTTGGCAGCCATTATGCTTCCATTTCTATGCATTCTCATTTCTTATGGCTATATTGGGTTCACCATTCTTCAGGTTCCCTCAACCAAGGGCATCTGCAAAGCTTTGTCCACTTGTGGTTCCCACCTCTCAGTGGTGGCTCTCTACTATGGGGCGATTATTGGTCTCTATTTTCTGCCCCCGTCCAATAGTACCAATGACAATAATATAATTGCTTCAGTGATGTACACAGTGATCACTCCCATGCTGAATCCTTTTATTTATAGCCTGAGAAATAAAGACATGAAAGGGGCTTTTAGAAAACTCTGGAGCAGAAAGACAGGTTTTTCCAACTCATAATTTTATTTTTTTGTCAATATGATCTTACTTCCTTGATAATATAAAAACAAATTATTAAAATTATATCTCACTAGTTTATCTTCTACTGTCTTCCATCAAAATGCTTTGCTTACATTATTTCTATATCCATGTGAAGGAATATTAAAACAAAATATTCTATGATTTTGTTAAATTTATTTTATTAGATAGTGTGGCTTGTATCATTAAAAAGGAGTCGTTGAGATTAACCCTCCAGTTTTAAGTTTTGTATAAAATGTGCCTGGGTTTTCTCCTATTACTTACCAATTTTTTGAAAATTTACCAATTTTATGAAGTATGGCTCATTTTTTTAACATTAGCACCAGATACCCAAGAAATTTTCTACAACTTTCCAAGAAAACATAAGAATTTTATCTCCAATTACATATTTATCAAGGCACCGATTTCTTGTTCCTCCGGAATACAACCAGCACTCGTTTTCTCACCAGCAGGTGCACATATGCATTGACAACTGTAATCCCAGCTGTCTCAGGTTGTGTCTAATAGTTAAACGTGCAATGCAGTCATTAAATTTTGTCCAGGCAACAACTCTTAGTGGTTGTTTGGGAAAGCTCAGCTTCAGAGAGGTGATTAACAGCCTGTGACAACAAAGTTAGTAAAAGGAAAACTAAAATCCCAGTATTCCAAAGGAATTCTTTGAGGCAAGACCCATAAAAATTATAAGGAATTCTACACAAATACAAGGAGTAATGACATAATCTTGAATGAAAAGATACAATAGCTTTCTCAAGATGTGTATTTTACTTGGCTTAAAAATAGGAATTATCCAGACAAACTTATTTCTATCTTACAGTGCTGATCAGATGGGTGTAGTCAGGATTGAAATGCATATATTAACATGACTCAAGATGGTAAGATTAAAATTGAAGATATTTATGGTAAATGCCAGGGAATCCATTTTCTGGACTGTTTCAATCTAATGGGCATATAAGATTCCTTAAATGTTGAGTCAGGCAGTGGTGGTGCATACCTTTTTAAACTTTTTAATTCATTTTACATACCAATCACAGTTCCCCCTCACTCCTCGCCTCCCAATCACCCTTACCTCCCCGCAACCCATACCTCATCCACTCCTTCCAAAGACTAACTCCTCACATGGTGACTCAACCAAACCTGGCACATTAAGTTGAGGCAGAACCAAGCCCCTCCCCTTGCATCAAGGCTGATTAAGGCCTCCTACCATAGGGAGTGTGGTCCAAAAAGCCAGCTCATGCATCAGACATGGATCCTGGTCCCATTGCCAGAGGCTCCTGCCGCAGATCAAGATACACAACTAATACTCGCATGCAGAGGGCCTAGTTTAGTTACATGCAGCCTCCCCAACTCTCAGTCTAGAGTACATGAGTTCACATGAGCTTGACCCTGAAAAAGCCTTTGACAAAATCCAACACCCCTTCATGATAAAAGTCTTGGAGAAAGGTCTTTGATCTACAATAGTGTACTGCCTGTAAGATACGTTAGTGATATGGTGGCACAAAACTTGTTAGAAGCAACCAACCAATAATTAATTTGACAAAAGGCCCACTCCACAAGATGGAACTTATACACAACCCTACTTGGATGATTAAAAGCTAATAGGGTAAAACCAAATACTACTGGTCTAAAAAAATTAGTGATATGACTCCAAATGGTATTCTGCTATAACTATAGATAAATGACTTGGTCAACCATCATCAGAAAAACTTCCTCCTGAAGCAAATGGGAACACATATAGAGACACTCAATGAGACATCATAGAAAGGCCTTGGAATGCTCAGATCTAAATAGGATGTCCCAATCAAATCCCTCACGTCAGAATTCAGGGAAGCCTGTAGAAGGGGAGGCACAGGATTATAAGAGGCAGACAAGATGGGGAATATGAATAAAACACGGCCCTCTAAGTTAACTGAGCAAATACTGTATGAACTCACAGAGACTGAAACAGTAGGCACAGGGCTGCATGAGTCTGTACCAGGTTCTCGGCTTATATATTATAGCTTCCAGTTTAGTGTTTTGTGGAACTCCTGAGTGTGTGAGCTAGTGGGTCTCTGATTCTTGTGCCTTCTTTTAGGTCTTTTTACCTTTTGTTAATTTGCCTTGTCCAAATTGGTGGTTTTTTTTTTTACTGTATCTTGTATTTTATTTTGTTATTCTTTGTTGTTATCTCTGAGAGGCTTGTTCTTTTCTCATAAGAGATAGAAAGGAAGTGAATACAGATGTGGAGTAATGAGGAGAAACTGGAAGGAGTAGAGAGAGAAACTATAATCAGAATATATTGTAGATAAAAAGAATATATTTTCAATAAATGGATGAAAAAGATAAAATACCCTACAGAGTCATTGTCATATTGTAGGAAGGAAAGAAGCTGGGAATACATAATACTGAAGACAAAGAAACATGCAAATATGTGCAACCATTGCATCAAGTGTACATTTTCCACCTGTGTTCATATTGCTTCTAAGAAGATGAACACCTTGAGGAACACACTATTCTTTCTAGGATACATGGAACACAGTAGAACAGATGGAGTCTGTAAGGACCTTCATAATGCATTGTGACAAGTGGAAGAGCTGTAACCTCACAAACAAGCAATTCTAAGTGAATATATCAATATACTTAAAGTAACATCTCTGAGAAACTGGTATGAGCTCTAATTTCTCAAAACTTTGAGAGGACCCAGGGGGGCAATTTACCAATAAAATGTTCCCAATTAGAGAATACTTGATATAATTGTTATGTTATCTCTGGCTCTCCCAGGAATAGAACTACGTGTTGGTACAGACACAAGAGAGTTCATCCTTGGAGAAATCATAATATAACCACAAGACTATGATTCAAGACATAGTGGTCTAAGATATTTGCTTTTCTAGTTCTCCCAGGGGAGCCACGGTTTATAAATCGGTAATGAACCAAGCTGGAGACTGACTGTAATGACTAAAATATCCTGTTTCTAAATTCCATGCTATTTTAAGAATTTTAAAAGAAGACATAAAATTAGGAGGAGCAAATGTTGGGTGAGCACATGTCTCCATGGGTTACTGAAGAGGAAAGTTTGGATATATATACTGACAGTACATTATATATGTGTATGAAACAGCCAAATAATAAAAAATAACTATTATAAAATGTTGGCAGAAAGAAACCCTTTAATAAATCACTGTACAGAATTAAAAAAATGCTTAGTTTTATGATCACTTTTTAATTCAGTGGCTTGTTTCTTTTTTTTCCTCTATTGAAACTTTGCTGTGTATTTTGATCACAGCATTCCCCACCTTCTCCCAGGTCTTCCCCCACCTTGTCACCCACCCAACTCTATTCTCTCTCTCTCTTTTTCTCTCTCTCTCTCTCTCAAAAGAAAACAAATAGGCAAATAAAAAAGCAAACCAGAATGGAAAAGAAACATACACACACACAAAATACTTAAAAACAGAAAGTTGGAAACCATAATATATAAGTAAAAGTCAGTAAGGTAAAAAAAAATCAAACAAACAAAGCAATACGAGACAAAAATATCTTTAAAAACACCATTGATTTAATTTGTGTTAGCATCTCTTGCTTGGCAGGAGACCCACCATTACGTGTTGTTGACAAACCCAGTGAGATTCCTTTGGAAAAAAAAACTGATTTATCCTTTGCAAGTGGTAGCTTTCTAAAGAGACGTCCAACTTGTTGTGATGATTCACTTTTCTATGCTTTGAAATGTCTTGTTGACAATGACATGTGTGACTGGAAATTTTGGTGGACCCATAATCGAGAAGCAATATGGTATTATTATTTAACTATTGAAAATGTGAATAGATATGGGCCATAAAATTCTGATGTCAGATTGACTCCTAGATATGTTCTGTATGTTTAAGTAACATAAATTATAAGAGCCATAGCAACAGTTCACAAAGGTTCAAAACATGGGAATATATAAAAAGATAAAAAAAATTCACCTCCAATGGCATAACAAAGAACATAAACACAAAACACTATTTTATGGATGACTGTGTCAAACCTCAAATTTGTGTATTGAAACTATCTACATCTAATGTGAATGTTTTCAGAAATAGAATAAAGAATGAACTAGTGTTAAATGAAGTCATAGGACCCCCATTAGATGTTAATGATGTCATAATGGTTGCACACTGATCCAAAAGGCTAGAGGTCCTTTTCAGAAAAATGAATTTCTTGGTCTTGCTATTATTCTTCTCTTTCTCCTTCTCCTTCTTCTCTGTCTCTGGCTGCCTTTCTGAATCTTTTGTTTCTGTCACATGACCATACAGATAGGAGAAAGTTATTAACATCTACAAGCCATAAAAAAACCATATAATCCTAGACTTCTAGATCCAGTGTTATATGCAATTGATTTTCTGCTTTTTGTGATACCTGGTCACTGGTATATTGCTACAACCTCCTCATGTAGGTAAGTCTTGTGTGTGCATGAATAAATCTATGAATTTTAGAGATGAATACACACAAAAATAAACTATTTTAGGAGATAGACATGCAATCATGGCTCCATCACACAATTTTTGTCTTTACAAAGTCACTCCATCCCTCTTACTCTACACATCCTACCCCCAGGACCTGCTCAGCACCTGCCTATAGAGCTACTACAGTCAAGTTTCATATATATTTTAGAAAAAGTTAATTTTTTGAGACATGGTCTTTCTGTGTATCTCTGGTGTCTTGGAACTCACTCTAGACCAGACTGGCTTTGAATTCACAGAGGTCCACCTACCTCTGCCTCCTGAGTGCTGGAATTAAAGGTATGCAATACCACCACCTGGCATAAAGTTGATTTTTTAAGGGGAGAAAAAGTCATGTGCTTGGTTACTATGTCTCAAAAAAAACCACCTAAACCTAAAAATGTGACCAGTGATATGGTTCTTAAGAGAAAAGACACTTGCCCCCAAGTCTGACAACATGAGGCTGAGCACTGGGACCCACACAATGGAAGGACATCAATGATTTCAACCTGTCTGATCTCCAGATGTGAACACAGACACTAAATAAATAAAACACATAAAATCATTAAAACAGCTAAAAAACAGCAAACATTTAGGAGAACATATGAAAAGACCTGGAGAAAATTTGCCCAGCAGCTGTTCAGTCTATTACACAGTGGGCTTAGTATTCTAGTCAGGGTTTCCATTGCTGTGATAAAGCCATGACCAAGAGGAACTTAACATCTTAAACATTCAGGTAACAACAGTCCATCACTGAGGCAAGAGATGGCAGGGATGCAATCAGGACAGACAGAAAACTAGAGAAGGAACTGATATAGAGACCATGGAGGGGTGCTGCGTATATGGCTTGTTCAGCCTACATTCTTACAGAACCCAGGACCACCATCCCAGAGATAGCAACACCAACTGGGCTAGGGCTCTTACTCACTAATCACTAAGTAAGAAAGTGCTCAACAAACTTGCCAGTAGGTCAGTCTTATAGAAATATTTTCTCAATTATGATTCAGTCTCTCCAGATATATCTAGGTTTGGGCCAAGTTGACAAAAATCAAACAGCACAGTGCCATAATTATATGCCTCATGCTTCAAAACCCAAAGTATAAAGTGTTTCCCACAAAGGAAGATAAATGATAAAAATATTTATCTTTATCTTTATCTGAACATTGCCTAACTTACACATGCTTGAAACTTGAAAATATGTGTCAATTTTTCATTGTAATGTTTAATTTTTAACTTTTCTTTATTCTTAAGAATTTCATAAATTTAAGCAATATATTTGATCATATCTACCACTTACTCTTCCCCTCCAACTTTCCCTAGGATCCCCTATCATGTCCTCCTCCCACTATCATACACTTCTTTTATATTTTATGTTTTTTATTTCTTAACCCACTGAGGCAAACTAGTGTTTCCCTTTTGTCTGTAGTCATGGATCATCTATTGGGAAATGGGATACCAACCAGTGGTCATATTTCTGAAAAAATGACTCTTCTTCCTCCAGATAACAGCGGCCCATAACTCTTCCATTATGGGTGGACATTTGAGCCACTCCCCTCTTTACTCGAGCTCATGTGTGCAACAACCACTTCATGTATAGAGGACAAAATTTCACAGCTGTTCCTCCCCAATTTCCAGCTCTTACACTCTTTCACCTATCAAGTATTTAACCAGCACACTCCTTTCTCCCCACTCTCTCAACCATTCCTTTATCATTTTTATTCCAGTAGTCTCCCCAGTCTTTCATATTATATATGTTCTACTATCCCCTATTATTAGATTTAACCTGGATTTGAAGATCATAGTTTTTCAAGCAGTTTCTTCATGCACATTTAATTTTGGTTAAATCTACTCCTGACACCAATTTCCCCATAACCATCATTCTGCTACATGCCTCAATACTTCTGACCCCAGGATTCCACCTCTTTATTTTTAGTTCTCCTAAATTCTAATAGCCCTGTCCCCGAATGCATCTTCAGCCAATGGGTCATTTGTAGTTTCTTAGTTTCCATATGTGTGCTATGTTAAATGTGCAAAACAAAACATGTGAACCTAGCATATGAAACTTCATGTGGAAGATAACGTGAATCATTTGCCTTTTGTGACCTGGATAACCACACTCAATTTTTCCATGCATTTATTCTCACACATTTACATGGTTTTGTTTTCTCCTATCGCTTAGTAATACTGCACTGTGCATACATACCTCATTTTTTTCTCTTTCCATTGGTCACTTGATAAACTTCTTAGTTGATTTCATTTCCTAGCTACCATGAATATAGCAGCAGTGAACATGATATAGAAGTGTCTGTATAGTAGATATAAAGGTTTTGTATATATTCCCAGAAGTGGTATAGGTGGGTCAAATGAAAGATCTATGTATAGTCTCTGAGAAATTCACACACTGATTTCCAGAGAGACAATATTATGTATAAATTTATGCACCAATTTTTAAAATGCAAAAAACTTTGTGCTGTTGGCTCATGCCTTTAATCCTAGCACTTGGAAACAGGGCAGGTGGATCACTGAGTTCAAGATCAGAATGGTCTACAGAGTGAGTTCTAGGAGAGTTGGGGCCCTCTTTTGAAAAAAAATTAAAAACAAAAATAAACTAGAATTTTAATTGGTGTTAATCTTAAAAATAAATTCAAAGTATATTAGAAAATAAAAAGAAAATTAAACAATGCATATACAGGAGAAATATTTGTGTTTTCTTGAGAGAGGAAAAATCTTTTATAAAGAAGGCCATAAAATTAGATAATAATGAAAGGCAAATGACTGGCATTTATAAAAATTTTATGTTCCTAAAGTTAGGACACACTGTGAATAGGAAAATAGTGTGGAAGTGTTTATAAAACAAACAAAAATATTCTCTAAGATTAACAAAACAATTAAAGAGAAATAAAACCTGTGGTTGACGTGAAATGCAGAAGGAAAAAGTACAATCTGAAGACTCACTGAAAAGCACCAAGTGTTAGAGTCATGTGTGGGACTAAGAAGCTCTAAAATATAGAAAGAAGGAAGACCAAGCCTGTAACCGTGAACAGACTCTCCTTCTGAGGATATTTCTCAGTGCTCCTTTCATGTCCTGATTCCTCAGGCTGTAGATAAAGGGATTCAGCATGGGAGTGACCACAGTATACATCACAGCTACAATGATATCCTTATCATTAGTGTTATTGGAAGAGGGGAAAAAATATAACCCAATAATGGCTCCATAGTACAAAGAAACTACACATAGATGAGAACCACATGTGGATAAGGCTTTGCAGATCCCCTTGATAGAGGGAGTTCTCAGGATGGTGGCTCCAATGTGACCATAAGAGATCAGGATGCATATGAATGGCACAGTAATAACTATTACTGCTAAAGTGAGAATGACCAGCTCATTGATGGTGGTATCTGAGCTGGACAGCTTAAGTAAGGCTGAGAGATCACAGAAAAAATGGTGAACAGTGTTGTCTCTAAAGAGAGAGAGATGAGCAAAGAGAAGAGTGTGCACGAGGCCATTGGTGGAGGAAAATACCCAGGACACTATCACTAGCAGAACACAGAGGCTCTGCCTCATCATGGTGGTGTAGTGCAGAGGGTGACAGATGGCCACATACCTGTCATAGGCCATGGAGGTCAGAAGGAAGTTGTCGACACACCCAAACAATAAGAAAAAATATACCTGGGAAACACACCCAGCGTATGAGATGGACTGACTGTGTGTCAGCATATTCATGAGCATCTTTGGAACTGTGACTGATGAGAAAGAGATGTCTGTGAAGGCCAAGTGGCTGAGGAAGAAGTACATGGGGGTGTGGAGGTGAGAGTCCAGCCTGATGAGCAGGATGATGAGCAGGTTCCCCAGCACTGTGGTCAGGTACATGACTAGGAACAGGGCAGAGTACATGCCTTGATCCTCTGGATGGATGGGGAGTCCCAGGAGGATGAACTCAGATGTGCTACTCTGGTTATTCTTCATCATACTCTTCTCTTTTCCTAGAGATGAAAAATGGTGATATAGAGAAAGCAGAGTCATTGTATCTGCTACAGAATAATAGCATGTTTTTTTTTAACTAATCAGATTGTATGTATACTCTAACGAATATCTTGAGGTTTTTTTGCCACATTATTGGGTTAGTTTTTATGTGACTAAACGTGCTATTTGCCTGCCTAAAAGCCAATTCAAAGTGGTTTAGAAGAAAATATATGGAAAGTACCACAGTGAGTGTCAGATTTCTTCAGGCTCAAACAGAGGAGACTTTAGTCCGTGAAAAACATCTGAGATTTCAAATTGGAGAGCAAGGCAGAGTCAGTAAGGAACAGGTACAAATCCAGTAGATGACTTCCAATGGCTAATTGGATTAGGTTAAATCCCACCCCTGTCCCTGAGATACCGGAATACTTTTTAGATATGCTTTAATTCCACTTAGCGCAAAAGTGAATATTAGGTGTATGAAGCTCCAAAATATCAGAATCTCCACATTTTATGTGAATGATACATATATCTGGTCAATCTTTGGGGTTTCGTTAACTAGTGACATACCTGGAATACTCCATCAATTCTTTCCTTAAGACAGTTCTTTCCTATCCAACACTTTTATCACTAGATACAGGGGAAAGGGAGTGTCCATCTCCTCTAATAAACACCTACAGAGTCCTCTGTATACAGTATCTTAGCTCAAGCTGGACCATTCCCATTCAAGACTGCAGAATATCCAGAAATCCTTGACTTTCCCTGTTAGATCCAGACTCTAGCATAGAGGAGGTTCTTTCTGAATGTCTGTCTGACATAAACAAATAATAAGCTCTCCTTAACAGTGATTCTCAAGATTGGTTCTCACTAATGATTCTTAAATAATTTTTGTTGTAGTCTAACATTTCTTATACTTTGTAATACACTAATTTCCCCTCGTTCTCCTTCAAATTTGTTGACTTTAGCCCTACCTTTTGTCATAATCATTTCATATTAAAGAAAGAAAACATGTGAAACAGATATTAAAATGCAGACTCCATATTCTCTGAAAGAATTATTCACTCTGAATGTACTGATTTTTGAGAATTGCATAATCATTTTGTCTACCATTTATTTGAAGAGTTAACTAAAGATTACAGTAAAATATCAATATAAAGTATAAATCATTTCAACTTGATAGAGGTGTATTTAATATTCATATATTATTTAACCTACTGCATTAAAAGCCCTTTAAATGACACTATTATGGAGATGAACTACCCTTTTTATGTTACTTATTTTAAATAATAAAACTCTTGTATCTCAATGAAAATACTAATTAGCTTTCTGCTGGAGATGTGGGTTGCTTTTGATCATTTGTTACATTTTAATAAGTAACATTTGCAAAATTTTAAGTTCTTTTGTGCACTGATATATGTAACATGTACATGGGTGTAGAATGAATTTTTAAAAACGGAATTAGATAGCATTTATATTTATGATTTTAACACATTGTCCAATTATAAAAAGATAAGGTGACAAGAAATTCTATTCCTATGTGTTCCTTAAAGCAACCTTAACATAAGAATCTTTATCATAAAAAATTATATTCATAAAAAGCATGTTGGAGCATACAAAACAAGGACATTTGAGGAATAAAAATTCAAGACTTTGGTCAGATGGAAAAGATATGGACTAGGGAACTCTTAGGGAACCTGTGTATATAAGACATTTCCTGTCACATTAGAAATCCTCAATCTGTTCTCAGAAACAGGACCAAGTAAAAGTCTAAGTAAAGACTTTTAGGGTAACTAAAAGCTATCTGCTATCTGCTTGTAGTGATCAAAACAGAATCAACAGGAATCAGAATAGTCATTGCACTATCTTAGGTACAAAATAATTCCCCTATGTGAATTGTTGCAATACAGAAGAATCAAATTATATTGATTTAGTACAAAATTTGAAAAAATACCCAAGAAGATGTTGGGTGTCATAGAAAAGCAAATGGATGTATGCCTTGCCTTTTCATCTCAAAATTAGATACAGAATCAAAGACAATCTTTTTGTGTGTAAATTTGTTGTCACCCCACTCTTTCAAATTTTAGATAGATGATCCAAATAAGTCATTCTACAAGAATCTTTCTGTCCTGGTGTGTCATGAAGAGGTTAGACCTTAGGGAGAAGTAACACACACTGCACACACATACAGATAAGGACATCCAAGACTGCAGTCATCCTACTTCTTGTAAATTTTATTTCCACTCTGACATTGGGCATTTGATGATAATCACAGATACCTTATCTCCAAGGTGTGGAAACTTCTTCCATTTATTTATGGAATATGCAGAATATAGTGAAGCTGGCAGAGTCTGCAAGGGGCTCAATGTTCCACTGTGAGCAACAAAGGGGTTTCAGCATGCAGCCTGTTGTAATAGACACATGATTGTTCATGTCCCGAGAAATCAGTGTGGGTTTTAATTTTATACTCTATGATGAGGACCCAGGGTGATCCTGCATGCCTTGCTCCTCATTAGGGCCAAGCTGCATATGGTTTCATTATCCCTTTGGACTTCTCCAGGGATAGAACTTTTTGCTGAAGAAGACACAAGACATTTTATCCTTGGAGGAATTGTGATAATAAGTGCAAGGCACCAAACAGGTGGTGAACAAAAGTTATAGCTTGCTGTTTGCAGGAAAAACCTATAGGATTTGAGTATCTTGTGCTATGAAAAAATATCAACAAAAATGCTAGTACCATGCTTTCCCTCACAAGTGAAAACTGAAAGAAAAGACATCCTGAAAATCAAAGACAGTCTCATGTGGAAGAGAGCAGGATGAAAAAGAGGCAGACGTAGAAAAACTGAAAAAGGGAAACAAGGTTCACTTGATCAAAGTGCTATGTGCGTGTGTACACAGTGACATTCTTTACTCTGTACACTGATGTAACTCAATATTTTTAATAAAAATAAGCATTACAGAATATAGTGAAGTTAAGTTCTTTGTCTTGAATAGATGTGTCTTCACAAGGACTACATTTTAAAATATATTCTTTTAAATGGTCATAGAAAGCAATACATTTGAGCGATGGGCAGATAAGTATCATTTTTCATTTTAAAAACACATGAAAGTTAAGTTGCTTTACATCCCACATGCATGAATCAATTCAGATTGGCTAGACTTCCTCAGATGTTGGCAGCTGCTCCTCAGCTCACATCTGAAGAAGCTGAACATCAGGATACACAGCATACGCATGACCACAAACTCCCTAGAATGCTTTGGAAAGTCTCTCACCAGTGTTTCACAGGGCTTCGAGTTCTAAGGACCAGAGGTCTCCCATAGGGGTTTTATTCATCAATTGGATCAGTATTTATGTGTCATAGCCTTTAATAGAAGAGTCATTTTATTGCAATATGTGAACAGAGTCATATACTTGGAGGGGAAAAGTTATACATTTAGCTACCTTCACAGTAAAACAGTTAAGATGGAATGTGAATGTATCAGAGGCTAGAAATAGAAAGACAGAGCCAGAGGGAAGTTGACTAATGGGTAGATGACAACGAAATGAAAAACTTGCTTCTGGTTACAAGGTAGGGTGATTAATGTGGTAATAAAAAAATACTGTGACTTTCAAATGGATACAAAAAATTCTGAGTATTTCCATCATAAACATGTAAAAAATCAAGAATTAAACATGATCATCATTATTTGAACATCTGAACTATATACATGTATAAAAACAATACATGGTATCCAGTAACTATGTACAATTTGATGTCAAATAAAATTAAAAATAATTAGAGAAAATTAATTAGAACAAAAATATAGCTACATTTTGAACTAAAGTTATTCAAAAATATAAACTAGATATATTATAAACTTAACACAAATAGAATCTTGAATTAGTCAGTCTGAAGAAATATTAGAATCTTTAGGAAAGGAGAAAAAAATCTTTACCAATTAAAGGCTTTAACATATCAAAAAATACTGAAAACAGTGAGGAAATAAAATAGCAGTTGTAGGAAAAAAAGATGTGTGAATATGTTTGTGAAGAAAACTTGTTTAAGACTGTCAGGATCAAGAAGACAGAAAGAGAGAGAGAGAGAGAGAGAGAGAGAGAGAGAGAGAGAGAGAGAGAGAGAGAAAGGAAAATGGAGATTTAAAGTGACATATACCATAAGACACTGATTGAAAAGACAGTGCACCAGATAACTAAGAAATAACATTTCCCAAAGTAAAAGATGCTTATAAATACTGAGAGATCTCAGCTCCCCTTCGTGTAGCAGAGGAAGTTGATCACATGGAAAATGTTGCCCTTGCAAGTATATTCCTCAAAACTCCTTTCATATCTCGATTCCTTAGACTGTAGATAAAGGGATTCAGCATGGGTGTGACCATAGTGTACAGCACAGCCACAATGACATCCTTGTCATTAGTGTTGTTAGATGAGGGGACAAAATATAGCCCAATAATGGCTCCATAATAGAGAGAAACCACAGAGAGATGAGAGCCACATGTGGACAAGGCTTTGCAGATTCCCTTGATTGAGGGAGTTCTCAGGATGGTGGCTCCAATACGGCCGTAAGAGACCAGGATGCATATAAATGGCACGGTAATGACCAGTGATCCTACAATGAGGATGACCAGCTCATTAAGAGTGGTGTCTGAGCTGGACAGCTTAATCAAAGCAGAGAGATCACAGAAGAAGTGGTGGAGAGTGTTACCTCTAAAGAAAGAGAGACGAGCTAGAAGGATGGTGTGAACAAGGGCACCAGCAAAGGATAAGAACCAGGATACAATGACCAGTAAGAAACAGACACTCTGACTCATGATACTGGTATAGTGGAGGGGATAGCAGATGGCCACATATCTGTCATAGGCCATGGAGGTCAGAAGGAAGCTGTCAAGATCTGCAAAAAATAGGAAAAAGTACACCTGTGAAATGCACTCAGCATATGAGATGGACTGACTGTGTGTCAGCATATTCATGAGCATCTTTGGAGCTGTGACTGATGAGAAAGAGATGTCTGTGAAGGCCAAGTGGCTGAGGAAGAAGTACATGGGGGTGTGGAGGTGAGAGTCCAGCCTGATGAGCAGGATGATGAGCAGGTTCCCCAGCACTGTGGTCAGGTACATGACTAGGAACAGGGCAGAGTACATGCCTTGGTCCTCTGGCTTGATGGGGAGTCCCAAAAGGATGAACTCAGATGCACTGCTCTGATTTCTTGTGTTCCTCATCTGCTAAAGATCAGAAAGTCACAGAAGTGTAAGAATAGGAAACATGATGACCAGGACACAATGAAAGAAATATTATTAATTAGTGTATTCACTTTTTTGAACTTCTCAAGCTTCTGAACACTAATGAGATGTTGATGACTTATAAAGGAGCCTAACATATTTTTGAGGAACTTACAAGTTCCCAAACATTTATCATATAAGAAAAGATCAACTTTGAGACAAGTAGACGTCCCTAAAGGAATTCTGAGATGGGGGATGAAATAAAAGGTTATACCAGTCATCAATTAATATTAAAGCTAGCCAATGATGCTTGATAGTTTACTAGCCTCTTGATCCTCTTCAGTGTTGGAAACATATTGGCTAATGTTTTATGTCTGGAGCTGTATTGAAATGGATAGAACCCAGGGGGCAGCTATGAAGCTGTAATATATAATTTAGAGGCTTAAGAGAACAGAACTATGCCAATAACATGAAATATCAGAAGACATGTCTTCTCCTCACCTCTTCACATCTTTCCCATCTCAACATCTCCGTCTGTCTCTCTTTCCAAAGCAGTTTTCAAGATATATGTATAAAATGTCTGTGACTCTTTCAAGTTCTCTCCTCTTTTTTTTTGGTTTTTCAAGACAAAGTTTCTCTGTAGCTTTGTGGCTTGTCCCAGAACTAGCTAGCTCTTGTAGACCAGTCTGACCTTGAACTCACAGCGATCTGATCTGCCTGCCTCTGCCTCCAGGTGCTGGGATTAAAGATGTGTGCCACCACCACCCAGCACAAGTTCTATTTTGTATTCTTTCAACCAAAACCTAATTTTGATTTTTCAAGTTTGTAGAATGACATTAAATATTTAATATCTCTAGCCACATCTGGACTCTATCAAGACAGCAATAGGTCTCTGTTTAATGCCGTCAAATAACGCTCTCCATTGTCAATGATCTTAATCCAGATTTCCTTTACCAATGACTCTTAAATAATCTTTTGTTTTATTTTATTTCTAAAATTCCATTTATCATTGTTTCCCCTCTTTATCTGTTGAAAATGGAATTATTCATGAAAACAATCAGAAAACAATAGTGAATAAAACATGGTGATCTGTCTATTAAAACATAGATCCCTGTTCCATAAATAAAATCAATCTGAATATCTTCATGTTTGAAAGCTGAGAAACAAGTTAATCACTCATGGGAAGAGGGGCAGCTAAAATTTTTGTTACTACTCCAAATTTCCCATCTTTGTTGAGATTGCTGTAAAATCTCTACACTGTACATCCACTCTACAAATATTCTAACATGATTTTTTTTTGCCAGAAACTATTCATTACGTTATATCACCCCATAATCACTTTTCCATAATGTAATAATAATTAACAATTTTTGGACATTGAGTTTCATTATTTTTGCCATTTTCCGGTATTACAATGAGCATTATTATTCAATACATTTTTACATTAACATGTATGGTAAATTCCTAGAAGTAGAATTAAGGGTATGCATATATCCATGATTTTGACAGACAGCCAAACATAAGGGTTTGCAACTGGTGAGGAAGGCTATTCTTGCATGTGAAGTCATGATAGTTGAGTGTTTGAAAAGGGAAGGTCTTAGGCATTGGGAGAATAGATAAAGGTCAAGACTATGGTCAATCTGATAAAAATGTATGAAGTTGGAATATTACTGATGAACAGGGGTATATAAGGTCATTTATACTACTGGAGAAAGTCTCAATTCTCCAACTCAGAAGTACCCACCAGGAAAAATATGAGTAAAGACATAGCTGAAAGCTTTAAACATTATACTGTGTACTGAGTAAAGTGGGTTACAACAAAATAAGTTATCAAAGGGGATTGAATAGGGGCTATTGTTACAGTTTAGATTAAACATACCCACTGCATATATCTGAGTGTGTCAGTGGAAATGGATACAATTAGAGAGTTTTGGCATTAAATTTGGAAGAAACCTAGCAAGACTTGATGGAGATTACAGGCAAAAATCTGCATTTTCTTCTTCTCCTGGATTAGGTACTGTATAAATGTGAGATAAATTGCTCTATGGAGCTGCTGTATTATCCTCTACTTTCAAACTTTAGATATATACTCAATTTTGATAAATAACTGTAATAGCTGTGGTGTGGAGAAAAGCCTAGAGACAAAAATATACAATGCACACATTTATTGTGCATTGTCCACACATACTTGTACTACTGAGGGAAATTCTCCCCCATCTTAGATTCACCCCTAGATGATAAACACAGATACCTTCATCTTCCAGATTTGAGAAAGTTCCTCCAATTCTCTCTAGAAGTCATAGGAGACAGTGTAATATGTAGGGTCCTTAACGGACAGAAAGTTTGATAGTGGTAGACAGTAGCCTCACCAGCTCAGAACAAAACATAATTAGATATATCAATAAATATTTGCCTACAGCACTGGAGAATTCAGCATGAACACTAATTTACAAAAAGAAAAACAGAAAAGATCCCAAAGGATAACACTGCCATCTTGACTCTAAATTAAAGCCAGGATATAATTGCTACATTGCCACTGGCTCCTTGGGGGAACACAACTACTTCTGGAAGAGTTTACTCATCTTTGGAGAAAGAAATAATAACAGCAACAAGGAAACCTGTAGCAACTTTTTGACCCTAAAACTTATTGGAATATTATTTTTCTTGGGATAAATGAACTCAGGTAGTGACTGAGTGTGAAAACCAAAGTTCAGAACCCCATAACACTGCAAAATGACAAAAGTACACTGATACAGTCACTCTGAATAGACGGGTGAGCTTTTCATAGCTCACCACCACTCAGAACATAGGGAACAGAGCATTGTTTCTATAGATCTCAGTCTTCAAAATCAGTGGAGTTGGTGTTTCATGGATACAGTTGTCATATACCCAGAAGATAGCCATCAGTATAACTTTCCATTTAGCTTCATAGAAAATTAATTTCAAATCAGTTCTTATATACCCATTTAATAAGAGAAGAATCATGGAAATCAAAGTTCAGAAGGTATGGTATTTTTATTCAAATACAATATTTCAATCTTTTTTGGGAATTTAATAATTCAAATTATATTTTGGTTATATTAGTGTCTCTTTCCCCACACCCTGGCTCCTCTGCCCTAATTACACAGATTCACTTCTATCCCTTCCAAATTTATATCATCTGCTTTTGTTTTTATAATCCAGGTGAGACTGTGTTGTCTACATACGCCTGGGTGTGGCACCATTCACTGGAGCTTAGAGAAACAACAGAAGTCACACCCTTAAATAAAAGTTTCTCACCCTACCTCAGAAGACATAAGCTGTCTACAGCTCCTCATGTGACTCATGATATAACAAATTTGGGGAAGCAATTACAGGCTATAACAAAGAAGCTGCAACAATAAACCAAAATGTAAAAACCCACGTATAACTTTTTTCATGGAATTATGTCTGGTACTGAAATGTGTATGTTGTAGTCATAAACTTCATTGTTCATGTATTTGTTTGGATACGAAATGTCCCCCAGAAGACTCATATTTAAGGTTAGGTTTAGCTTGTTGATCCAATGACTAAGAGATAATTACAACATAATGACTCTGAGTCAATTAGTAAATGAAATCATAACTTGAATAAACTATAAGAAGTGGGGTAAAGTATAGATGGGACAAAATTGGAAGAATAAGACATTGGAGGAATGTCTTTGAAGGATATATCTCATCACCTGGATTCACATTCTAACTCTCCCTTGATCCCTTCCATCATCCCTCTGTTTACATCCTGGCTGTCATGGTGTGAACCTCTTTTCCATAATGTCCTTCCACAGAATGGAAGGTCTCCGCTTCCTCTTAACTTTTCTAAGTGAGTGGTTTCTTCAGAGAAATATAGCATTTTTGATCCTAAGCCTCTTACTTTCCTATATTAAAGGCTTTCTAACAACATCCTGACAGGTATCATCTTCAGAGAGAATGATATTGTGGGTGGGGACATGGCTATAGGGGAGGTGGCTGGAGAGTTGGTGGGGTATTGTACTTGTGGAAACTGAAGGAATGGGCAAGTTCATGAGATAATGACCTGTCTACCTCTTCTTCTGGATGGTGTGGTCTATACATGAGCTTCAGATGTCTGCCAAAGTTTTGGCTAGACCATGACTACAGACCTTTCTCTCTGAATGAGAATATTTTTCTTTGCCATTGTAAGCTGTAAAAGTTTATTTTTTTCTTGATTCTAGAAGATTTCACAGTCAAGAAATTATCTTGAGTGTCAGAAAAGACTTTGGACATTTGAACTGTTTGGGGCTCAAATGAAGATCATTGAAATTAGACTTGAACTCTAAAAGATATGTTTAATTAAAAGAAAGGAGTGATAAAGATCCACAGAAATAGACTTTTTCACTTTAAATTTTCTAAATGCTAATGATAAAGGAACAACAGTTTCAGAGAGACATTGGATAACAGAAAATACAATAAAATTTAAATAGCCTGTGTACTATAAAGATGATTTGACCTCAAATGAAACCTTGATATGTATTTCATTGGGGAAGAAGTTTTGCTTTTGTTTCCATAGGAGAAAAGGTATGGATGACATCAATATTAATAAGGTTTAGGTTTGAACAGGAGAGAACTCTTGATTAGAAGTGGTGATAGTTCATCAAACAGTGGGACCATTCAGTGTAAACTAACTTATAAAACTAACAAATGTTTTTCATGTGATCAGATATAACTTGTCAAATGGGAACCATTTCAAAGTTAGGATTGGGGCATTTTTTTTTTGACTTTTTGGGATAATGAAGGAACCCAGCTAAGGGATCTGAAGACCACTGGACAAATAAGATATCTGAAGAAAAATGACAAAAAATCCAGAAAAAAATGTCCCTAGAAAAAGGGCAAATTAGCCTCTTAGTATACTCCAACAGAATAAAGTTTCATAAATTCTCCCAAACGTTTGTTTCTGCTGTCCTCCACAGATATATAATGCAAATAGCATTTTTGTAGTTCCAGTCCACATAAAAACTAAAGCTGGATTTGGAGTTGGAGTGTGGTTCTCTCCTTCTCTTACCCTAAGTATGTTATTAAAAGAAAATGCAGAGTCTCTGCTTCATATCGGAAGTGCCACCTTGTATGGGGATAGAAGAAAACAAAATTCTAGGTACTATTATTGTCACAAATCTCTTACTGCTTAGATTTATTTTGAATCTTTAAAATGTTTCTTTGTGTATAGTACTATCATAAAATTTAAATATTCTGTTTTGATATTAATGTTTAAGTTTTGTACAGTGAATGATAAGCTTTCCTAACAGTGATCTCTGAAATTTCTAAAATGATGATGCAGCCTTACAACAATGATACTATTTCGACTACAGTATTGCCACTAAGCTGACAATAATCACCTAAACATATGCTTTGTACTACAAATTGTTCAGGATAGTTTCAAGATAACTGGCTGAGAAGATCCAGCCTCACAGATTATGCTAGCCAAGACTTGAGATAAGCCCTACACTTTACCATTACACAGAGACTGGACAACAAGTGATATTGTTAAATCTCACAGGACTTGATAATTATCCCAATTATTTTTCAGAATACCCTGAAGATGCCATCACTCCCAGACAGGCAGGAAGTAATTTTAAGAACACAGTGCCCACATTCCCAAGAACTGGGGTGGGCAGGTTTTAGTTGTTCAATGAGTTATGAATATTTTTTTATTGCTTACTGTAGTTAGTTGCAAGTTGTTATTGGTAACAGTCAGAATAAAAAGCTAAAAAAATGGGGAATAGATTCAGGAATATCATTCTGAAAGAAAAAAAAATCGGGATGCAGATATGAGAGGATAAAATGGTAGATTTTTGAATCTTTTAGACCCCCAAAAGCTACTAGTGTTAAATATTTTACTTCAATGTGGATTTTTATATATTGTTACAAATTTAGGGTTATTTTTTGTTAGAACATACTGTACATACATTTCCACTCTTGTTGAATGTATTTTACCTATATAGCTCATCTAACAATTTAATGTAAATTTATAGTCCTTGGAAATTATTATTACAAACCATTTAAGACAATAAAGTAATACAGATTAGTAGTTAGTCATCTATTACAATCAAACTTCTAGTCATGTGAGGTATGTTATCAAATGAAGCAGAGATATATTTTAAATAGACAAGTGGTCTTCAAACTCTTCATAGATATACAGACTATGGCATTTAAGGTGTTTTAATAACATAAAGCTATTTTTTATAATGATGAGATATGCCTGCTCCTGGAAGCACCAATTTTCTACAGAGAGGATGATAGACATCAAAGAGACTCCATATGAAGTTTACTTTTTATGTGAAAGAGTTAGTCACTGGGCAAGAAACTGTCCTTGCTTTGACTGCTGATAATATCCTGTCCAAATTGGAAAAGCAGGACAGAAAAGAAAGTGACTGCTGAGCATTGCCAAGACAAGGTAGGGAATTCCTTCAAAAATCCTGCTTCAAAGATAAGCCTGTCAGATATTCTAAGCCTGTATGCTGGAGATGGATGCCCCAATGTTGCAAAGGAACATTGGTTGACTCTCCAGACAGTCAGCTGTTTCTGTCATTTCTCACAATTTTTAGAAGTTGTCTGAATGCACTTCCTGTTTACTCAAGTTATTTTTTATCCTTCTCAGGTCTCTAATGGAGTTGGAAAATTTTTAGTTATAGTTTTTCTTTGTAATAAATTCAGAAAAGAAACTTACAAAAGAGGTGTAAAGTACTTAAGGCTGAGAGACATAGAGAGATAATTTGGGGTTGCTAATGTAATTTAACATTGAAAATAAATTAGGTGCAATACCTTGGATTCACAGAAATATGATAGATAATGAAGTATTTTCTTTGAATTTGTCAAGTGCTGGTGGACTAGAAATTAATGATGTAAATATTTCCTGTATATATTGTATATAGTTATTTTACTTATTGTATATATTTTCTATGTTAATTACAATCTTTTTCTATTTAGACAAAATGGTGAAATGTGATATTTTGTTTGTTTTCTGACAAATAAAGTTTGCCTAGATATCAGAGGACAGAGATAGTCACTAGCTAAACATAGAGGTCTGGAGGTCGGTACAGAGAGAAGACAGGAAATGACAACATGGAGCAGAGACAGGAAGCGATAGGTGGTGTGTAGACAGGAGCTTGGCCTTTTCATTCTGAGGATTTGGTGTTGAAAGAGTGATCATGGCTGCTCCTTTGCTCCTCTGATCTTTCATCGTTTACCCTAATATTTGACTCTGGGCTTTTACTAATAGGATCAACTAGGTCCATGCTTCATACCAGGATTGGCTTACATTCAATTGAGTTGTTGGTCAAAGGGTCCCACAGAAATTTCCAAACTACCCAGGCTGTTGCCAAAACAATAGACTGCTCTGCAAAAATTGAGAACAAGGCATCCATTGCTGGAGACAACACTCACACAACTGATGGAACATGGAGAAGTAGAGGTGCTGCCTACATAGAAACTTTACCTTTACATTCTAATGTCTTTGGTACAGAAAAATACTCTGCATATTATCAAAAGAGATAAATACCAACACAGACACAAACACTTTGATACACATTAGTGTACTGTCTTCAATATATGCTAGTTTAATCATGGCACAAAATCTGCGGGATTAACTGAACAATAGTTAATTTGATTAAGACTGTACTTCATGGCTTTATGTGTCAGCTTGACACAAGCTAGGGTCATCAGAGGACGTAGTCACACTTGAAATGACTCTTTGAGATCCAGGTGTAGGACATTTAGTAATGTTGGTTGGTGGCAGCCTGGGTTGCTGATCCTGGTTTCTATAAGAAGGTGGGCTGAGCAAGACAGGGAAAGTAAGTCAGTAATCAGCACATCTCCATGGCCTCTTCATCAACTACTGCCTCTGGGATCCTGTTCTCGTTGGATCCTGTAGGTTGTTGTTCTGATTTCCTTTAGTGGTGAACAGAAATGGTAAAGTGTAAGCCAATTGAACCCTTTCCTTCCAAATTTTCATTTTCATCATAGTAAGACCCACAGCCAGACATCATGCAGAGAGAGAAACCTTGAAACACACATCTCTAAATGGTTTATCTCCATTAAATCTCACCACTCAGAGCTCAGGGAACCCTTCAGAGGAAAATTCATGAATAGTTAAGAACCAGGTAGAATATAGGATATAATGAAATCAAGACCCTCTAAATCAACATGAACAAAGATTATAGGAACTCATAGAGACAGAAACAGCATGTACAGGCCTGCATGGATAGGCCTCTACTTATATATTATAATAAGGTCCTCTGCTTATATATTATAGCTTCCACTTTCATATTTTTTTATTGAGCTATACATTTTCACTGCTCACTCCCCTCCTTTCTTTCCCTCTTCCCTTTTTTCCTCACCCATATCCCCCATGCTCTCAATTTACTCAGGAGATTTTGTGTTTTTCCCCTTCCTATGTAGATCCATGTGTGTCTCTCTTAGGGTCTTCCAGAGTTCAGGAATGGTGGTTTTTCTTTGCTTTATGACCAAAACCCCCTTATTAGTAAGTACATATTTTATTTGTCTTTCTGGGTCGGAGTTACCTCACTCAGTATGATTTTTTTCTAAATCTATTCCCTTGCCTGCAAATTTGAAGATGTCATTATTTTTATTTACTGCTGAATAGTACTGCATTGTGTAAATGTACCACAACTTCTTTATCCATTCTTCAGTAAAGGAGCATCTAGGTTGTTTCCAGGTCCTGGTTATTATGAATAATGCTGCTATGAACATAGTTGAGCACTTGGTCCTGGTGGTACAACTGAGTATCCTTTGGGTATACTTCAAAAATGATATTACTTTGTCTTTAGATAGATTATTTCCTAATTTTCTGAGAAATCACCGTACTAATTTCCAAAGTGACTGGACAAGTTTGCACTCCTACCAGAAATGGAGGAGTGTTCCTTTTACCCTAATCTTCTCCAGCATAAACTGTCATCAGTGTTTTGATCTTGGCCATTCTGACAGGTGTAAGATGGAATCTCAGAGTTATTTTGATTTTTATTTCTCTGATGGTTAAGGGTGTTGAGCATTTCCTTAGGTGTCATTTATTCATTTGACATTCATCTGTTGAAAATTCTCTCTTTTATTGGATTATTTGTTCTTTTGATGTCAGGTTTCTTGAGTTCTTTATATATTTTGGAAATCAGTTTGATGTGGGGTTGGTGAAAATCTTTCCTGATTCTGTAGGCTGCTGTTTTGTCTTGATCATGTCCTTTGCTTTACAGAAGCTTCTCAGTTTCAGGAGGCCCCATTTATTAATTGTTGCTCTCAGTGTCTGTGCTAGTGGGGTTATATTTAGGAAATGGTTTCTTGTGCCAGTGTGTTCAAGTGTACTTCCCAATTTCTCTTCTCTGAGGTTTAGTGTGTTTGGTTTTATGTTGACATCTTTGATCCATTTGGAATTGAGTTTTGTGCATGAAGATAGATATGAATCTCTTTGCATTCTTCTATATGCTGATATCCAGTTATGCCAGCACCGTTTATCAAATGTGCTTTCTTTTGTCCATTTTATATTTTCTGTGGGACAATGCTCTTATACCCTGTAAAAATTTGTCACTTGTATTGGTTTAATAAAATGCTAATTGGCCACTATGCAAGCAGGAAGTATAGATGGAGTGATCAGACAAGGAGAATTCTAGGAAGAGAAAAGACTCAGCCTGTAGTCACTAGCTAGATGCAGAGGAAGCAAGATGAGAATATCTCACTGAGTAAGGAACCAAGCCATGTGGCTAAGCATAGATAAGAATAAATCTGAGCTAATAGATCAAATGATTTATAATTAATATACTCCTCTGTGTGCTTTTTTGGGACTGAAAGGCTGTGTGACCAGATGGAACAGAAACTTCCATCTACAAATGGTGCCCAAACATTCAGCAAGAATTTCCACATATAGCCTGAGAAAGCTTAAAAAAAGGATTACAAGAAAAGATTCCAATGTAGCTTCTTGTTAACCCATGTTGATTGTTTCTCTGCCATGCTCTGTTTCCTGACAGCAAGCATAGGCAGGGCTCCTTTAAGAGAAGCTTTCTGATTCAGCATTAGCAGCAAAAGCCTTGCAGCTCTTTTAAGAGGCTCTGCCACCAAACAGTTAAATGTTGTTTATGAACAGACAGCATCAGGCTATTTGGTAGTCACATGGGCCTAGGAACTCCACAGAGTTGTGGCAATAAACCTGTTTTCAATCTGTACCTATGCCATGAAATTAGATTCACAAAAAGCTAAGGAATGGGGTGGAGTCAGCTGCCAAAGTTGCAGTTTTAATCCTAATCATAACACTTAGCAGATTAAAGGCTCATATGGGGATCTAATCTACATGGGGAATAGAAAAAACCCAGATCTCCTGAATAAATTGGGAGTGTAGGGATCATGGGAGAGGTTATAGTTCAATAAAAACAACAGAAAAGACTCTTGTGGCCAGAAAAAAGATAGAGATATACAGTAGAAGCAGAGAATCTAAGTGGTTTACAGTGTATTTAAAAATATATGTGGGCTTGAGCGAGAAAAGAAAAAGGATAGAGAAAGTCCTTTTAAAAAGAAAAAAAAAAAAAATAGGCCCGCGCCCCCTCCCCACGGATGTGGCTGAGCTAAGGCGCGCCGCCGGGAGACTCTGCAGGATCCGCGGCCCGGAGCATCCGAGCGGTGAACTCTTCAAGTCTTCGATTTTTTTTTAAAAAAAATGGCCTCCAATAAAACTACATTGCAAAACATGGGAAAGAAACAGAATGGAAAGAGTAAAAAAGTTGAAGAGGCAGAGCCTGAAGAATTTGTGGTAGAAAAAGTACTGGACCGGCGTGTAGTGAATGGGAAGGTGGAGTATTTCCTCAAGTGGAAGGGGTTCACAGATGCTGATAATACTTGGGAACCAGAAGAAAATTTAGATTGTCCAGAATTAATTGAAGCATTTCTTAATTCTCAAAAAGCTGGTAAAGAAAAAGATGGTACAAAAAGGAAATCTTTATCTGACAGTGAATCTGATGATAGCAAATCGAAGAAGAAAAGAGATGCTGCTGACAAACCAAGGGGTTTTGCCAGAGGTCTTGATCCTGAACGAATAATCGGTGCCACAGATAGCAGTGGAGAATTAATGTTTCTTATGAAATGGAAGGACTCAGATGAGGCGGACTTGGTGCTGGCAAAGGAGGCAAATATGAAGTGTCCTCAGATTGTCATCGCCTTTTATGAGGAAAGGCTGACTTGGCATTCTTGTCCAGAAGACGAGGCGCAATAATTGTTTGCATTTTTATATATATTTATATATATATAAAATCTGGATCTTGAGTTTTGAATTACTAGTGTGGAAAAAATAGCATTCTAATGAAAATCGAGTTTGATATGCTGGTTTTGAAAGTATTGACAGTAGTTGGGATATTTTTGGTTTTTGTTCTGCATCAAA
The DNA here is from genome assembly GCF_982192425.1 of Myodes glareolus. Lineage (NCBI taxonomy): Eukaryota > Metazoa > Chordata > Mammalia > Rodentia > Cricetidae > Myodes > Myodes glareolus. The sequence continues at coordinate 8,431,613 of NC_142046.1, forward strand.
AGGCACTGATTCCTTTGAGCAAATAAAAGCTTTCTGTAGTTGCTTCTTTTAACAGTAGAATGTTTAATACCATGTTGTATTTCCTCGGCTTTGAAGAACAGCTTTTCTTAAATGCTGGGGAGATTTTACAGTCATTACTCAATCAGAACTTATTTTTAACTGGGACACAGAAGGACCATTCTGGGTTTTTTGTTTGTAAGCTTGTGTGTGCATAAGACCCTTATGTAACTGTTTTTCATTTTGTCTTGTTTTTAATACTCAAAAACTGTAGATGAAAACATGTGTTGAGATTCCTCCCTTGTGAACATTTTCCTGAAACCATAACCTTTCAGATCAAGTAGACAGTTCTGTAATTCACTGGATAGTTTTAAAGCATCCACATCAGAATTTATCTATTATCACATACAGTAGTTTGTTTACAAAATTTTGTCCTTACAAACTACCCCTTCAGAAAATGGAATTAGACAAAGTAGCAGTATGACTTAATAATAACAAGACTTATGCTGGGTGAGGTGGCATGTGCCTTTAATCCCAGCACTTTGGAGGCAGGTGGGTCTCTGATTTAGACTAGATCAGCCAGGTCTATTGAGTTTCAGGTCAGCCAGGGCTGTGCAGAGAATCCCTGTCTCTAAAAATTAAGCAAAAAGACAACTAAGCATGTAGGGTTCCTCTAGTGAACCATTCCCTTGTAGAAAGTTGAAATCTACTAAAAGGTTATGAAGTTTGGAATATCTGTTTGCTGTGGAAATAGAATCATGGTTAGAGATGATGTTGGCAATTTCAGATCTACTGACATAAATGAACAAAATTTGGTAATATAAACTAATGACTTGCATGCTTTTTCTTTACCCTGTCTCATTCCTTACTGGTAGAAGCAATCTTTTCAGTATTTGGGTTCTGGTTCAATGAGCCAGAAAAGTAACTTTGTAGTATCAGAATGTCATCCAACTGTATATTTACTTTATTGTAAATAATGGTGAACAGTGGTCAATAAATAGTTTTATATTCCTTTAAAAAAAAAGAAAAAAATAGAGTAGTTAGGTATGGTGGCACATGCCTGTAATTCCAGTAATTTGAAGGCAGAGACAGGCAAATCTCTGAGTTTCAGGCCAGCCTGATCTACAGAGTGAGATCCAGGGCAGCCAAAAACAAGCAAGCAAACAAACAAACAAAAAAAACAGAGAAATCCTGTATTAAAGAAACAAAAACTTAAAATAGTAAGAGTTGTTTAAAAAGCCACAAAAGATGAAAAATGCACAGAGAGTCTGGATACTGTATGTTATTGTGTTGTCTTTGAATTGTTTGACTGCTGAGAAAGGAGCAACAGCTGCTAAAAGACATTTGATTATAATTCAACATATGTTTTGAAAATTTTGAATTCAAAATTTAAGTCAAAAGATATATTACTTTGGAGAGAAGGTTTTGCTTTTGTTTCTACAAGAAATAAGGAGCTGTGGATTCATTCTTGGTTAAGAAAAATAAGATTTGATGGAGGAAGACTCCTGAAAAATCTCTGATAGGAGCGGATGACCCAGGTAATCCAGTATTTAGAGCACCTCTGTTGCAGTTTCCTCTGAGTTCTACATTCAGAACAGCTTCTAGCCTGCTGACTGAGATGATCCAACCTCAAAGAATGCTCCAGTCAGTACTTGCCCATACCCAAAATTTTTTGGGGGGGGGTCCCCATAAGATTATCAGAAACCCCAGTCAGCAGAAAATAGCTTAGAAACCTATGCCCACATTCCCAAATAAAAATGGATTATGAATGTTTATTTTTATTTAGAGTGTTGGTTACAAGTTGTTATGGACAATGGTCAGGAAAAAAGCTAAACAAAGGAGATTAGCTTCAAAGTTCTTGGTTTGAAAAGAAAAAAAAGGGGAAATGCTGTGGGACAATGCTCTTATACCCTGAAAAGATTTGTCACTTGTATTGATTTAGTAAAACACTGATTGGCCAGTAGCCAGGCAGGAAGTATAGGTGGAATAACAAGACTAGGAGAATTTGGGGAGAAAAGACTCAGTCTGTAATCACCAGCTATGTACAGAGGAAGCAAGATGAGAATGCCTCAATGAGTAAGATACCAAGACATGTAACTAAAGATAGGTAAGAATTATGGGTTAATTTAAGTTGTAAGGGCAAGTTAATAATAAGCCTGAGTTAATAGGACAACCAATTAATAGTTGATATAAGCCTCTGTTTAAAAGGCTGGGGGACTGAACAGGATGGAAACATCCATCTACATGTAATAAAATTGAGCTTAAATCTGTATCAATAGAGTGAGATCCATTCCAATGCAAAATGTTCATCCCTATATCATATCTCTCTTATTTTTTTAAAAAGGTGACTGACTGTGACAATTATAAATATAATTATTTTTAAAAAACATAAATAATTTATATAAATATAAATTAACAATTTATATCAACCCCTTTTAAATAAAATTAACATTTATAAACAATCATTTTGGAAATTTAGGTGTAGTTTTCTCCAAACTGCTTCCTACTTTTTGTTGGGTGAAGTATTTTTAGGGTTCCTGGAGAACTTTTGGGGGAGTCTTCTTCCATCAAATCACATTAGCCTGTAAGAAATCCACAGGGTCTCATCTGTGTAACAAAAGCCGGATGTCTTTTCCAAAGCAACATATCCTTAGACCTAAATTTTGAAGTCAAGATACCTTATTGTGGTTTAGCTTAGCAGCCCCCAGAAACAAATGTCTCTCTGCAGTCAAGAATTTAAAAAAAACACAATAATAAACACAATCCAGACTCTCTGTGTAAATTCCATCTTTATGTGTCTTAGTTTTCATTACTCCTTTAATCTATGACTGTCTGTACCCTTTTATATTACTTTTACTGTATCTTTAAATACTTTGTTTTATTTTTAAAACTATTTATTTCTTTTTATAACTGTCTATACTCTTTATCTTCTCTCTCCCAAGTCTATGTATGTTTTTAAATAGATTATGTCTTGCTTAGAGGTCTTTTATGTGTGAATCTGTCCGATTGTGTATCTGAAATTCTTTTCTGACAAGTAGCATTTTAAAATGGTAAGCAGTGTGATTGCAGCAGCTCTGGATTCTGACTCTACCTCTCTCAGCCTTTCAATATTGTGGAGGTACCTTTCCTGCCAGCTCTTGTGCCATTGGGTAGGAGCCATGCTCATTACCTCAACTCTGCAAAGAAGCATGCAGTACGTGAACCACTTTTATCTGAGTAAAAGCTAAATCTGTCATGCAGTGCACTGTGTGACCTGGAAATATCTCTGTGTGTGGTGGTAGGAATCTGTTGTGCTCTCCTGCCTGTACATACCTAGCAGTCCTGTTCTGACTGGTTGCCCAGACAGAGAGTGCTGAGTTGCTGGCATGCTCTCAGCAATTTTCCTCCTAACCCCAAGCAGGTATATAATCACCAGAACCCCAAGTTTGTGTTTGGGGCTTAATGTGTGATTTAAGCTTCAGTAATATTTCTTTTACATATGAGGGTGCCCTTGTATTTGGGGCATGGATGTTTAGAATTGAGGTTTCCTCTTGATGGATTTTTCCTGTGACAAATATATCATTCAATGTTTCTTTTAATTGTTTTTGGTTTAAAGTCTATTTTTTAGATATTAGGATAGCTACACCAGTTTGTTTCTTAGGTGCATTTGGTTGTAAAACTTTTCCAGCCCTTTACTCTGATGTGATGTCTGTCTTTGAGGTTGAGTTGTGTTTCTTGTATGCAGCAGAAGTATGGCTTCTGTTTGTGTATCCAATCTGGTAGCCATGTCTTTTTATAGTTGAGTTGGATCCATTTATATTAAGAGATATTAGTGAACAGTGAGTGCTAATTCCTGTTATTTTAGTTTTAGTCATTGGTGATGTTATTGTGTATGTTTTCACCTTCTTTGTGGTTTGCTGCTATGAGGTCATCTATTGTGATTTTTTGTGGATGTAGATGAATTTCTAGGGTTGGAATCCTCCCTCTAAGACTTTGTATATGACTGAGTTTATGGCTATGAATTATTTAAATCTGGTTCTGTCATGAAATATCTTGTTTTCTTTCTCAATGATGTTTGAAAGTTTTGCTGGATATAGTATACTGAGTTGACATCTGTGGTCTTTCAATGTGTGAATAACACTTGACCAGGATCTTCTGTCTTTCACTGTTTTCATTGAGAATTCTGGTGTAATTCTGATAGGCCTGCCTTTATATGTTCCTTGGCATTTTCCTTCTGCAGCTCTTAATAGTCTTACTTTATTTTATATGTTTGGTGTTTTGATTAATATGTGACAATGGAAATTTTTGGTTTAATATGTTTCAAAACTTCTGCAAACTTTTTGCATTTTCATAGGCATATCCTTTTTAAAGATTGGGAACATTTTCTTCTATGATATGTTGAATTTATTTTCTGTGCCTTTGAGTTGTAATTCTCCTTCTTCAATCTCTATTGTTCTTAGGTATGGTCTTTTCATGGTGTTACATATTTCCTGGATGTTTTGTGTTAATAATTTGTTGGATTTAACATTATCTTTTACTGATATATCTATTTCCTCTATCATATCTTTAATGCCTGAGATTCTCTCTTCCATCTCTTGAATTCTTCCATTTATGCTTGTATTTGTGCTTTCTAATTGTTTACCCATATTTTCCATTTACAGGATTCCCTTGTTTTGTGTTTTCCTTATTGTCTCTATTTTGGTTTTCAAGTTATGAATCATTTCTTTCTCCTGTTTGATTACATTTTTTTGGTTATCTCTATGTGATTTATTGATTTCTCCTAAATTTTTGTTTGTCTTTTTTCCCCTTTCTTTGAGTTAATTTTTCATTTCATTTCTTTTTTTATTATTCTTTTTTAAAATTTATTTATTTATTTATTTATTTATTTATTTATAAAAATTTCCACTTTCTCCCCTCCTCCCAATACCCTCCCATTCCCCCTACTCCCTCTCCTCTTCCCTCTTCAATCCTAAGATCAGTCAGGGTTTCCTGCCCTGTGGGAAGTTCAAGTTCCTTCCCCCACCCTCCAGGTCTAGGAAGGTGAGCATCCAAACAGACTAGGGAACCAAAAAGCCTGTACATGCAGAAGAAACAAGACCCAGTGTCATTGTCAATGGCTTCTCAGTCAGCCTCCATGTCAGCCACATTCAGAGAATCCGGTTTGATCACATGCTCATTCAGTCCCAGTCCAGCTGGCCTTGGTGAACTCTCATTAGATCAGTCCCCTCGTATCAGTGGGTGAACATACCCTTCACGGTCCTGACTTCCTTTTTCATGCTCTCCCTCCTTCTGCTCCTCATTTGGACCTTGGGGGTTCAGTCCAGTGCTCCAATGTGGGTCTCCATCTCTATCTCCATCCATCGCCAGATGAAGGTTCTATGGTGTTATGTAAAATATTCATCAGTATGGTTATGGGCCAAGGCCAGTTCAGGCACCGTCTCCTCTGCTGCCCAGGGAACAATCTGGGGACCTCTCCTTGGACCTGGGAACCCCTCCAGAATCAAGTCTCTTGCAAACCCTAAAATGGCTCCCTTAGTTTTCTCTACTTTCAGACATCTTATTGGTAAATTGTGTCTTCTCAAAGTTTTGAAAAATAAGAACTCAAACCAATTTCTCAGAGCTGTTACCCAAGCTATATTAATATACTGATCCAGACTTGCTTGTTACTGAGTTTATAGCTCTTCCATATGCAATACGGAGGTCCTTAGAGACTCCACCTGCGCTACTGTATTCCATGCTTCCAAGAGAGAAAAGAATAGACCTCCCAAGGCGTGTTACTCAAGGTGTTCATCTTCTTATAAACAATGTGAATGAAGGTGTAAAATGTATACTTGATCGTATACTTTTAGGTGATTGTATGTTTCTTTGTTTACAGTGTTTTGTAACTGATACTTCTCTCCTTCCCACAATATGACAATGACTCCTTAGAGTAATTATCTTCCCTTCTTTTTATTGAAAATAGATTCTTTCCACATACAATATATCCTAATTATAGTTTCTTTTAACTCTTCCCATTTCCTCCTAATCTACCTTCCCTCCATGATCCACTTCCTTTCTTTCTCTCATTAGAAACTAACTTTTTTCTAAGAGAAAACAACAAAACATAAAAAATAAGAAAAAGTAAAGACCATCAAATTGAAGTTGGACAAGAAAAATTAACAGAAAGAAAATGGTCCTAAGAGAAGGTACAAGAATCAGAGACCCACTTGTTCATACACTCATGGTCTCATAAAAATTCTAAATTGGGAGCAGGCAATGCCTGAGAAACCTGTAGGAACAGACAAGGCATGAGGGATCTCTAGAAGCAGGCAATACTTAAGCAGTCTCCAGGAGTAAGCAAGGCCAAACAACTTCTACCAAGTAACCTCTGGAGTGCTGGGCTATGTAAGGGATCACTTAGTGACTTCTGTTGAGACTGGAACCATGACCCTGACACCACCATTAAGAGGAACCATCTGATCCTTAGATCCACTGGAACGTGGAGGAATGATCACTGGAGACACAGCCCCAACTACATCAATTAGATCAAAATCTGGGTAGACAACAAGATAAGAGCATCCTAAACAACAAAATGAGTAACACAACACCACCCAAAACTATTAGCTCTGCAACAGCAAGACTTAAACACCTCAATACAGATGAAGCAGAAGAAAATGATCTTAAAATAACTTTAGCAAAATGATTGAGGCCCTTAGAAAAGAAATGAAGAGGGTCTTCAGTGTTCCATGGGACTCTTCCCTGCTCCCACTCCCCCCCTTTTGTCTCATGTGTCCTTGGAATACCAGCTGTCCCTATTTCAGTGCTGAGGAGTTCTATTCAGAGAGGTGAGTGGGTGCTAGCTGGGGCGGACTGCCCCGGAAGAGAGCACAGCCCCCCTCAGCTTCTGCAGCAGGGTCTTCTGTGTTCCACTCGACCCTACCCTGCCACCAAGGTCACCCTTCTGTCTCCTGTGTCCTTGGAATACCAACTATCCCTACTTCAGTGCTGAGGAGTTCCATCCAGAGGAAGAGATGGGCAGGCGCCAATGCAAGACTACCTCCAACAACCTGAAAGGCAACATGACATCACCAGAATCCAGGGAAGAATTGAACACTCTACTCCAGAAGAAATAGAAGAAATTGACTCTAAGCAGAACTTTATGAAAATAATAGAGGAACTTAAACAGGAGGTGAAAATCTGCCGTAAAGATATGGAAGAGAAGTATAACAGAAAGATTGAATAAATGAGTAAAGAAATGGAAGAGAAGTATGACAAAAAGTTTTAAGAAATGAATAAATCCATAAATGAAACCAGAGGAAACCAAGAAAAAACAATCAGTCAGGTAATGGAAACAGTTCAAGATTTGAAAAGTGAAATGGAGACGATGAAGAAAACACAAACCGAGGGCTGGCTGGCTATGGAAAATCTAGGGAAATGAACAGAGACTTCAAAAACAAGCATAACCAATAGAATACAAAAGATAGAAGAATGAATCTCAAACTCTGAAGACACCATAGAGAAAAGAAACGTTCTGACCAAAGAAAACAGCAAATCCAACAAGTTCTCATCACAAAATATTCAGGAAATGTGGGACACAATTAAAAAAACCAAATCCAAGAATAATAGGCGTAGAAGAAGGAAAAGAATTGTGGATCAAAGGCCTACAAAATATATTCAACAAAATTATAGAAGAAAACTTTCCCCAACCTAAAAACTGATAACCCTATGAAGGATCAAGAAGCATACAGAACACCGAATAGGCTGGATCAAAAAAAATCCCCTTGCCATATAATAATCAAAATAAAAAACATTCAGATTAAAGAAAGAATATTAAGAGCTGTAAAGGAAAAAGGTCGAGTAACTTATAAAAGCAAACCTATCAGACTTACACCAGACTTCTCTATGGAAACCATGAGAGCCAGAAGGTCCTGGAAAGAGGTACTGCAGAAACTAAGAGACCATGGATGCAAGCCCAGACTACTATACCCACCCAGGCTATCATTCACTATCAATGGAAAAAACAAAATATTCCAGGATAAAAACAAATTTAAAAAATACGTAGCCACAAATTGAGCCATACAGAAAGTATTAGAAGGAAAATCACAACCCAAGGAATCCAACATTGCCAATACTGCCTACAATAACTCAGACATCAAGCGACTCTTCACAAGCACATCTCAAAGAAAGGAAACACACACTCTACTACCAAAAAAAGGAAAATATCAGGAGTAAACAACCACTGGTCATTAATATCACTTAATATCAATGGACTCAATTCACCTATAAAAAGGCACAGACTTAGAGACTGGATACGAAAACAGGATCCAACATTCTGCTGTTTACAAGAAACACACCTCAACCACAAAGACAGACACCTACTCAGAGTAAAGTGTTGGGAAAAGGTTTTCCAAGCAAATGGACCTAAGAAACAAGCGGGTGTGGCCATTCTAATATCTAACAAAATTGACTTCAAACTAAAATAAATCAGAAGAAATGGAGATGGAAATTTCATACTCATAACAGGAACAATTCATCAGGAGGAAGTCTCAATCCTGAATATCTATGACCCTAATATAAAGGCACCCACTTATGTAAAAGAAACACTTCTAGAACTCAAGGCAGTCATCAAACCACACACTAATATTAGGAGACTTCAACACTCCTCTCTCACCAAAGGACGGGTCAATCAGACAGAAACCTAAAAGAGAAATAATAGAATTATTGGAGGTATTGAATCAAATGGACTTAACAGACATCTATATAACATTCCACCCAAATAGGAAAGAATATACCTTCTTCTCTGCAGCTCATGGAACCTTCTCGAAAATTGACCACATACTCAGTAACAAAGCAAACTTCCACAGATACAAAAAAAATATTAGTAACCACCTGTGTCTTGTCAGATCACCATGAATTAAAGTAAGAATTCAGCAGCAATGATACCACCAGTAAGCCAACAAACTCATGGAAGCTGAACAGTCAACTACTGAATCACCACTGGGTCAAGAAAGAAATAAAGAAAGAAATTAAAGATTTATTTGAATTTAATGAAAATAAAGACAAAACATGCTCAAACCTATGACACTATGAAAGCAGTGCTAGGAGGAAAGTTCATAGCACTAAGTGCCCAATTAAAGAAAACAGAGAAAGCACACATTGAAGACTTAACAGCACACCTGAAAGCTCTAGAAAAAAAGAAGCAGATTCACCCAGGAGGAGTAAAAGACTGGAAATAATCAAACTGAGTGCTGAAATCAACAAAATAGAAACACAGAAAACAGTCCAAAGAATCAATGAAAAAAAAAAGCTGGTTCTTGGAGAAAATCAACAAGATCAACAAACCCCTATCCAAATTAATCAAATGACAGAGAGAGAACAAGCAAATTAATAAGATCAGAAATGAAATGGGGGACATAATCACAGACACAGAGGAAATTCAGAGAATCATTAGATCTGACTACAAAAGCCTGTATGCCACAAAATTGGAAAATGTAAAAGAAATGGACATTTTTTAGATAAGGACTAGGTGAACAATCTAAATAGACCTGAAAGTTGCGAAGAATTAGAAGCTGTTATCAACAATCTCCCAACCAAAAAAAAAAGCTCAGGACCACATGGTTTCAATGCAGAATTCTACCAGAACTTCCAGGAAGAGCTAATACCTATATTCCTTAATGTATTTCACAATATAGAAACAGAAGAATCATTGCCAAACTCTTTTTATGAAGCTACAGTTATCCTGATACCAAAACCACACAAAGACACAACCAAGAAAGAGAATTACAGACCAATCTCACTTATGAACATCGATGCAAAAATTCTCAATAAAATACTGGCAAACTGAATTCAAGAACACATTAGAAAAATCATCCATTATGTTCAAGTAGGCTTCATCCTAGAGATGAAGGGCTGGATCAAAATACAAAAATCTATCAATGTAATCCATCATATAAATAAACTGAAAGAAAAAAACCACATGATCTTTTCATTGGATGCTAAAAAAGCATTTGACAAAATTCAGCACCTCTTTATGATAAAGGTCTTGGTGAGATTGGAGATTCAAGGATCATACCTAAATATAATAAAAGCTATTTACAGCAAGCCGACAGCTAATATCAAATTGGATGGGGAGAAACTCAAAGCCATTCCACTAAAAGCAGGAACACAACAAGGCTGTCCACTCTCTCCATACCTCTTCAATATAGTGCTTGAAGTTCTAGCAATAGCAATAAGACAACATAAGGGGATCAAGGGGATTCAAATTGGAAAGGATGAAGTTAAACTTTCATTATTTGCAGATGATGTGATAGTGAACATAAGCGACCCAAAAACTCTACCAAAGAACTCCTACAGGTGATAAACACCTTTAGTAATGTGGCAGGATAAAAGATGAACTCCTAAAAATCGGTTGCCCTCCTATACACAAAGGATAAAGGAGCAGAGAGGGAGATCAGAGAAGCATCACCTTCACGACAGTCACAAATAGCATGAAACATTTTGTGCTAACTCTAACCAAGGAAGTGAAAGACCTATTTGACAAGAACTTTAAGTCTTTGAAGAAAGAAATTGAGAAGGATACCAAAAAATGGAAAGATCTCCCTTTCTCTTGGATTGGGAGGATCAACAGTAATAATGGCAATTCTATCAAAAGCAATCTATAGATTCAATGCAATCCCCATCAAAATTCCATCAAACTCCTTCACAGACCTTGAGAGAACAATAATCAAGTTTATATGAAAAAACAAAAAACCCAGGATAGCCAAAACAATCTTATATATTAAAGGAACTTCTGGAGGCATTACCATCCCTGACTTCAAACTCTATTACACAGCTACAGTATTGAAAACAGCTTGGTATTGGCATAAGAACAGAGAAGTCGACCTATGGAATCTAATAGAAGACCCGGGTATTATCCCACAAACTTATGAACACCTAATTTTCGACAATGGAGCTAAAGGTATACAATGAAAGAAGGAAAGCATCTTTAACAAATGGTGTTGGCATAACTGGATGTCAACCTGTAGAAGAATGAAAGTAGATCCATATCTATCACCATGCACAAAACTCAAGTCCAGATGGATTAAAGACATCAACATTAATCTGACCACACTCAACCTGATAGAAGAGAAAGTGGGAAGTAATCTACAAGACATGGGCACAAGAAATCACTTCCTAAGTAGAACCCCAGTTTCACAGACAATAAATGGGACCTCCTGAAACTGAGAAACTTTTGTAAAGAAAGGGACACTGTCAGTAAGACAAAAAGGCTACCTTCCGACTGGGAGAAGATCTTCACAAACCCCTCATCAGACAAAGGTCTGATCTCCAAAATAAACAAAGAACCCAAGAAATTAGACACTGAAACTCTAATTAACCCAATTAAAGAAAGGGGTACTGAACTGAACAGAGAATTCACAACAGAAGAACTTCGAACAGCCAAAAGAAACTTAAGGTCATGCTCAACATCCTTAGCGATCAGGGAAATGTAGATCAAAACCACTTTGAGATACCATCTTACACCTGTCAGAATAGCTAAACTCAAAAACACCAATGATAGCCTTTGCTGGAGAGGATGTGGGGTAATGGGAACACTCATCCATTGTTGGTGGGAATACAAACTTGTGCAGCCACTGTGGAAATCAGTGTGGTGGTTTCTCAGGAAACTGGGAGTCAACCTCCCTCAGGACCCAACAATTCCACTCTTGGGAATATACCTAAGAGATGCCCTATCGTACTACAAAAGCATTTGTTCAACTATGTTTTACAATAGCAGCATTATTTGTAATAGCCAGAACATGGAAACAACCTAGGTGCCCCTCAATAGAAGAATGGTTAAAGAAAGTGTGGAACATATACACCTTGGAGTTTTATTCAGCGATAGAAAACAAGGACATCTTTAATTTTGCCTGCAAATGGATGGAAATAGAAAACGCTTTACTGAGTGAGGTAACTCAGACCCAAAAATAGGAATATAGTTTGTACTTAAGCATAAGTGGATTCTAGCCATAAATAAAGGACATTGAGTCTATAATTAGTGGTCCTAGAAAAGCTAAATAAGGACGTGAACCTGAAGAAAATCATATAGTTATCCTCCTGGATATTGGAAGTAGACAAGATTGCCAGGTAAACTTGGGAGCACCGTGGTGGGGGATGGGGTTTCAGGGGTTGGATGTAAGGGGAGTTGAGTAGAGAGAAGTTGATAAGGTGAAGATTTGGGAGATCTTGGGGGAATGGGTTGTGTGTGATGGAGGAAGGGTAGATATGGAAGCAGGGAAGTAAATATCTTAATTAAAAGGGTGCTATTTTAGGGTTTGCAAGAGACTTGACTCTAGAGGGGTTCCCAGGTCCTCAGAGAGGTCCCCAGATTGTTCCTTGGGCAACAGAGGAATAGGTGCTGGAACTGTCCTTGTTCCAAAGCCACACTGATGAATATTTTGCATATCACCATAGAAACTTCATCTGGCAATGGATGGAGATAGAGACAGCGACCCACACTGGAGCACTGGACTTAGATCCCAAGGTTCAGTTGAGGAGCAGAAGAAGGAAGAACATGAGCAAGGAAGTCAGAACCACGAAGGGTGAATCCACCCGTTGATCTAATGGGAGCTCACCAAGGCCAGCTGGACTGGGAGTGATGGAGCATGTGATCAAACTGGACACTCTGAACGTGTCTGGCAATGAAGGCTGACTGAGAAGCCAAGGACAATGGCACTGAGTTTTGATTCTACTGCATGAACTGACTTTGGGGGAGCCTGTTTTGTTTGAATGCTTACCTTTGTAGACCTGGATTGAGGAGGGAGGACTTTGGACTTACTACGGAGCAGGGAACCCTGACTGCTCTTAGGACTATAGAGGGAGGGGGAGGGAAAAGGGAGGCAGATATGAGGTGGAATTTCTAATAAATAAATAAATAAATAAATAAATAAATAAATAAATAATATGTAACCTGGCTCTAGAAAATTTCCCAGGAATCCACAGAGATGACCCCTGCTAAGATTCTAAGCAATAGAGGGCATGCCTGAACTGGCCTTGCTCTCTAGTCAGACTGATGATTATCAAAAATATCACCATAGAATCTTTGCCAAACAAGAGATGGAAATAGAGTCAGAGACCCTCATCAGAGCACTGGATTTAGCTCCCAAGGTCCTGTTGAAAAGCAAAAGAAGAGAGAATATGAGCAAGGACGTCAAGATCATGAGGAGTTCACCCACCTAGACAACATGCCTGTGCTAATGGGAGATCACCAATTCCAACTGGAATGAAAAAGCATGGGATCAAACTTTTCCCACTGAAGGTGAATGACAATTGAGGAAGACTATGTGGCTAATGACAATGGCACTGGGATTTGTCTCTACTGCGTGTACTGGCTTTTGGGGATCCTATTCTCTTTGGATGTATACCTTGTAGTGGGGAAGGCCTCGGACTTTCCACAGGGCAGCATGCCATGCCCTCTCTTAAGATTCTAGGGGATGAGGGGAGGGTGGGGAGAAGAAGTGGCATGGATGTGGGTGGAGGGGAGGAAGTAGAAATTTGGATTGGTATTTTTTAAAGTAATAAAATAAAAAATTAAAAAAATAAAAACCTATTTTTCTAATTGTAGCAACTCATGAAAATAAAATCAAAATATGTTATGAAATTACATATGACACAAAAATGAATACATAGAGGAAATGTTTCATTTTTGAGAAAGAAAAATATCTTTCATAAACAAGGTCATTTGTTGGAGATATTGAGCATTCCCTGTAAGAGGACAGTCCACTGGTATCTCCTAGTAGGCTGAGAATTATTATAAGTAGGCACTGTGAACCAAACATTTCTCTATCATTTTCTTGTAAAGGTATAGTGAAGAAACAATCCTTTAAATCAATAACTATTAGAGGCCATCACTTTGGTAACAGAGAAGGCAGAGAAATTCCAGATTGCAGAGGGACCATAGGTTGAATAACCTTATTGATAGCTCTAAGATCTGTCATATTTTCCATTTTCCAGATTTTTTAAAACAACAAATACAGAAGAATTCCAAGGGCTGGTCTATTCTTTTATATGTTGAGCATCTAATTACTCTTGTACTAGCTGCTTTAATGCCTGCAACTTTTCTTCAGCTAGGGGCCATTGCTTAACCCATATTGGTTTCTCGGTCAACCATTTTAAAGGCAGGGCTGTTGGTACATCTGAATGGTTATCAATTGTTTGTGTTCTTATACAGCCCAAATGGCTGTTGTTCATTGACTGTAACATCTTCTAATATTTTCCTCAGAAACATAAGCTTTAGGGGATTCAGTAATGTTAATCTGGGTATTTCGTTGCTGCAATAGTCACGACCCCACAAATTCACTGCAGTATTGGCTATATAAGGCCTTAGTTTTCCTATTTGCCCTTCTGGCCCTATGCATTCAACCCATCCCATACTTTGTCTGACCCAAGATAAGGTTCCAATTCCCAGGAACTGAACATCTACCTCCTGAAGAGGCCAATTCAGATGCCAAGATTATGGAGTAATGATACTTACATCTGCACCCATGTCTAATAAGCCTTCAATAAAAATGCCACTAATACACACTTTTAGCTTTGGGTTTTGTTAATTTACAGAAGTCTGCCAGAATATATATTCCCTCTGTCTTACCAGATTTCTTGATTCATCCTCCGCATTTACCTCATCATTCAGATCATTATTGCTTTTGACAGCTGGCATGGGACTTATTAATTTTTCTGACAAGACACGTTTTCCACAGTAACTGGGAATGACTGGACATTCATCATGAGGGCCTGCAAGAGCCCCACCCAGAGTTTCCTGATGGTATTGGGCTTCCTTGTCTCTCTGTCATTGACCTACATTCATTGGTCCAATGTTGGCCTTTGCCACACCTCCTACATATACCAGAAGTCCTTCTATTTCTGTCATTCCCAGAGGAGGCATTACTACTAGAAACCCATTGTCTACAATCCCTTCTCATATGTCCCATTCTACCACAATTAAAACATTTGGTATTTTGATGTTTTCTCTTACCATTGGAAATTGCTTCTTCTACCCAAGCTTTAGTACCATAGTCAAGTGTCTTGACATTCACTGTATGCAAGTCACATTCATCCATGGGTGCTGATCTGATCTTTAAAGGCCCCAGGATCCTTTTGCACTCTATGTTGGCATTCTCATAAGCCAAAGATTCAATTCTTTTACATCTAGCTTCTGGGTCAGTTACCCCTATTTGTACAGCCCTAGTTAGTCTTTGCAAAAAGTCACTAAAAGATCTCTCTGATCCTGTTTAACCCTAAGATATGATTCAACTCTCCTAGTTCCAGAATCCTGTTCCAAGCCTTTAAAGGTGCTGTGGTACACAGTGACAGGTTGTGATCATCATAAACAGCTTGATCCTGAGGATCAGAGTAAAGTCCTTCACCTAGAATTTGATCCACGGAAATCTCAAGTCCTTTTGCTTTCTTGTTGCTCTAAATTATCGCTTCTTCTTTAAGAAAGCATCTCCAATGCAGTTTTGATCCACTTTCAAGGACTGCTAATATTAACTGAGCCCAATTGTGAGGCTGGCTTTGTTACTGAAAGCCCATATTTTGACCATTTGTCTAACAAAGAACGAATGTAGTCTGTAAGTCACAATTGCTTCTTTAATTTCTTTTAGATCAGTCATTTGTATGGGCTCCCAATGTATCTTTCTTGTCAACCTTAGTGTTTTTGAAGCCAAATACTTTTTCTGATGTTATACTGGGAAGGTAGGTTGAAGTCTGGGGAAGCTATACCAGAGAATTTTACATAATGACAAGGTTAAATTTTGCCATTTTAACTTTTGCTCCTGGTCATCAAATTTGATAATTTCCTCATTCTTTTCAAATCTGTTTACCACTGCCTTTTGTAAAGTTTGGACCTTCTTTCCAGTATTCTGCTCTAATGT
This sequence comes from Myodes glareolus, assembly GCF_982192425.1. Lineage (NCBI taxonomy): Eukaryota > Metazoa > Chordata > Mammalia > Rodentia > Cricetidae > Myodes > Myodes glareolus. The sequence continues at coordinate 8,447,473 of NC_142046.1, forward strand.
CCTCATTGAGGATTCCAAGGTATGATGTCTATCCAGTAGAGATAATGTCTCATCCTTGGACATAATCTTCATGGCAAGCAAATTTCCTTCTTTTTTAATTTTCCACACAATTATTTACAATTCCTTCCCTCCTCCCAATCCCCTCCTGCTCCCCCATAACCTCTCCTCCCTCTCCTACCCTTCTTGAGAGAGGACAGGGAACCCTGCCCTGTGTGAAGTCCAAGGCCCTCCCCGCTACATCCAGGTCTATGGAGCTGTGCATCCATATAGGCTAGAGTCCCAGAAAGCCAGAACATGCCATAAATACAAGTCCCAGTGCCTTTATCAATGGCTTCTCAATCATCCTCCATTGTCAGCCACAATCAGAGCATCTGGTTTGATCGCATTCTCATTCAGACCTGATCCAGCTGGATTTAGTGAGCTCCCATAAGAACAGGCACATTGCCTCAGTTGGTGGACCAACCCCTCATGGTCTTGACTTCCTTGCTCATCTTCTCCCTCCTTCTGCCTCTCAACTGGGCCTTGGAAACTCAGTCTGTTACTCTGATGTGGGTCTCTGTCTCTATTTCAATCCATTTCTAGATGAAAATTCTATGGTGATAATTCGAGATAATCATCAGCGTGATAGTGGGGCAAGGCAGTTTAGGTACCCTCTCCTCTGCTGTCCAAGAACCTAACTGGGAACATCACCATGGAAACCTGGGATTCCCTATAGAGTCAAGTCTCTTGCCAAACCTAAAATGGATCCCTTAATGTAGGTATCTTCTTCCCTGCTCCTATATCCATTCTTCTTCCATCTCAACCCTCCCACTTCCCCAAGGTGTTGCCAGTCCTTCCCTTCTCCCTTCCTTCTCCCCCTTTCCCCCAACCTCATTCCCACCCTGTTCCCAACCCCATGCTCACAGCTTTTGCCCAGCAATCTTGTTTGCTTCCAATTTCCAGGAAGATCTATATATGTTTTTCTTTGGGTTCATCTTGTTATTTCTCTTCTCTGGGTTTGTGAACCATAGCTTAATGACCTTGGTTTATGGTTAAAGTCCACAAAAGAGTGAGTACATACTATATTCCTATTTTGGGGTCTGGGTTACCTCACTCAGGATAGTGTTTTCTATTTCCATCCATTTGCATGCAATATTAAAGATATCATTGTCTTTTACCGCTGAGTAGTACTCTAATGCACATACATTCCACACTTTCTTTATCCATTCTTCCATTGAGGGGCATCTAGGTTGTTTCCAGGTTCTGGCTATTACAAATACTGCTGCTATGAACATAGTTGAACAAATGCTTTTGTATGTATTATAGGGTATCTCTTGTGTATATTCCCAACAGTGGTATTGCTGGATCCTGAGGTAGGTTGATTCCGAATTTCCTGAGAAACCACCAAACTGATTTCCAAAGTGGTTGCACAAGTTTGAATTCCCACCAGCAATGGATGAGTGTTCCCCTTATTCCACATCCTCTCCAGCAAAGACTTTTTTAGCATTTTCAATTTTAGTCATTCTGACAGGTGTAAGATGGTATCTCAAAGTTGTTATGATTTGTATTTCCATGATCACTAAGGAAGTCGAACAAGACCTTAAGTGTCTCTTGGCCATTTGGACATCTTTTTTTTAACTGTTAATGTTTATGATTTATTTAAAGGTACACATCAAACAATACCATGCATACAACTTCATGGCTATGATATTTTGACAATTTAGAAATGGGTTATACAGTAAGACTGTGTTCTCCAATAAACAAAGAAAGTGTATTTTTGCTCTGCCTTTTTATTATTTCCAGGACATCACTAAACAGAGGATGGCATACCTTACTGAGAGAGGGACCTTCTTCACTCAGTCTTCCCAAGAAAATGAGAATCTCTGCCTCATGTCCCAACACAGAACAAGGAATATTTTACCATCCAAATGTCTCATATATTAGTCAAGTGGACACATAAATTTTATAATTTATATATTTTGTCACATAAATATTAAATGCTAGGGAAATGACTTCTCACCCAACATCCAGATACCAGTTTTGTGATCCTTTACACAGGTTACAGAAACGGACTAACTGCAAAGAATAGAAATGCCACAAATGAGACTTACAAAGGACTATTCCTGTCCTCTCTACTATCTCTACCACTATGATACAATGTTAAAATTAGGTGGCTTGAACAACACACGTTTATCTGTCACATTTCTGAGTCTCGGGAAATCCCTGAACAGGGTCCCAACAAGGTTGGTTTCACTCAACTCAACCAAAGGAGGGTTTCACTCTTAAGCTTTTTCTTGACATGTGGGCAGCTGCAATGACCCTGTGTGGTGAGGGCGGGTAGCTAGCTTTTTCCATGTGGGAGGTGACTCTTCTTACATGGGCAAGAATTTTATTGTGAATGTCCTAACTCATGGCTTTTGTCCTAGTTACCCCAAAATGTTTTGTTTCCAAACAAGCTGGATGTAATAGCCTAAGAGATGAATTTAGGGTAGAAGAGAAGATATCAGCATTTCTTTCACAACATAATATCTTTTTATTGTTTTTTTTTCCAATTTCAAAAATTTTATTTATGTTTTTTTGTAATTTTATTAAATTATAAAAGTTTCCATTTCCGCCCCTCCTCCCAGCGCCCTCCCACTCCCCCCACTCCCTCTCCTCCTCCCTCTCCATCCCTAAGAGCAGTCAGGGTTTCCTGCCCAGTGGGAAGTTCAAGTTCCTCCCGCCTCCCTCCAGGAAAGTTTATGGCACTAAGTGCCCAATTAAAGAAAACGGAGAAAGCACACATTGGAGACTTAAAAACACACTTGAAAGTTCTAGAAAAAAAGAAGCGGATTCACCCAGGAGGAGTAGAAGATTGGAAATAATCAAACTAAGGACTGAAATCAACAAAATAGAAACACGGAAAACAATTCAAAGAATCAATGAAACAAAAAGCTGGTTCTTGGAGAAAATCAACAAGATTGACAAACCACTAGCCAAACTAATCAAATGGCAGAGAGAGACCATGCAAATTAATAAGATCAGAAATGAAAAGGGGGACATAACCACAGACACAGAGGAAATTCAGAGAATCATTAGATCTTACTACAAAAGCCTTTATGTCACAAAATTAGACAATGTAAAAGAAATGGACATTTTTTTAGATAAATACCATATACCAAAGTTGAATCAAGACCAGGTGAACAATCTAAATAGACCTATCAGTCATGAAGAATTAGAAGCTGTTATCAAAAACCTCCCCACCAAAAAAACCCAGGACCAGATGGTTTCAATGCAGAATTCTACCAGAACTTCCAGGAAGAGCTAATACCTATATTCCTTAATGTATTTCACAATATAGAAACAGAAGAATCATTGCCAAACTCTTTTTATGAAGCTACAGTTACCCTGATACCAAAACCACACAAAGACACAACCAAGAAAGAGAATTACAGACCAATCTCACTCATGAAGATTTACGCTAAAATACTCAATAAAATACTGGCAAACCGAACCCAAGAATACATTAGAAAAATTATCCATTATGATCAAGTGGGCTTCATCCCAGAGATGCAGGGCTGGTTCAACATACGCAAATCTATCAATGTAATCCATCATATAAATAAACTGAAAGAAAAAAACCATATGATCATTTCATTGGATGCTGAAAAAGCATTTGACAAAATTCAACACCCCTTTATGATAAAGAGATATCATTGGAGAGATTGGGTATATGAGGATCATTCCTAAATATAATAAAAGCAATATATAGTAAGCCGACAGCTAACATCAAATTGAACGGAGAGAAACTCAAAGCCATTCCACTAAAATCAGGAACACGACAAGGCTGTCCACTCTCTCCATACCTCTTCAATATAGTGTTTGAAGTTCTAGCAATAGCAATACGACAACATAAGGGGATCAATGAGATTCGAATTGGAAAGGATGAAGTTAAACTTTCGTTATTTGCAGACGATATGATAGTGTACATAAGCGACCCCAAAAACTCTACAAAAGAACTTCTACAATTGATAAACACCTTTAGTAATTTGGCAGGATATAAGATCAACTCCATAAAATTGGCTGCCCTCCTCTACACGAAGGATAAAGAAGCAGAGAGGGAAATCAGAGAAACATCACCTTTCATGATAGCCACAAATAGCATAAAATATCTTGGGGTAACTCTAACCAAGGAAGTGAAAGACCTATTTGACAAGAACTTTAAGTCCTTGAAGAAAGAAATTGAGGAGGATACCAGAAAATGGAAAGACCTCCCCTGTTCTTGGATTGGGAGAATCAACATAGTAAAAATGGCAATTCTACCAAAAGCAATCTATAGATTCAATGCAATTCCCATCAAAATTCCATCAAACTTCTTCACAGACCTTGAGAGAACAATAATCAAGTTTATATGGAAAAACAAAAACCCAGAATAGCCAAAACAATCTTATATATTAAAGGAACTTCTGGAGGCATTACCATCCCTGACTTCAAACTCTGTTACAGAGCAACAGGCATACAATGGAAGAAGGAAAGCATCTTTAACAAATGGTGCTGGCATAACTGGATGTCAACCTGTAGAAGAATGAAAATAGATCCATATCTATCACCATGCACAAAACTCAGGTCCAAATGGATTAACGACATCAACATTATTCCGACCACTTTGAACCTGATAGAAGAGAAAGTGGGAAGTAGTCTACAAGATATAGGCACAGGAGAGCAGTTCCTAAGCAGAACCCCAGGAGCGCAGACAATAAGAGAAACAATGAATAAATGGGACCTACTGAAACTGAGAAGCTTCTGTAAAGCAAAGGACACTGTCAGTAAGACCAAAAGGCTACCTTCTGACTGGGAGAAGATCTTCACAAATCCCTCATCAGACAAAGGTCTGATCTCCAAAATATACAAAGAACTCAAGAAACTAGACACTAAAACTCTAATTAACCCAATTAAAGAATGGGGTACTGAACTGAACAGAGAATTCACAACAGATGAACTTCGAATGACCAAAAGGCACTTAAGGTCATGCTCAACCTCCTTAGCGATCAGGGAAATGCAAATCAAAACAACTTTGAGATATCATCTTACACCTGTCAGAATAGCCAAACTCAAAAACACCAATGATAGCCTATGCTGGAGAGGATGTGGAATGAGGGGAACACTCATCCATTGTTGGTGGGAATGCAAACTTGTACAGCCACTGTGGAAATCAGTGTGGCGGTTTCTCAGGAAACTGGGAGTCAACCTCCCTCAGGACCCAGCAATTCCACTCTTGGGAATATACCCAAGAGATGCCCTATCATACTATAAAAGCATTTGTTCAACTATGTTCATAGCAGCACTATTTGTAATAGCCAGAACCTGGAAACAACCTAGGTGCCCCTCAATAGAAGAATGGTTAATAAAGGTGTGGAACATATATACATTTGAACATCTTTTGTTGAGAATGCTCTGTTTCAGTTCAAAGCCCCATTTTTTAATTGGGTTAATTAGCATTTTAAAGTCCAGTTTCTTGATTTCTTTATATATTTTGGAGATCAGACCTTTGTCTGATGTGGGGTTGGTGAAGATTTTCTCCCAGTCAGTAGGATGCCTTCTTTTCTTAATGATAGTGTCCTTTGCTTTACAGAGGCTTCTCAGATTTAGGAGGTCCCATTTATTCAATGTTTCCCTTATTGTCTGTGCTACTGAGATTATGTGTAGGAAGTGGTCTACTGTGCCCATGTGTTGTAGACTACTTTCCACTTTCTCTTCTATTAGGTTCTGTGTGGTCAGAATGATATTGAGGTCTTTAATCCATTTGGAATTGAGGTTTTTTTGTTTTTTTTTCATGGTCAGAATGGATATATTTCATGACATGGAACAATAGATATCCCTATTTTCAAAAGGCGAGCTAATAACATGCATATGTAAAAATATGTAAAAATATTCACAGACTATTTGCATCTTTAGCAACAACATGTATATAGCTACATGTTTACGTGCTATCTATGTACATATATGTTGAAGTTTTATAAATATTATATATGATGCACATACATTTATTAAGAGCTAAACGGCATGCATTAAGCTCCAGACTAAAGGGATGTAATTCTTATTTCAGAAACGGGCCAACATCAAATACAAATAGATGCTAAGAGCTTTGCAGTAAGCATGTTACATATAAATGGACTTGAGTTTTATGCATGGTGATAGATATGGATCTATCTTCATACTTCTACAAGTTGACATCCACTTATGCCAGCACAATTTGTTGAAAACGCTTTCTTTCTTACATTATATACTTTTAGCTCCTTTTTGAAAATTAGGTGTTCATAGATTTGTGGGTTAATATCCAGATCTTCTATTCAATTCCATTGGTCAATGTCTCTGTTTTTATGCCTATACCAAGGTGTTTTCATTACTGTAACTCTGTAATAGAGTTTGAAGTCAGGGATGGCAATGCCTCCAGAAGTTCCTTTAATGTATAAGATTGTTTTGGCTATCCTGGGTTTTTTGTTTTTCCATATAAACTTGATTATTGTTCTCTCAAGGTCTGTGAAGAATTTTGTTGGAATTTTAATGGGGATTGTGTTGAATTCATAGATTGCCTTTGGTAGAATCACCATTTTTACTATGTTGATCCTACCTATCCAAGACCATGGCAGTTCTTTCCATTTTCTGGTGTCCTCTTCAATTTCTTTCTTCAATGCCTTAAAGTTCTTGTCAAATAGATCTTTCACTTCCTTGGTTAGAGTTACCCCAAGATATAGTATGTTATTTGTGGCTATCATAAAAGGTGAAGTTTCTCTGAATTCCCTCTCTGCTTCTATATTCTTTGTGTATAAGAGGGTTACTGTTTTTCTTTTCTTTTGAGTTGATCTTATAACCTGCCACATCATTGAAGGTTTTTATCAGCTGCAGGAGTTTTTTGGTAGAGTTTTGGGGTCACTAATGTACACTATCATATCATCTGTAAATAATGATAATAATGTAATAATATTATCATTATTTACAGATGATAATTATCTGTAAATAAAGATGATATTATCAATATAATTATAATAATAATTATATTATTACATTATTAATGTAAATAATGACTTCTTTTTTCCGATTTGAATCCCCTTGAACTCCTTATGTCGCCTTATTGCTATTGCTAGAACTTCAAGAACTATGATGAAGAGATATTTTGAGAGGGAACGGTCTTGTCTTGTTCCTGACTTTAGTTGAATGGCTTTGAGTTTCTCTCCATTTAATTTGATATTACGTGGTGTCTTGATATATATTGCTTTTATTATATTTAGGTATGATCCTTGTATCCCTAACCTCTCCAAAACCTTTATCATAAAGGGGTGATGAATTTTGTCAAATTCTTTTACAGCATCTAATAAAATGATCATATGGTTTTTTTCTTTCAGTTTATTTATATGATAGATTACATTGATAGATTTTCGTATGTTGAACCAACCCTGCATCTCTGGAATGAAGCCTACTTGATTGTAATGGAGAATCAGACCTAATGATTCTCTGAATTTTCTTAGTGTCTGTTGTGATGTCCCCCTTTTCATTTCTGATCTTGTTGATTTGCGTGTTCTCTCTTTGCCTTTTGATTAGTTTGGATAAAGGTTTGTCAATCTTGTTGACTTTCTCAAAGAATCAGCTCTTTTTTGCATTGATTCTTTGGATTGTTTTCTGTGTTTCTATTTTTTTAAATTCCAGCCCTCAGTTTGATTATTTCCTGTTTTCTACTCCTCCTGGGTGAGTCTACTTCTTTTGTTTCTAGAGCTTTCAGCTATGCTGTTATGTCTCTAATGTGAGCTTTCTCCGTCTTTTTAATGTGGGTACTTAGAGCTATGAACTTTCCTCTTAGCTCTGCTTTCATAGTGTCCCATAGAATTGGGTATGTTATGTCGTCCTTTTGTTGAATTCAAGGAAGAGTTTAATTTCTTTCTTTCTTTATTCCTTTATTTATTCCCTGACCCAGGGATGGTTCAGTAGTTGACTGTTCAGTTTCCATGAGTTTGTAGGCTTTCTGGGGGTAGAAATATTGTTAAATTGTAACTTTCTTACATGGTGATCCGATAAGACACAGGTGGTTGCTAATATTTTTTTGTACCTGTGGAAGTTTGCTTTGTTACTGAGTATGCGATCAATTTTTGAGAAGGTTCCATGAGATGCTGAGAAGAAGTTATATTCTTTCCTATTTGGGTGGAATGTTGTTTAGATGTATGCTAAGTCCATTTGATTCATTACCTCTTTTAGTTCTCTTATTTCTCTGTTAGGTTTCTGTCTGATTGACCTGTCCATTGGTGAGAGAGGAGTGTTGAAGTCTCTTCATATTAGTGTGTGGGGTTTGATGACTGCCTTGAGTTCTATCTAGCAATGCTTCTTTTACACATGTGGGTAGCTTTATATTAGGGGCATAGCTATTCAGGATTGAGACTTCATCCTGATGAATTGTTCCTGTTATGATTATAAAGTGTCCATCTCCATCTCTTCTGATTGATTTTAGTTTAAAGTCAATTTTGTTAGATATTAGTATAGCCACACCTGCTTGTTTCTTAGGTCCATTTGATTGAAAAACCTTTTCCGAGCGCTTTACTTTGAGTTGATGTCTGTCTTTGTGCTTGAGGTGTGTTTATTTTAAGCAGCAAATGTTGGATCCTGTTTCCCCATCCAATCTCATAGCCTGTGCCTTTTCATAGGTGAATTGAGCCCATTGATATTAAGTGATGTTAATGACCAGTGGTTGTTAACTATGGTTTTTTTTTGTGGTAGAGTTTGTGTATTTCCCTTCTTTTTTTTTCAAAGTTTATTAAATTATGAAAGTTTCCATTTCCGCCCCTCCTCCCAACACCCTCCCACTCCCCCTTCTCCTCCATCTCCATCCCTAAGAGCAGTCAGGGCTTCCAGCTCTGTGGGAATTTCAAGTTCCTCCCCCCTCCCTCCAGGTCCAGGAAGGTGAGTATCCAAACAGACTGGATCCCAAAAATCCAGTATATGCAGAGGAAACAAGTCCCAGTGTCATTGTCAGTGGCTTTTCAGAAAGGCTCCGGGCCAGCCACATTCAGAGAATCCGGCCACATTCAGAAAATCTGGTTGGATCACATGCTCGTTCAGTCCCAGTTCAACTGTCCTTGGTGAACTCTCATTAGATCAGTCCCCTTGTATCAGTGGTTGATTGCACCCCTCGTGGTCCTGAGTTTTTTTCATGTTCTTCCTCCTTCTGTCCCTCATTTGGACCATGGGGGACTCAGTCCGGTGCTCCAATGTGGGTCTCCGTCTGTATCGCCATCCATCCTCGGATGAAGGATCTATGGTGATAAGCAAAATCTTCATCAGTATGGTTATAGGCCAAGGCCGGTTCAGTCACCCTCTCCTCTGTCTAGAGAACAGTCTGGGGATCTCTCCTTGGAGCTGGGATACCATTTATAATCAAGTCTCTTGTAAACCCTAAAATGACTCCCTTATTTGAGATATATTCTTCCTTGATCCCATATCCATCCTTCCTCTCTCCCCCCATCTCAGTCCACCGAGTTTTCCCCATTCCTCCCCTACTCCCTTCTCTCTAACCCTCTCCCCTTCCAACAACCCTCCCACCCACGCCCCCATGCACCCGAGGTTACCTGGGACTCTTGTCAATTTCCAATCTCCAGGAGGATAAGTACATGATTTTCTTCAGGTTCACCTTCTTATTTAGCTTCTCTAGGATCTCGAATAATAGGCTCAAAGACCTTTAATTATGGCTAGAATCCACTTATGAGTGAGTACATACCATATTTCTCTTTTTGGGTCTGGCTTATCTCACTCAGTAAAGCGCTTTCTATGTCCATCCATTTGCACGTAAAATTCAAGATGTCATTGTTTTTTACTGCTGAGTAAAACTCTAGTGTATATATGTTCCACACCTTCTTTAACCATTCTTCTATTGAGGGAGACCTAGGTTGTTTCCAGGTTCTGGCTATTACAAATAGTGCTGCTATGAACAAAGTTGAACAAATGCTTTTGTAGTATGATAGGGAATCTCTTGGGTATATTCCCAAGAGTAGAATTGCTGGGTCCTGAAGGAGGTTGACTCCCAGTTTCCTGAGAAACCGCCACACTGATTTCCACAGTGGCTGTACAAGTTTGCATTCCCACCAACAATGGATGAGAGTTCCCCTCTCTCCACATCCTCTCCAGCATAGGCTATCATTGGTGTTTTTTACTTTAGCTAATCTGACCGGTGTAAAATGGTATCTCATAGTTGTTTTGATTTGCATTTCCCTGATCGCTAAGGAGGTTGAGCATGACCTTAAGTGTCTTTCGGCCATTCGAAGTTCTTCTGTCGAGAATTCTCTGTTCAGATCAGCACCCCATTTTTTAATTGGGTTAATTAGAGTTTTATTATCTAGTTTCTTGAGTACTTTGTATATTTTGGAGATCAGGCCTTTATCTGATGAGGGGTTGGTGAAGATCTTCTCCCAGTCAGAAGGTAGCCTTTTTGTCTTACTGATGGTGTCCTTTGCTTTACAGAAGCTTCTCAGTTTCGGGAGATTCCATTTATTCATTGATTCTCTTATTGTCTGTGCTACTGGGGTTCTACCTAGGAAGTGGTCTCCTGTGCCTATGTCTTGTAGACTACTTCCCACTTTCTCTTCTATCTGATTCAAAGTGGTCAGATTAATGTTGAGGTCTTTAATCCATTTGGACTTGATTTTTGTGCATGGTGATAGATATGGATCTACTTTCTTTCTTCTACTGGTTGACATCCAGTTATGCCAGCACCATTTGTTAAAGATGCTTTCTTTCTTCCATTGCATACCTTTAGCCCCCTTGTCAAAAATCAAGTGTTCAGAGGTTTGTGGGTTAATATCTGGGTCTTCTATTCGATTCCATAGGTCGAATTCTCTGTTCTTATGCCAGTACCAAGCTGTTTTCAATACTGTAGGTGTGTAATAGAGTTTGAAGTCAGGGATGGTAATGCCTCCAGAAGTTCCTTTAATATATAAGATTGTTTTGGCTATCCTGGGTTTTCTGTTTTTCCATATAAAATTAATTATTATTCTCTCAAGGTCTGTGAAGTAGTTTGATGGGATTTTGATGGGGACTGCATTGAATCTATAGATTGCTCTTGGTAGAATTGCCTATTTTACTATGTTTGTCCTCCCAATCCAAGAGCAAGGGAGATCTTTCCATTTTCTGGTATCCTCCTCAATTTCTTTCTTCAAAGACTTATAGTTCTTGTCAAATAGGTCTTTCACTTCCTTGGTCGGAGTTATCCCAAGATATTTTATGCTATTTGTGGCTATCGTGAAAGGTGAAGTTTCTCTGATTTCCCTCCCTGCTTCTTTATCCTTTATGTATAGGAGGGCAACTGATTTTTTGGAGTTGATCTTGTATCCTGCCACATTACTAAAGGTGTTTATCAATTGTAGAAGTTCTTTGGTAGAATTTTTGGGGTCGCTCATGTATGCTATCATATCGTCTGCAAATAACGAGAGTTTAACTTCTTCCCTTCCAATTCGAATCCCCTTCATCCCCTTATGTTTTCATATTGCTATTGCTAGAACTTCTAGCACTATATTGAAGAGGTATGGGGAGAGTGGACAGCTTTGTCTTGTTCCAGATTTAAATGGAATGGCTTTGAGTTTCTCTCCGTTCAGTTTGATGTTAACTGTTGGCTTGCTGTAAATAGCTTTTATTATATTTAGGTATGATCCTTGTATCCCCAATAACTCCAACACCTTTATCATAAAGGGATGTTGTATTTTGTCAAATGCTTTTTCAGCATCTAATGAAATGATCATATGGTTTTTTTCTTTCAGTTTATTTATATGATGGATTACATTGATGGATTTGGGTGTGTTGTACCAGCCCTGCATCTCTGGAATGAAGCCTACTTGATCATAATGGATAATTTTTCTAATGTGTTCTTGGAATCGGTTTGCCAGGATTTTGTTGAGAATTTTTGCATCGATGTTCATGAGTGAGACTGGTCTGTAATTCTCCTACTTGGTTGTGTCTTTATGTGGTTTTAGTATCAGGGTAACTGTAGCTTCATAAAAAGAGTTTGGTAATGACTCTTCTGTTTCTATATTGTGAAATTCCTTAAGGAGTATAGGTATCAGCTCTTCTTGAAAGTTCTGGTAGAATTCTGCATTGAAACCATCTGGCCCTGGGCTTTTTTTGGTTGGGAAGTTTTTGATAACCACTTCTAATTCTCCTCGACTAACAGGTCTATTTAGATTGTTCACCTGGTCTTGATTTAACTTTGGTATATGGTATTTATCTAAAAACCATTCCATTTCTCGTACATTTTCCAACTTTGTGGCATATAAACTTTCGTAGTAAGATCTAATGATTCTCTGAATTTCCTCTATGTCTGTGGTTATGTCCCCCTTTTCATTTCTGATCTTATTAATTTGGGTGTTCTCTCTCTGTCGTTTGATTAGTTTGGATAAGGGTTTGTCAATCTTGTTGGTTTTCTCCAAGAACCAACTTTTTGTTTCGTTGATTTTTTGGATTGTTTTCTGTGTTTCTATTTTGTTGATTTCAGCCCTCAGTTTGATTATTTCCAATCTTTTACTCCTCCTGGGAGAGTCTGCTTCTTTTTTTCCAGAGCTTTGAGGTGTGCTGTTAAGTCTCCGATTTGTGCTTTCTCCGTTTTCTTTAATTGGGCACTTAGTGCTATGAACTTTCCTCTCAGCACTGCTTTCATTGTGTCCCATAGATTTGAGTATGTTGTGTCTTTTTTTTTATTAAATTCAAGGAAGACTTTAACTTCTTTCTTTATTTCTTCTTTGACCCAGGGATGATTCAGTAGTTGACTGTTCAACTTCCACACATTTGTAGGGTTTCTGGTGTTAGAATTGTTATTGAATTCTAACTTTATTCCGTGGTGATCCGACAAGACACAGGTGGTTACTAATATTTTTTTTGTATCTATGGAAGTTTGCTTTGTTTCTGAGTATGTGGTCAATTTTTGAGAAGGTTCCATGAGCTGCAGAGAAGAAGGTATATTCTTTCCTTTTTGGGTGGAATGTTCTATAGATATCTGTTAAGTCCATTTGATTCATTACCTCTAGTAATTCTCTTATTTCTCTGTTGAGTTTCTGTTTGATTGACCTGTCCACTGGTGAGAGAGGTGTGTTGAACTCTCCTACTATTTGTGTGTGGTTTGATGACTGCCTTTAGTTCTAAAAGTTTTTCTTTTACATAAGTGGGTTCTTTTATATTAGGGGCATAGATATTCAGGATTGAGACTTCCTCCTGATGAATTGTTCCTGTTATGAGTATAAAATGACCATCTCCATCTCTTCTGATTGATTTTAGTTTGAAGTCAGTTTTGTTAGATATTAGAATGGCCACGCCCGCTTGTTTCTTAGGTCCATTTGCTTGGAAAACTTTTTCCCAACCCTTTACTCTGAGTAGATGTCTATCTTTGTGGTTGAGGTGTGTGTCTTGTAAACAGCAGAATGTTAGATCCTGTTTTCGTATCCAATCTCTTAGTCTGTGCCTTTTTTTGTATAAATATCAAAACACAAAGCATTCAGACTAAAGAAAAGATATTGAGAGCAGAAAGGAAAAAGGTCAAGTAACTTATAAAGGTAAACCTTTCAGACTTACACCAGACTTCTCTATGGAAACCATGAACGCCAGAAGGTCCTGGATAGAGGTACTGCAGAAACTAAGAGACCATGGATGCAAGCCCAGACTACTTTACCCAGCCAAGCTATTGTTCACTATCAACGGAGAAAACAAAATATTCCAGGATAAAAACAAATTTAAACAATACGTAGCTACTAATCCAGCCTTACAGAGAATATTAGGAGAAAAATCACAACCCAAGGAATCCAACATTCCCAACACTGCCTACATTAACTCAGACATCTAGCGACCCTTCACAAGCACAACTCAAAGTAGTCTGTGCCTTTTTATAGGTGAATTGAGACCATTAATATTAAGTGATATTAATGACTAGTGGTTGTTGATTCCAGTTATTATTTGTGTGTGTGTGTGTGTGTGTGTGTGTGTGTGTAGTAGAGTTTGTGTGTTTCTCTTCTTTGAGTTGTGTTTGTGAAGGGTCGCTAAATGTCTGGGTTATTGTAGGCAGTGATGTCTATGTTGGATTCCCTTCTTGAGTTGTGCTGGCAAAGGGTTGTTAGATGTCTGAGTTGTTGTGAGCATTGCTGGGTTCCTTGGGTTGTGATTTTTCTTCTATTACTTTCTGTAAGGCTGAATTTGTGGCTACGTATTGTTTAAATTTGTTTTTATTCTGGATATCTTGTTTTCTCCATTGACGGTGAATGCCAGCTTTGCTGAGTATCATAGTCTGGGCTTGCATCCATGGTCTCTTAGTTTCTGCAGCACATCTATCCAGGACCTTCTGGCTTTATGGTTTCCATAGAGAAGTCAGTTGTAATTCTGATAGGTTTACCTTTATAAGTTACTTTAACTTTTTCTTCGCTGCTCTTAATATTCTTTCTTCATTTTGTATGTTTTGTGTTTTTATTATTATATGGTGAGAGGATTTTTTTGATCCAGTCTATTCAGTTTTCTGTATGCTTCTTGAACTTTCATAGGAATATCCTTTTTTATGTTGGGAAAGTTTTCTTTTTTAATTTTGTTGGAAATATTTTCTGGGCCTTTGAGCTGTTATTCTTCTCCTTCTTCTGCCCCTAGTATTCTTATATTTGTTTTTTTATGGTGTCCCAGATATTCTGGATCTTTTGTGATGAGATTTTGTTGGATTTGCTGTTTTCTTTGATCAGTTCGTTTATTTTTTTCTATAGTGTCTTCAGCATCTGAGATTCTTTCTTCTATCTCTTGTATTCTGTTGGTTATGCTTGTCTCTCTTGTCCCTGTTTATTTACCCAAATTTTCCATATCAAGCCATCCCTTGGTATGTGTTTTCTTCATTGACTCCATTTCACTTTTCAAGTCTTGAACTGTTTCCATTATCTGTTTGATTGATTTTTTCTTGGTTTCCTAGAGTATCTTTTAGGGATTTACTCATTTCTTCAAACTTTTTGTTATTCTTCTCAACCATTTCTTCAAGGGAATTTTTCACATCCTGTTTAAGGGACTCTATCCCTTTCATAATGTCAAGTTTTTCTACTTCTTCTGAATTAGGGTATTTAATTCTTCCTGTTGTATGTTTGCTGGGTTCTGGTGTTATCATGTTGTTTTTCATATTGTTGGAGGACTTCTTGCATTGGTCCCTGCCCATCTCTTCCTTCAAATGCTCTCCGATGGATCTTCTGGTACAGGATTGGGACCTGTTGCTGGCTAGGGACCTCACAGAAAAAAGGGTGGGCTTGCTGTGTGCAGGCTCAGTGAAACAAAGGAACTCTTGCCCAGTTGCACTCATCACTTTGTCCCCAAAGCTTCAGCCCCAAAACAGACTAAGTTGGGGGATTTTATGACCTCCAGAAGGGACGGGGTGTCTGGGAGCAATCTGGGATGGGATAGGAAGACAGAGACAATAGCCAGGGAGAGAAGCCCCTGCTTGATGGCCAGAAAGTTTAGAGGGTTGAGGGGTTTCTGTGCTCCCTTTCCGGAGTGTCTGCTGGCCGGTTGGGAACACTCACCTCTCCACTGGATCTTCTGGTACAGGATCGGGATCATTTGCTGTCCAGGGACCTCACAGACAAAAGCCATATTTCCTTCTTGTGGAGACATTCTATCAGTCAATCTATCATACCCCTTTGACAGCGTTCGATTAACACATTCAACAGTGAGAATTCTCTCAAATAATGTTTCAGCACTCACTGTCATGGACTGGGTTTTAAGTGCCAAATCAGCTGTTTCCTCCTCCAGAGTGCTGAATCTCTCTCTAAATAAATTAATATTATGTGCCAAATCAGCTGTTTTCTTTCTCCAGAGTGTTGAATCTCTCTATAAATAAATTACTATCAGACTGCACTTTTTCCAAAAATAACTCAGTTGACCTAGTCTTATTAATCAAAGTCATAGTATCTTCCTTCAGATATGCAATCTGTTTTCCGAAAAGTTCATTAGTCTGTACCACTTCCAAAAAAATCTCATTTGAATGAGTTTTGGTATTCAAAATGTTTGTATTGTCTTTTAGATGTGCAAACTCTTTTTCAAAATGTTTGTTATTAGTCTGTACCACTTCCAAAAGAACCTCATTCAACTGAGTTTTGGTATTCAAAGTATTTGTATTGTCTTTTAGATGTATGACCTCCTCTTCAAGAAGCTTGGTACCAGTCTGTACCATGGTTAAAAGTATCTCAGCTGACTGAAAATTGTTAGTTAAGATGGTTGTGTCCTTCTTTAGACTTCCAACTTCTTTCCTAAGAAGCCTGGATTCAGTGTGTAAATACTGCATCATTTTCCTATTGTCAAACCATATTTTTTTAAAAAAATTGAGGATAAAATAAACCCTAGAAATAGGAATAGCAATATGGAAGGGGCATTATATGTATCTTGTAAGACCCCACTCATGGTGTAAGTGAAAAGGCTATTGAAACCTTGGAGAGTTAGATTGTCTCACATATTGCCCTTTTTAAATCAGTAGCTTATGAGTTATTTTGCATGCAAATGGATGGAAATAGAAAACACTTTACTGAGTGAGGTAACCCAGACCCAAAAAAGGAATATGGTATGTACTCACTCATAAGTGGATTCTAGCCATAATTAAAGGACATTGAGCCTATAATTAGTGATCCAAGAGAAGCTAAATAAGAAGGTGAACCCAAAGAAAATCAAATAGTTATCTTCCTGGATATTGGAAGTAGACAAGATTGCCAGGCAAAACTTGGGTGCATGGGGGTAGAGGGGTGGATGTAAGGGGAGATGGGTAGAGAGAAGGGAGAAGGGGAGGATTTGGGAGAGCTTGGGGGAATGGAATGGGTGGGATGAAGGAAGGGTAGCTATGGGAGCAGGGAAGTAAATATTTTAATTAAGGGAGCCTTTTTACGGTTTGCAAGAGACTTGACTCTAGAGGGGTTCCCAGGTTCAAGGAGAGGTCCTCATATTGTGCATCAGAGGAGAGGGTGATTGAACTGACCTTGTCCCATAGCCACACTGATGAATATCTTGCATAACACCATCGAACCTTCATCTGGCGATGGATGGAGATAGAGACAGAGACCCAAATTGGAGCACTGGACTTAGCTCCCAAGGTTCAAATGAGGAGCAGAAGGAGGGAGAACATGAACAAGGAAGTCAGGACCACGAGGGGTGAATCTACCCACTGAGACGGTCGGACTGATCTAATGGTAGCTCACCAAGGCCAGCTGGACTGAGGGTGATGGAGCATGTGATCAAAATGGATACTCTGAATGTGGCTGGCAATGTAGGCTTTCTGAGAAGCCAAAGACAATGGCACTGGATTTTGATTCTACTGCATGGACTGACTTTGTGGGAGCCTGGTTTGTTTGGATGCTCACCTTTATAGACCTGGATGGAGAGGGGGACCTTGAACTTCCCACGGGGCAGGGAACCCTGACTGCTCTTTGGACTAGAAAGGGAGAGGGAAGTGGGTAGTGGGAGGGAAAGGGGAGGCGGGGAGGAGGTGGAAATTTTTAATAAATAAATAAATTTAAAAGAAAAGAAAAGAAAATGGATATAGGTAGTTACAGGAAAATTTAAATAGCTCAAAATAATAAAATAAAGTCTTCAAAGAGGAAATAAAAAATAAAGGTCTTGTATTCATCATTGCATCAACATTAAGAATAACAGCAACTTCCTGGCGTTGTCAAGCAAAGTTTTGAAATGCAGGTAATCAAGTGAATGCATAACAAATAAGTCATGAAAGACAAGAGACAAAATGATATAAATTTGTGAATTATTCTCAGATTAAAACACTCCCTTTGTCCCTAAAGAGCACAGAGATATTTTCAGTAATAGTTCATCATCTGTAACACTTATGGGTTTAAAAGCTATCGCTACCTGCAACGTTTTAAGATGATGACAAAGTGGGAGCCTTGGTTCCCTCTTCTTTAATGAAATAACATCACTACCTGGTAACAGAACCTAAAGCAAAACTCGCTGCATATGTCAGTCTATGTAAAAATATACCAGAGAGACACGAGCTGAATTTTGTAATTACATCTAATGAACAAGTGTGATACATGTTCAAGTCATCTGTGCTCTGAATACTGTATTTTAATAATTTGGGTTGATTTTTATAAGGCATAGTAGGAATCTTTCCTACCTAAAGCAATAAAGCCAAACTCTGTCTTTCCCTAATTATAGATCATGGTAAGTTACCTGCCTGATACTTGAAAGTTATTAAATTAATGTGAACTTGGAATAAAGCATAGCTTGTTCCTTTTGCATGGACTCTGGTTCTCTAGAGAATGCTTAGTGATTCCTTCTTGTGCTGGCAATGAGAAACTACTGTGCTCCAGGTTCAAAGTCTCAAACAAAGCAAAACAAAAACAAACAAAAAAATACAAAAAACCTCTAATTTGACAAGAATTATTTGTTGAAAAGAATCTAAGGTTTTTTGATGTTTTATAGAGAAAATGAGCATGATAAAGAGTCTAATGTTGCAGCATGAATACTTTCACGAAAAGTCTCATCTATAAATTTGAAAAAAAGGTCACCAACCTCAAAGAGGAGACCTTCATTTCTGTCACTGCTCTCTCACCTGCTGCAGTAGTTGAGTCACTTATGTGCTTTGATTCACTTTTACCTCCTATTAACAAGAGTATGTCATTGTCACCGATGTACCTATGTCACAGAGTTATTTAGCATATATAATTAACCAAGGCAACTATATTGAATAAAATCTTTTTAACTTAATAAAAAAAATCAGACATGAATGAAGATGAGGAGAATGTAGGGGATTTGAGGAATAAAAAACCATAGTCAAATTTTATGCCAACATCTATTTTCTGTAGAAGAAATTGAGAAAATGTATCTGTGATAATAAGATCAGTCCTAGTGAATTTTCTTGTTGTCTGAAATTTTATGGACCTCTCCTTTATGGTATATATGATTATCTGTGGATCAGTTAGTAATAACTGTTTCCTGATCTTCATTTCCTTCCTTTTCTTTATTTATTAAAAATTTCAACCTCCTCCCATCCTCCCATTTCCCTCCCACTCCCCAACTCCCCCACCCCCTCCCTCTCTAGTCCTAAGAGAGGTCAGGGTCTCCTGTCCTTTGGGAAGTCCAAACCCCCCCCTCCATCCAGCTCTAGGAAGGTGCGCATCCAAACAGACTAGGCTCCCAAGAAACCAGTATATGCAGTAGAATCAAAATCCCGTGTCATTATCTTTGGCTTCTCAGTCAGCCTTCTTTGTCAGCCACATTCAGAGAGTCCAGTTTGTGTAGTGGTGAGCATAACTGCCTTCCTTTTTTCTTTATTAATTAATATTCTGTCTTATTTTTAATATTATTAAATTTGTTCATTTCAAGGGATTATGGAGATGAGGTATATCCATTAATTTCATGAATATTATTTTTGTAGTTGGGCTATTGGCTTTGTATTAGTTACTTTTTGTTGTTTGTGGTTTCTGTTCTGCCTGGTTTCTGTCCTCCTACCAGGTCCCATAGCCATTTAGCCCCAAATAAATCACACAGGGGTCTATATTAATGATAAAGTGATTGGCCCATTAGCTCAGGCTTCTTATTAACTCTTATAACTTATATTAACCCATGATTCTAATCTATGTTAGCAACATGGCTCGATACCTTTCTCAGTGGGACAATCACATCTTCCTTCTTCTGTGATTGGGACAGGACTGGGGAGGAATGGGCTTCCTCCTTCCCAGAATTTTCCTGTTCTCATTGACCCACCTCTAATTCCTGTCTGGTTGTCCGGCCTATACTTACTGCCAGGGTAGTGGCCAACCAGTGTTTGTTTAAAACATAATTGACAGAATACAGACAATTGTCCCACACCACTTGCCTCTTCTCTTTTTTGAGAGCAGGGCTACCACTGCTTTCTAAAGCAAAAGAGACCACACCCAAGTGGGATGATATTTTAAAGGCTATTGGTTGAAGGAGCAGAAGGAGTTCCCACAGCAACTTTTCTGTTGTTGTGATAAAACTCCATGAAAACAGCAATATACAGAATAAGAAATCAATGATAATGAATCAGAGGCAATAGCTGGCAAGGTTCTGTAGAAGCAGTGAGAGGTCCCATCTAGAAACACAGCAGGAAGCAGAGAGCTCACTGTTGGCAGTAGAAAGCTATAAATTATCAAAGCCAGCCTCTATGGAAATAGCTGTTCCAGAAAGTTGATACCTATTAATGTATCAACTTTCATTTTGGCCATTTCACAAAACTCACTACAGTCTTATTTATTATTCTAAAAATTATGGTTGAAATGTATAAGGTAATATAGCTTCAATTCTTTTATTTTATAATTTATTTAATACATGTTATAAAAGTTCTATCTATTTACCTTAAGAAAATTGTTTCAGTAGAATAAATTAACTGGTGTATTTTTATAATATGTCACTTGCATATGGGTCTATATATTTATAAAATTGTGTCATTTATATATCAGAAAACATTACATCTAAATGTATTACTTCTGATAATTATACTTTTTATTTTATTCAGTTTTGTATTCTCATCAAACACAACAATTATTTTCACAGGAGAACAGACAAAATTCTATCCAGACGTTCGTATCAGAAATAGCTGTAAATAGTAAATTAAAAATCTTGTGTTTAAGAATATTGTCAAAATTTGGGAAATATAGAAAAGAGAATGGATTATGTCATGATTGAAATAATCTGTAACCACCAGCCACCCTGGATAGTCCTGCCAAATAAGGTCAATAATCTCTACTTTATAATTGATAGATTTTTACATTAGATCACTAACATTTTCAAAAGCAGTTTCTTCAATAAAAATACAAAGAATAAAAAAATTTTGTTCCTAAATATAAGGAATAATGAGAATACCTGAAAAGGAAAGTATTACAGTTGTATTTATAAAAACAAACAAACAAACAAACAAAAACATTCCCCCAACAGGAAAAAAAGAGAAACAAAACCTGTAGTTGAGGGAAACACAGGCTAAAAAAGTAGAACCTAAAGACTCACTGGAAAGCACCAAGTCATAGAAAGAGTCATGTTCAGAACTGAGAAATTCTCAATACAGAAAGAAGGAAGACCACCCATGTCACTTTGAATACATTTTCCTGATGATGATATGTCTTAGCACTCCTTTCATATCCTTATTTCTCAAACTGTAGATAAATGGATTTAGCATGGGTGCAACCAGAGTGTACAGCACAGCCACAATGACATCCTTGTCATTAGTGTTGTTAGATGAGGGGACAAAATATAGCCCAATAATGGTTCCATAATAGAGAGAAACCACAGAGAGATGAGAGCCACATGTGGACAAAGCTTTACAGATTCCCGTGATTGAGAGAGTTCTCAGGATGGTGGCTCCGATGCGGCCATAAGAGACCACGGTGCTTATGAATGGCACGGTAATACCTAGTGATCCCACAATGAAAATGAACAGTTCATTGATAGAGGTGTCTGAGCTAGAGAGCTTGATTAAAGCAGAGAGATCACAGAAGAAGTGGTGGAGAGTGTTACCCCTAAAGAAAGAGAGATGAGCTAGAAGGAGAGTGTGTACAAGGGCACCAGCAAAGGATAAGAACCAGGATATAATGACTAGCAAGATACAGACACTCTGACTCATGATTCTGGTATAATGGAAGGGGTAGCAGATGGCCACATATCTGTCATAGGCCATGGAGGTCAGAAGGAAGTTTTCAATAGCTCCAAACATTAAGAAAAAATACACCTGGAAAATGCATGCAGCATACGAGATGGACTGACTGTGTGTCAGCATATTCATGAGCATCTTTGGAGCTGTGACTGATGAGAAAGAGATGTCTGTGAAGGCCAAGTGGCTGAGGAAGAAGTACATGGGGGTGTGGAGGTGAGGGTCCAGCCTGATCAGCAGGATGATGAGCAGGTTCCCCAGCACTGTGGTCAGGTACATGACCAGGAACAGGACAGAGTACATGCCTTGGTCCTCTGGCCATATAGGAAGCCCCAGGAGGATGAATTCAGATGTACTGCTCTGATTCCTTGAGATCCTCATCTTCTTCTGGAGATGAGAAAGACAAGGAAATGTGAGAATGGGAAACGTGATGACCAAGGCACAATGGAATCAATGTTTTTAATTACTGCATTCACTTCATCTAAAACTTTCAAACTGTCTGAACAGTACTTGGAGGTTAATGACTTAGAATACAGCCCAATATATTTTTGAGGAACTTGGAAATATCATAGCAATTATCACATAAGAAATGTCAACTTGTGAAGTCTCAGAATCAATAGTAGAATTCTGATATTATGAATGAGGTGAAAGTTCAGATCAGCCATCAATTAATAACAAAGCTAGTCAATAATTTGCTTGCCTCTTGATCTTCTTCACAGCTCCAGTATCACATTGACTGATGTTTTCTCTCTGGGGCTGTATTGAAATTGAAAGAACCCGGGGACAGCTATGAAGATGTAAAATATGATTGAGAGACTAAAAACAGGGATCTATGTCAATAACATGAAATATCAGTCTTCTACATAACCTTCACATCTTCCCCATTTGAACATTTTCACTGGTCTGTCTCTCTTTCTAAAGCAGTTTTCATGGAATATGTAAGGCAGGTCTGTGTCTCTTTCAAGTTATTTTCTGTGTTCTCTCAAACAAAGCCTAATCTTTCTTTTTCAAGTTCGTAGGATTTAGCTTCTCTGGCTACATCAGACCTCTGCAAAGGAAGCACTTGGTTTCTGTATAATATAATCAAAGAACCTCAATTTTCACATTACAATCCACATTTCTTTTGCTAATGACTCTTTTTTTATAAGTTTTTTGAGACAGGTCTTTTCTGTTTAATAGTCCTGGCTGTCCTTGAACACACTGAGATCCTTTTGCCTCACAAGTGCTGGGATCAAGCAGCTATGCCACCAATCCCGGCTGCTAATGTGTCTTAAATGATGCTTTCTTATGTTGTCTTTCCAACATTTCATTCATTATTGTTCCCCTCTTTACTAGCTGAAATTGAAATTTTTCATATAAAAATAGCAAAATAATAATAAATAAAACATGTTTATCTTCCTGATAAAAAAGAAAGATACACATTTAATAAATGAAACCAATGAATGACTATTTGAAAACTGAGAAACCATCTCAAGTTTTAATTAACCACTTGTAAGTGGAGGGGTTAAACTTTGTGATACTTTTCCAATTCTGTCATTTTGGTTGAAATTTTCTTTAATCTCTTTACATTATATAGTCTACTCTTTTAAATATTCTAATGTGAATTTGTAACTAGAGATTAATCATTTATTTATATCACCAATAATATTTGCAAAAATTAGTTTATCAGAATAAAATAATAATTAACTACTTTGGATATAATTTTATTATGCTTTCTATTTTCAATATTGAAATAACATCCAATTACCTAAGTATGTATAAATGTATATATATATATATATATATATATAAATGTATATGTATAAATATATATGTGTGTGTGTGTGATGATAAATACCCAGAATTAGAATTAGAGAGACTGTATATATTCATGATTTTAGACAGCCAAACACAAGATGTTACAGTTGGTGTTGAAAGTATTCTTGCATGTTCTGTGAACAGAGTCATGACTGTTGAGTGTTTGGAGATGGCAAGACTCAGGTATTGGGGGAATAGAGGAAAGTAAAAGACGATGATCAGTCTGGTAAAAATCTACATAGTTGAAATATTACTAAAGAGCAGGGATATATAAGATTGTTTTTGCAAAAGAGAAAGTTTCAATTCTCTGCTCAAAGCATTAGTACATGCAAGGAAAGATTTGAGCAAAGAAGTAGATGAAAGCTTTAAGCATTATACTGTGTAGTGAGTAAAGTGAGGTTACAGCAAAACCAGGTATCAGAGGGAGCTGAACAGGGTGCTATTGCTATAGCTTAGATACAATGTACTCACTGCATACACCTGAATGCCAGTGGAGATGGATACAGTTACAGAGATTTAGCATAAAACTTGGAAGAAACCTAGCAAGACTGATGGAGGTTATAGACAAATAAAGAAACTATGCATCTGCGTCTTCTCCTGGATTAACTACTTATAAGATTGAGGTAAATTGTTTTACATGAAGATACTGTGCGATCCTCTCTTATCAAATTTTAGATAGATACTCTATTTCTTATAAATAATTGTACATAGGACTCTGGTCTGGAGAAGTAGAGCCTAGAGACAGCATTACACAATACACCTACACGAACACACACTCTCATACTGCAGAGGCAAAATTCTCACCCTGCCTTTTGCATGATAAACACAGATATTTTCAAGTTCAATATATGAAAAGGTCCATCCATTTCTCTCTAGAAGGCATAGGAGACAGTATATTAAGTAGTGTCTCTAAGAGACAGAAAGTTCAAAGGTGACAGTCAGAAGTCTAATCTGTTGAGAACCAAACATGGGTACATATACTGATGAGCATTTGCCTGCAGTTCTTGATAATTTGGGATGAATTTTAATTTTACAAAAGACAGAGAGGGTCCCAGAGGATAACACTGACATCTTGAGTCTAATTAAAGTTAGGATACAATTGCTACATTTCTGTTGTCTCCTTGGGGAACTCAACTGCTTGTTGAAGAAATGAAGAAGAGTTTGGTCATCTTTGGATGGACAAAGCTAATAACAACAAGGAGACTTATAGGAGCTTGGAGGTCCACACAGCATTTTAGCATCTTATTGATCTTGGAGGAAATGAATTAAGCTGTTTGAATGTGATAACCACAGTTCAGAACCTTGTGATGTTGCAAAGTGACAGAATTACACTAATACCATTGCCCTGAATGGACAAGTGACCTGATCATATCTCACCATCATTCAGAATGGGAGACAGAATATGATTCCTATAAAGCTCAGTATTGTCTTCAAAGCAAGTGTGGTTCGTGTTACACAGATGCAGTTCTAACATGTCCAGAGGATAGCCATTAGTACAGTTTTCCACTCAGCACCCTACAAATATCATTCCTGTAGTATGAGGGCTGGCTTGTTGGGGTTTCTGTCCCTCCCAGTACCCCAACAGCCGGCGAGCAACAAAGAAAATCACACACAAGACTCCATAAGGTTATAAACTGATTGGCTCATTAGGTCAGGCTTCTTTTTTTTTTTTTTTTTTTTTTTTTTTTTTTTTTTTTTTTTTTTTTTTTTTTTTTACTTTGAAAGAATTGTAATCTCTTTTCCTAAGGTCCGAATTTCTTTTTTTTTTTTTTTTTTTTTTTTTAGTAAATTTTATTAAATTATAAAAGTTTCCATTTCCACCCCCCCTCCCAACACCCTCCCACTCCCCCTACTCCCCCTCCTCCTCCCTCTTCGTCCCCCAGGGCGGTCAGGGTTTCCTGCCCTGTGGGAAGTTCCAGTTCCTTCCCCCTCCCTCCAGGTCCAGGAAGGTGAGTGTCCAAACAGACTGGATCCCCAAAATCCATTATATGTAGAGGAAACAGGTCCCAGTGTCATAGTCAATGGCTTTTCAGAAAGACTTCGGGTCAGCCACAGTCAGAGAATCCGGCCAAATTCGGAGAGTCTGGTTAGATCACGTCCTCTTTCAGTCCCAGTCCAACTGGCCTTGGTAAACTCTCATCAGATCCGTTCCCTTGTATCAGTGGGTGATGGCATCCCTCGCAGTACTGACTTCGTTTTTCATGATCTTCCTCCTTCTGCTCCTCATTTGGACCTCGGGGGGCTCAGTCCCGTGCTGCAATGTGGGTTTCCGACTGTATCGCCATCCTTCGTCAGATGCAGGATCTCCTGGTGGATAGCTAAATAATCTTCATCAGGTTCATCTTCTTATTTAGCTTCTCTAGGATCACGAATAATAGGCTCAAAGACCTTTAATTATGGTTAGAATCCACTTATGAGTGAATACATACCGTGTTCCTCTTTTTGGGACTGGCTTACCTCACTCAGTAAAGCGTTTTCTATTTCCATCCATTTGCATGCAAAATTCAAGATGTCATTGTTTTTTACCGCTGAGTAAAACTCTAATGTGTATATGTTCCACACCTTTTTTTAACCATTCTTCTATTGAGGGGCACCTAGGCTGTTTCCAGGTTCTGGCTATTACAAATAGTGCTGCTATGAACATAGTAGAACAAATGCTTTCAGCCTGCCCTGCTGGCTCCACCCTGCTAGCTTCCCGCCAGCCATCCCTGCTAGGTCAGGCTTCTTGTTAACTCTTATAACTTATATTATCCCATTATTCTCATCTATGTTAGCCATAATGGCTCCGTACCTTTCTCTGCTGGGCAAGTTACATGCTGCCTCTTCGGTGGTCTGTACAGGAGTGCCGAGGGAGTTTCTTCCTCCCTAGCCTTATCCTATTCTCATTGCCCCGCCTCTACTTCCTGTCTGGTTGACCCACCTATACTTCCTGCCTGGCCAATCAGCGTTTTATTAAAATACATGATTGACAGAATACAGACAATTCTCCCACACCATTTCCCTCTTTTTTTTTTAAACAAAGGAAAATACCCATAGTCCATTTGTTGGGAATGTGGTCGTAGTATTTCAGGCTTCTTCCTGCTGGTTGGGGGCACTGATAATCTTATGGGGACCTAAAGAAAATTTAGGGTTATAATCAAGTCCTGTCTGGAGCATCCTGTGAGTCTCGATCATCTCAGGCGACAGTCTTGAATCCGTTATCGATGTAGAACTCAGACATCTGGGCCATTTATTCCTGTCGGAGATTTCTCAGGTGGCCTCCCTTGTTCAAACTGGATTTTTCTTAACTCTGAATAAATCCAGAGCCTCTCATTTTCTGTGGAAACAAAAGCAGAATCTCTTCTCCAAAGTAGCATACCTTTTGACTTCAATTTTGAAGCCAAGGTATTTTCAAAATACCTATCTTGGGTTAGTTCAGCAGCATTTATAAACAACAGTCTTTTAGCAGTTGTTGCTCCTTCCTCAGCAATCAAACAATTTAAAGAGAGCATAATAGCATACAGTATGAAGATTCTCTGTGCATTTTCCATCTTTATGTGGCTTTATTTTAACCTCTATTTCTTTTATTTTTACTTTTACTTTTTGAGACAGGATCTTTGTATATCTTTGTCCTGGAATAACACTGTAGACCAGGCTGTCTTTGAACTCACAGAGATCCTCCTGTCTCTGCCTCCCCAGTGCTGGGATTAAAGGTGTATGCTACCACACCTTGAACTCACAGAGCTCTGTCTCTGCCTCCCAGGCATTGGGATTAAAGGCGTGTACTACCACACCTTGAGGTCACAGAGGTCAATCTACCTCTACCCCTTGAAGTCACAGAGGTCAATATGCCTCTGCCTCGCAGGCATTGGGATTAAAGGTGTGTACCACCACACCCTATATCTCCCTTTCTTTCTTTTTTATTTTTAATGACTTTAACCTTTAGCCTGCATATATTTTTAACACACTGTAAACTATTTAGAGGTTTTCTTCATCTTTGAATCTCTCTTTACTGTATCTCTCTCTCTTTTTTGACTACATGAGTCTTTAAGGAGAGGACTAAAACTGTGGCTTTTACGGCTGGAATTAGCCCATTCCTTAGCTTTCCAGCCCCGTGGCTGAGATACCAGCCAGAGCTGTGTTCACTGCCACAACTCTATGGCGTTTCAAGGTCCTTGCCAGCAAGCAAGCTTGCAGCATTCTGCTCACAGACCACACTCAGTCGGACTGCCTGCCTGAAAGAGTCAGAGATTGCCCTGGCAGGACAGCCCAGAAAGCCGGCATTTTAAAACAGCGCAGCTTTTTTCCTGCTATGGCTGAAAACCGAAAAGCATGCGTTCAGCTTTTGATCAACACCATAAGTGTTTCGTAGCAGGACCTCTTAAAAGAGCTGCAGGGTTTTGCAGCTAAAGCTGAGTCAGGAAGCCTCTCTTAGACGAGAGCGCTTGCTTGCCTCTAGCAAGCAGAGTAGACCCGAGAAATTGCTGCTACCAACAAAACATGCTTTACTCTATTCTTTTCCAAGCTTTCTCAAGCTTTCTGTGGATTCAGTTATCCACGTCTGGGCGCCATATGTAACATGAGGGCCGGCTTGTTGGGGTTTCCGTCCCGCCCGGTACCCCAACAGCTGGCAAACCCCAAAGAGAAATTACACACAGGACTCCATAAGGTTATAAACTGATTGGCCCATTTGGTCAGGCTACTTATTAGCTCTTATAACATATATTACCCCATTATCCTTATCTATTTTAGCCACATGGGCTCAGTACCTTTCTCAGTGTGACAGCTTACATGTTGCCTCTTCGGTGGTCTGTGCAGGAGTGGCGAGGGAGTTTCTTCCTCCCTAGCCTTATCCTATTCTCATTGCCCCGCCTCTACTTCCTGTCTGGTTGACCCACCTATACTTCCTGCCTGGCCAATCAGCGTTTTATTAAAATACATGATTGACAGAATACAGACAATTCTCCCACACCACATTCCAAATCAATCCTTTGAGCTACAGATCATAATAGAAAGATGAAAATCTAAGTTCAGCAAGGTGTGTTTTTATTCAAACATGATATTGCTATTCATTCTTTGATAATTTAATTATCTATACAATTGTATTTTGATTATATTAGTGTCATTTCCCTGTGCCCCAGCTCCTCTGAACTAAGTATCCCATATTTACTCCCACTCCTTCCAAATTTGTATCCTATGCTTTTATTATTTTTATAACTCCGCTCTCATTGCATTGTTCATATAATACCACATGTGGCATCTTCCACTGGAGCTTAGTGGAACAACAGAAGCCACATTTTTAAAAAAGTTATGTCCTTCCCCAGAAGCCATTAACTGTCAATAGCTCCTCATGGGACTCATGGCATAACAAATTTAGGAAAGCAATTACAGGTCATAGCAAACATCAGTTGTGGGAACTATAATCATGGAAGAGAGACCTGCAACAATAAAGCAAAAAAATGTTATGTATGTCTTTTCTAATGGAATTTGTGTCTGGTACTGGAAATAAGTGTGTTGAATGCCTAAACCTCACTTTTCTTATATTTGTTTGGATTTGAAAAACCCCTCTTCCAAAGCCTTGTATTTAAGGCTGATCCAAAGATTGAGAGATGATTATATTATAATGACTCTGAGCCAATTAATGGAGGAAATCATAACTTGAATAAGCTGTAGGAAGTGGAGGAAAGTGTTGGTGGGATTTACTTGGAAGAATAGGGCATAGGAGGAGTGTCTTTGAAGGATATAACTCTTTCCCTGTTACCGGGGAGGAGATAGATATACAACTTCATCTTGGCACAGGTGATTCCTTAGGAGGTGTTGTCTCTCATACACAAAAAGCTCATATATTTTTTTGTTGTCAACATTTTCATTGTTAGGTGGATTTTCTATGCCTTTTATTCATATTTTGACTCAGATTTCTTTCTATTTTTGGTTTCTTACATGGTTTCTCTGTAGCTTTGAAGCCTGTCCTGAAACTATCTCTTGTAGACCAGGCTGGCATCAAACTCACAGAGATTCACCTGCCTCTGCCTCCCAAGTGCTGAAATTAAAAACATGATCCACCATCAGCTGGCTTTTGGCTCAGATTTTTAAACCATAAACTTACATTTATTCCTGTACCAGAGGGATCACATGTTGCAGTCATCAATCTTTTTCTTATTGTTAAGTAAATGGAACAGTCCCTCAATGTGTCATTAATTTCTGTTATTGTTTTGTTTTTCATTCTTTTATCTAGTCTAGTCTACTAGTACTTTCCATTGGGTGTTCAGTTAGATTTATTGAACAGTTAATTTATGAAACTCATACTTGTATTTCTTTCAGAATCTTCTTTTTGTTGAGTTCCTCCTCTCAGTGTAGACTCAACTCTTGTACTTCCTTTGTTTGATTATTTTAATTCTCTTTGTAGCCTTAAGTCTTTTTAAAATTTCTCTTTTTAATGAGACACACTGAGGTTCACAAGGATTATCTGTGTCCATGGGTTTTTAACTATATGCTGGAGCCTGGTAAGTTCCTTGGTAGGTTTTACTGAGGATAATGACCACCCATCTCTAGAGTCTATCAGTAGTCAATATTTCAGTAAGAAGTAGGGTTCCGATATAATAAGCCTTACTCTGGTCCTCAACTGGCTTTTACTAGGGCCAATCTTGTTTAGGCCACTACAGAGTTTTTAATTCTTTATCTGGTATTTTAAACATTCCTGTTTAATTTCTTCTAATCTTTTCTTTTTTAATGAGAATTTTTAAAATAAAACCTTTTGTAATTTTACTTAGCCATCCCTGTTCCACCTCCAACCACTCCTCAGAAAGGAAGGAGTCTGACACTTCACTTTGAGGCAAGACCAAAGCCCTTCCCCCTATATCTAGGCTGTACAAGGTATCTCTCCAAAGAGAATGTGCTCCTTGATGCCAGTTCAAGCACTAGGGATAAATCCTGATCCCAGAGCCAATGACACCACAGACATCCCAAGCCTCACAACTGTCCCTCACATTCAGTGGGCCTACTATTGTCCTATGCATGTTCCCCTACTATCAGTCAAGTGTCAATGAATTATTACTAGCTCAGGTCCGTTGTTTCTGTGGGTATCACCATCATGGTCATGACTTCTTTGCTCATCTTATCTCTCCTTCCTTTCTTGGGCTGGTTCTGGTAGCTCGACCCACTACTTCACAATAGATCTTTGTTTCTACTTCCATCAGCTGCTGGTTGAAGGTTCTATGATGACAATTGAGGTAGTAATCAACCTAATTACAGGGGAAGGCCAGTTTAGGCATCATCTCCACTGTTGCTTAGAGTTTTAGCTGGGGTCATCCTTGTGGATTCCTGGGAATTTCCCTAGTGCCATATTTCTCACTAGCTCTCTCAATGAAGATGCTCCCTCAATGAAGATATCTCTTTCCTTTTTCTCCCTCATTGTCCTTCCCCCTTCTTGAGCATCCCATTCACTCATGTTCTATTCCTCCCTGCCCTTCTCTTCTTCTCCTCCTATACAACCCTCCCTTCCCCCCTACTAATTTTCTCAGGAGGTTTTATCTGTTTCTGCTTCCCAGGGGGACTCATGTATGCTTCTCTTAAGGTTCTCCTTGTAACCTAGCTTCTCTGGGATCATGGACTAAATACTGGTTATCCTTTGCTTTAAATCTAATATCCACTTATGAGTGAGTACATACCATGCTTGTCTATCTGGCTCTGAGTTTCCTTACTCAGGATTTTTTTTCTTAGTTCTATCCATTTTGTTGCAAATTTCAAGAGTAGTACTCTATTGTGTAAATATACCACATTTTCTTTATTCATTATTCAGTTGAGGGGAATCTAGTTTGTTTCCGGGTTCTGACTATTCAAATAATGGTGCTATGAATACAGATGAGCAAATATCCTTGTGGTTTGAGTGTGTTACTTTGGGTACATGTCACAGAGTGGCATTGCTGTGTCCTTAGATCGATTCTCAACTTCTGAAAAATTACCACACTACTTTCCAAAGTGGCTGTACACGTTTTCACTGCCATCAGCCTTAGAAGAGTGTTTCCCTTACTCCACATCCTCTCCAGCATAAGCTATCATTGGTGTTTTTGATTTTAGCCATTCTGACTGGTATAAGATGGTATGTGAGAGTCACTTTGATTTGCATTTCCCTGATGGCTAAGGATGTTGACCAATTCCTTAAATGTCTTTCAGGATTTGAGATTTCTCTGTTGAAAATTCTCTGTTTAGATCTATATCCCCATTTTTTCATTGGATTATTTAGTAATTTGCTGTCTAGTTTCTTGAGTTCTTTATATATTTTGGAGATCAGTCCTCAGTCTGATGTGAGTTTAGTGAAGATCTTTTCCCATTCATCAGGCTGCTGTTTGATGTTAGTGACTGTGCACTTTTTCCTTACAGAAGCTTCTTAGGTTCAGCAGGTTTCATATATTAATTGTTGCTCTCAGTGTCTGTGCTACTGATTTACCTTTAGGACGTGGTCTCCTGTGCTCATAAATTTAAGGCTACTTTCCACTTTCTCTTCAATGATGTTCATTGCAGGTGGATTTATGTTGAAGTCTTTGGTCTATTTGCACATAAGTTTTATGTATGGGGATAGATATGAATCCACATTCTTTTATGAGATGACATCTAGTTATGCCAGTCCCATTTGTTGAAGATGCTTCCTTTTTTCCATTATATAATTTTATATATGATCTTCAAATTATTTCACTGGCAATATAAATATTTGGAAGACTCATATCCTTTATTTTCCTGATTTGTGCTCTTTGGGAGCAGTTGTTCATTCTTGATATTTTTTCCTGTGGTCCTATTAGGCACCCTTCTCTTGATAGATGATTCCCAAGTGTCATTCATGGAGGACCTCTGCAAGATCAATAACACCAACACAAATTGGGAATGAAAATTCACTTTAACCCCCACACAACCAACAGTCACACTAAGTAATACCATAGAAAACAGCAAAATGATGGAGAATAAACAACTACATTAAAGCAAGCAAACTAAAATGATGGTGATGAAGATAATAACAACAATAGCATTAATAATAATAGCAATAATGGAATACAGTATTGGCTATGGAAAGGGAAAAAAAGAAGAAAAGAAAACATGAGAGAAAGAAAATAAAAACAGAAAATAATTAAAATATAAAATAAAGAATGAGTATGTAAGTAAACTATTAAGAGCTGTAGGAAACAATGTATAAATGATATTTGATATTAATACTAAAATTAATAGCGAAACATGACAAAAATATGGGAAAGGTGACAAAAATTAGAAAATTTCCTTATGGATCTTCTTTTTTGTTGTTTTTTTTATTTTTAATTTTTTTCCCATAATATTTATTGGGCTCTACATTTTTTTCAGCTCCCCTTCCTGCCTCTCCCCCTCCCCCTTCAACCATCCACCAAAGTCCCCATGCTCCCAAATTACACATGATATTTTATCTTTTTATATTTTCTACTTCCCATGTAGATTATATCTATATGAGTCTCTCTTAGTGTCCATATTGTTGTCTAAGTTCTCTGGGATTTTGGTTTGTAAGCTGGCTTTCTTTGCTTTATGTTTAAAAACCACTTATGAGTGAGTACATGTGATAATTGTTTTTCTGTGTCTGGGTTACCTCACTCAAAATAATGTTTTCTAGTTCCATCCATTTTCCTGAAAAATTCAAGCTGTTTTTTTCCTGCTGTGTAAGTACTCCATTGTGTAAATGTTCCACATTTTTAAATCCATTCTTTGATCAAGGGGCATTCAGGTTGTTTCCAGGTTCTGGCTATGACAAACAAAGCTGCTACGAACATAGTTGAGCACAAGTCCTTGTGACACGATTGAGCATCTTTTGGATATATACCCCAAAGTGGTATTTTTGGGTCTTGAGGAAGGTTGTTTCCTAATTTTCACCACACTGACATCCAAGAGGTTGTACCAGCTTGCATTCCCACCAGCAATGCAGAAGTGTTTACTTTTCCTCACAACCTCTCCAGCATAAGTTGTCATCAGTGTTTTTGATCTTGGCCATTCTAACAGGTGTAAGATGGAATCTCAGAGTTGTTTTGATTTGCATTTCTCTGATGACTAAAGATTTGAACATTTTCTTAAGTGTCTTTAAGCTATTGTAGATTCTTCTGTTGAAAGTTCTCTTTTTAGGACTGTACTACATTTTTTTATTGGATTATGTGATCTTTTGGTGTCCAATTTCTTGAGTTCTTTGTATATTTTGGAGATCAGACCTCTGAGTGGGTTAGTGAAGATCTTTTCCCATTCTGTAGGCTGTCATTTTGTCTTGTTGATCATATTGTTTGCTTTGCAGAAGCTTTCCAGTTTCAGGACGTCCCATTCATTATTTGTTTCTCTCAGTGTCTCTGCTGCTGGCATTCTACTTAGAAAGTGGTTCCCTGTGCCAATGTGTTCAAGTGTACTTCCCAGTTTCTCTTCTATTAAGTTCAGTGTTGGCTTATGTTGAGGTTGTCCATTTCCTTTAAGGTTTCCAATTTTGTGGAGTACAGGTTTTCAAAACATGATCTGATAATTCTCTGTATTTCCTCTGTGTCTGTTGTTATGTCCCCCTTTTCATTTCTGATTTTGTTAATTTGGATAATCTCTCTATGCCTTTGGTTAGTTTGGATAAAGGTTTGTCTATTTTGTTGATTTTCTCAAAGAACCAACTCTCTGTCTGATTGATTCTTTGTATTGTTTCCTTTGTTTCTATTTGGTTGATTTCATCTTTCAATTTGATTATTTCCTGCCATCTAGTTTTTTCAGGTGAGTTTGCTTCTTTTTGTTCCAAAGTTTTCAAATGTTCTGTTAATTCACTAGTTTGGGATTTTCCCAGCTTCTTTATGTAGGCATTTAGTGCTGTGTACTTTCCTCTTTTTTTAATGCAAAAATATTTAATTTTTAACTTAAATAAAACTTCCCTTCTATAAGTGCCCATTTTCTTACAGATTTTCATAAAACTGCCTTAGTTACTTGTGTTAATCAAGGGTCCTGCACTGAACAGTTTTTAAATTCAGCTTATGATTTTAGAAGTGATAGTCCATGGTCTGCTGGCTCCATTGCTGTGTGGGTATGCTGGAGGGGCAGAGGATTATGGCAGTGATGGCACAGTGGAGTTGAGCTATCCAATTCCTGGCATCTGGGAAGCAGAGAAGAGTCTGAGTTGTCATGAACATCCCCAGTGCCCTCCAGGTCCTATGTCTTAATATCCCATTCAGTGTGGACTGAAAATAGATCAAGTCAAAGAAGTTCTCACCCTTATGACCCAGCCACTTCTCAGTGAAGCCACCAACTGGAGACCAAGCCTTCCAAAGTAAACATTTTGGAAAGATTTCATATCCAAAGCACAACAAATGACATGTTTTAAAATAGTTATTTTTAACATTTTATGAAAGCATTATGTTTATCCTTATTTATAAACACGATGTGATTTAGTGTTCAATTCCTACTCATAATTTTCAGAAAAAGAATTCTCATAGTAAACTTAATTCCAATTTTTAGAGGTTATTACATTTATTGAGGTAAAGTGTTAATGCTTTTTATTTGTGTTAATGAAGTCATGAATACAGGAATATTTTTGATATTTGTCATAAAGACAGAGAGAGAGGAGAAATTGAAAATGGCATAAGCCTTTTGAAACCTCAAATCCACTTCTTGTGATATGCTTCCTCTAACATGGGCAGACCTCCTAATCCTTCCCAAACAGTTCCACTAATTGGGGCCCAACTATTCAAATGTATGCATCTATAAAGACCATTCTTCTTTAAACCAGTATACCCACACTGGGTTCTCTGCTAGAGAAACAAGTCCCCTCAACCCATGAGTCATTCCTCCAGCCTATAAATACATTTAACCTTTTAACCAAATGAGACTGAGCAATAAAATTTCAACTTCTTTTTGATATCACAGTTAAATTACAGACACCTTGAAATTTTAAAACCTCCAAAAGAAATACAGAGCCATATTTATAGAATCTCTAATAAAGGAAGGCCATTCAAATGATAAAGTTCATAATCAAAATGACTGGACTGGTAGTCTAGTATTTTCAGACTAGTTGTTTTAAAAGGCATAAACAGGAAGTACATAGAAAACAGTGGGTGGAATGATTTCAGGAGATTCTGTAGTGCTGCTAGTAGACCCGGGGTGTTCGTTGCACATACATTTAAATACTGTGTTTTTCCTCCTCCCTTTCTCTTTTTAAACATTGTAAATTCATTTTTATTTTTTACAATTTCCGACATGCACAATGCACTGTGAACATATCTATTCCCATTATTCTCTCTTCATCTACAACTGCAGACATTCTGCCTTTTTCTTCCCAGCTCATTCACACTTTGTTTTTTTTTTGTTTTTTTTTGAAAGTAAATTTTATTAAATTATAAAAGTTTCCATTTCCGCCTCTCCTCCCAACACCCTCCCACTCCCCCCACTCCCCCTCCTCCTCCTTCTCTGTCCCCTAGGGCAGTCAGGGTTTCCCGCCCTGTGGGAAGTCCAAGTTCCTCCCCCCTCCCTCCAGGTCCAGGAAGGTGAGTATCCAAACAGACTGGATCCCCAAAATCCAGCATATGCAGAGGAAACAGGTCCCAATATCATAGTCAATGGCTTTTCAGAAAGACTTCGGGCCAGCCACATTCAGAGAATCCGGCCAAATTCCGAGAATCTGGTTAGATCACGTCCTCGTTCAGTCCCAGTCCAACTGGCCTTGGTAAACTCTTATTAGATCCGTTCCCTTGTATCAGTGGGTGATAGCATCCTTCGCAGTACTGATTTCGTTTTTCATGTTCTTCCTCCTTCTGCTCCTCATTTGGACCTTGGGGCGCTCAGTCCGGCGCTCCAATGTGGGTCTCCGTCTGTATCGCCATCCTTCGCCAGATGAAATATCTATGGTGATAAGCAAAATATACATTGATAGATTTGCATATGTTGAACCAGCCCTGCATCTCTGGAATAAAGCCCACCTGATCATAATAGATAATTTTTCTAATGTGTTCTTGGATTCGGTTTGCCAGTATTTTATTGAGAATTTTCGCGTCGATGTTCATGAGTGAGATTGGCCTGTAATTCTCTTTCTTGGTTGTGTCTTTGTGTGGTTTGGTATTAGGGTACTTTCCTCTTAACACTGTTTTCATTGTGTCCCATAAATTTGAGTATGTTGTATGGTTATTTTCATTGAATTTTATGAAGCCTTTAATTTCTCCCTTTATTTCTTCCTTGACTCATTGATGATTCAGGTGAGCTTTATTTAATTTTCATGTGTTTGTGAGTTTTCTAGAATTATTACTGCTGTTGACTTCTAGTTTTAAAGCATGGTGATATGATAAAGTACATTGGGTTATTCCAATTTTTTTGTATTTGTTGAGATTTGTTTTGTTACCAAGTATGTGGTCAATTTTTGAGAAGGTTCCATGAGGTGCTGGATGGAATATTCTATAGATGTCTGCTAAGTCAATTTGAGTCATAACATCTGTTAGTTCTCTTCTTTCTCTGATCATTTTTTGTCTGAGTGACCTGTCCAGTGGTGAGAGGGGAGTGCTGAAATCTCCCACTATTAGTGTGTGGGGTTTAATATATGATTTAAGCTTTAGAAGTGTTTCTTTGACATATGAGGGTACCCTTTTATTTGGGGCATAGATGTTCAGTATTGAAATTTCCTCTTGATGGATTTTTCCTGTGACTAATATGAAATGTCCTTCTTTGTCTCTTTTGACTGATTTTAGCTTGAAGTTTATTTTGTTAGATATTAGGATAACTACACCCGCTTGTTTCTTAGGTCCATTTGATTGATATATGTTTCTCAAACGTTTACTCTGAGACAATGTCTGTCTTTGAAGTTGAGATGTGTTTCTTGTATGCAGAAGAGAGATGGATTCTATTTTCATATCCAATTTATTTGTTTGTGCCTTTTTATGGGTGAGTTGAGTCCATTTACATTAAGGGATATTAATGACCATTGGTTGCTATCTCCTGTTAATTCAGTTTTATCATTGGTGATGTTAATTTGTGTTTTTTTTCCCTTCAGAATTTTCTGTAATGAGATCATCAATTGTCTGTGTTTTTGTTAGTGTAGCCATCTTCCTTGGGTTGGAGTTTTCCTTCTAGTATTTTGTGTAGGTCTGGGTTTGTGGCTAGGTATTGGTGAAATCTAGATTTTTCAGGGAATATCTTGTTTTGTTCTTCTATGGTGATTGACAGTTCTGCTGGGTGTAGTAGTCTGGACTGGCATCCGTGGTCTTTTAATGTCTGCATAACGCTTGACCATGACCTTCTGGCTTTCATTGTCTCCAATGGGAAATCAGGTGTAATTCTGATAGGTCTACCTTTATATGTTACTTGGTTTTTTCCTTTGCAACTTTTAATATTCTTTCTTTATTCTATATGTTTAGTGTTTTGATTATTATGTGGCGAGAGAGCTTTTTTTGGATCCAGTCTATTTGGTGTTCTGTAAGTTTTTTTGTATCTTCATAGGCATATCTTTCTTTAGGTAGGGAAAGTTTTCTTCTATGATTTTGTTAAATAAATTCTCTGTGCCTTTAAGTTGAACTTCTCCTTCTTTTATATCTATTATTTGAAGATTTGGCCTTTTTATGTTGTCCCATCTTTCATGGTCATATTGATTAAACTTTTGTTAGATTTAATGTTTTCTTTGACTGATGAGTCTATTTCCTCTATTTTATCTTCAGCACTTGAGATTCTCTCTTCGGTTTCTTGTATTCTGTTGTTCGTAATTGCAGTGTGACTCCTGCTCTTTTCCTCATGATTTCTGTTTCTATAATTCCTTTGGCTTGTGTTTCTTTATTTTTTCTATCTCAGTTTTCATGTCCTGAATAGTTTCTGTTATATGTTTAAGTTCTTTTTCTTAGTTTTCTTTAAGTGATTTGCTGCTAACTTCCAATTTTTTTGTTTTTTTTCTCCATTTCTGTAAGGCAATTTCTCATTTCATCTTTAAGAATTTCAAACATTCTCTTGGGGTTATTTTTTTAGAACATTTTCTTCTGGTTCACCATATTTGGGTGTTCAGGTCTTACTTTTGTAGGGTCTTTAGGTTTTACTGGTTTTGTGTTGCTCTTTGTGGTGTAGTGTGTGATCTAACCCTTTCTACTCATTTTTTCCTCTAATAGGTGTGGTTGGTAAAGTCAGAGATTCTGTTGAAGAATATTCTAGGTGCCAGTGAATCCAAAGTTAACATGGTTTTCCTCATGGTACAGTCACAGTTCTAGTTATCACGTTGGTTAATCCCGTGTTCCTGTGCTTTGGTCTGCTCTCTTGGAGTTTGCTGTCTCAGGCCTACTTTGGCCTAGACTTCTGACTTTTATCTGTTTCTGTAAGTCTTGGTCTGGATCTACTCTTGTAGAAGTCCCTGGCTTGGAGTTAGACCTGTTCTGGTGGCGATCACTGACTCTGGATCAAGTCGCTGAGTCAATGCCAATCTGCTCTTGTCCTGCAACTGGGTTTGCTCCTGGCTTCTGCTTCTGGTGGGGCTTGTTCTCTCTGTATCTTAGGTAACTGGTTCAGTCATATTCTGGTTCAGGTGGAAGTCGTGGACTCTGAGTCAGGTTGTTGGCTCAATCCTGGTCTGCCAATATCCCAGGACTGGATTGGCTCCCAGGACTGGGTTTGCTCCTGGCTTCTGCTCCAGGTGGAGCTTGTTTCCTCTGCCCCTCTCTGTCCTAGGAGTCTCATTCAATTCCACTCCTGTGGAATCTGTTGTCCAAGGTGGAGTTCCTTGCCTCAGGGCAACTTTGGTTTAGGTTACTGGTTTTGTCTTTGACCTGTATCTGTAGATCCTAGTCTAGTTTCCCTCCTGCAGAAATCCCTGGGTTGGAGTTGGACCTGGAAAGATTTCTGGTTCTGGTCTACTGCCTGAGAGGTTCCAGGGTCAGGTGTACCTGAACCAGCATAGGACCTGCTTACTTCCTCAGAGGTCTTTGACTCACAGTGGGTCTTGCAGGGGTTCCAGGTTCCTGCCTATTCACTTTGATGTCCCATACCAATGCCCGGACCCACTGAGGATCTGGCTCAGGCCTACTCTCGAATCTTCTAATATTAAAATTTACACACATGCTTTTAATAGAATGGGACAAAATGCCTCACTACTTGGAGGCAGTCTTCATAACTAATTATGCCATCTAATTAATTTTGCCTGTAAACAGAATGTTAAACATGCCAATCATATTTTAATGATGAAGAAACAGTATCTGACAGAGTTCCCAGGTTGCCAGAGATCACTTATATAAAGACTTTAGGCATAAAATAACTGTCTTAAATATGCCAGATAAGCTTTTATCATGGCATCTTTCATTCATATTTAGCCCCATACTAGAAATTGACAGACTTATCACAAACATATATCAAACTATTAAACAACTATTTCCATAAGTGATAACATTTCTTAGTGTTTTTAACATTTGGCTC
Organism: Myodes glareolus; assembly: GCF_982192425.1. Classification (NCBI taxonomy): domain Eukaryota; kingdom Metazoa; phylum Chordata; class Mammalia; order Rodentia; family Cricetidae; genus Myodes; species Myodes glareolus. The sequence continues at coordinate 8,487,236 of NC_142046.1, forward strand.
CTTTATAATCTATTATTTAAAACTCTCCTTTATTTTCTAAGTGAGAAAATAAAGCAACTATTATAAGCACAATTAACATTTCTCTGAATGTTCATATTGAAGCACATTTCAGACCTATTCAAATATATTATTTCTGATAGTTTCTACAATGGATTGAATATGGAATGTTCTTCTCAGACTGTGGTTGAATGTTCACCCCAGACTAGACACAGTGTTTGAATGCTTATTATCCAGTACACAGCTCTTCTTTGGGAGATTATGGACCTTTAGGACATAGCATTTAACTGGAAAACATAGGTCATCAGATCAGGCCTTCTGTAATGGTCTAGCCCTGCTCTTCATTTGCTGCCTGTCATAATTTTGCTGGAGTAATTACTCTTCTCTTCTTTGCATATTAAAACCACTGCTGGCTCTGGTGAACTTTACAGCTATGGCCCACATCAAACCCTTAAGCGATTAACCATTAACCCACTGGTCACTTTACTCTCTCCAATTTTCCATTTTCTAAAATACATTATTGAAACAATATCTTATTGTATTTAGCCTTTTATGATTGGCTTCTTAGTGTAACTTGGTGTTTAGGCTTCACAGATAAAGGGGATAGACATACATATAGCCTACAATCCTGAAATTCTCCTGCATATATAATTCACTAAATCTCGTACATTTACACAGTGGATGCATAAACAAGAATATTGGCAGCATTGTTGTTCATAATGACAAAATCAAGGAAGGAAAGACTGTAAAATTAGAAACAATGAACATTATATATTTGTAACAGGAGGAGCAGGCTGCTTGTTCTGTCCTGGCCGCCCAGCTAGCTTACACCTGAAATAATCACACAGATTATTCATTTAAACACTGCCTGGCCCATTAGCTCTAACTTTTTATTAGCTTACATATTACTTTAACACATTTCCATTAATCTGTGTATTGCCACGTGACTGTGACTTACTGACAAGATTCTAACCAGTGTCTGTCTCAGGTAGGAGATCCATGGCATCTCGCAGGAAGTGATTTAATTGATACAGTTTCTGTGTGGTTGTAAGCTAGCCAGGCGGTCAGGACAGACAAGCAGCCTGCTCCTCCTGTTACAGATTGGTGCCCATATGGTCAACTAAATCCACATAAAATCTAAGAGAGCTTCAAAAAATATAGAGTTTAACACAGCTTCTTGCTGTTTGCTGGTGGCTTTGCCACAGCTGATTTAAGAGAGATTTTCCTGATTCAGCTGTAGCGGGAAAAAAGTCTGTGCAGTTTTAAAATACCAACTTTCTGGGCTATGCTGCTAGCATGACCCCTGTCTCTTGCAGGAGACAGAGCATTTAGATTGGGGGTTTGTGAGTAAAGTACTACAGCTTGCTTGATGTTAATGTGGACTCACTGTGTGCCTAAAGGAGAGGCAATGCATTTGGCTCAGAGGTAGAAGTAGTTCAGAGGCACTAGCATCTCTGCCATATTGGACTCAGCAGAGTGTGGGCAGAAACCACCGTTTTTACCATAATAACAGCACAGCTTAAGTTTTAGACTGGGCATGCAAACTGGCTGTACCATATTACCCCTAACAAGGATGTACCTAAAGTTTTCAAGAAGCGCTTAGCATTTTAAGAAGTGCTCCTGGACAGTAAAGAACTAAAGATTCACAATAGGACAGATTCAGACATAAAAGACCTCTAAATGGGTCACAGTGTTGGATAAATGTATGTAGGCTTGGGAAAGAAAAGATAAAGAGTATACAGAGTCATAAAATAAAATTAATGCTTTAAAAAGCATAAAGTCTTTAAAGAGACAGAGTACAGATAATCATAGATTAAAGAAAGTAAAAAAATAAGCCATGTGAAAATGGAAAAATCACAGAGAGTCTGAGTTATATTATATATATTATTGTGTTTTCTTTAAATATTTTGACAGTGAAGGAGCTAAGTACAGAGAGATGTTTCATTGTATGGGCTGCTATGCTAAACCACCATGTATATTATAAAAGTATTATGACTTCAGAATTTGGGTCTAAGGATATGATGCTTTGGAAAAGAGGTTCTTCTTTTGTTTTCACAGAAGATGAGAATCTGTGGATTGCTTCTACACCAGTATGGTTTCATAGACTAAGGCCTCTGGAACAGTTGCCATGAACACCCTCCAAAAATTAATTCACTCAACTGCTGGCTGAGATGAACCTAGGTTACAGGATATACAGTGAAAGACCTGATTAACAGAATCCCCATGCAGCAGAAAGAAGTTTGGAGAGAAATAACTATGTCCATATTCCCAAATATTGTTTATAAATCTTTGTTTACATTTAAAGAATGATATGATATAGATATGAATAATTTGCTTTGGTATGAATCTTGCTTTACTGATATAAATTTAAGGTCGATCTTCTTATGTGTATATTTCTGCTCTTGATTAAGGTATTGTGATTGTGTAGTTCATTTAAAAATGTAATGTATAATTAGGAAATATAGGGTGTTAATGGATAATCATTTATAATAAACAAGCTTGCAGTCATGTTAGATTTTCTAGATATAGAGATATATTTCAGTTTGATAGGCATTCTTCATATCTTTCAAAGACTACATAACTTAGGGCTTTTCATGACAATGAGACACGTCTGCTTCTGGCAACAGCAATCTACTTCAAGAGGAAGATGGGCATTGAAGAGGCCCCTTATGGAGTTTGATAGCCACTTGGGCAAGAAACTGCTCTTGCCTGAAGTGATGCATAAACGAGATATGAAGAACCCACAAAGAGATGACTGCTGAACTTGCCTAAAGGTGAGATGATCCTTTGGGGTTCCTGTTTCATGAAAGGGTCTGTGAGACATTCTGCAGGATACAGAAGAAAGTGACTGAATTGTCTTTAAAATTTCCTGCTTCATGGAAAAGTCTACTGGATACTATGAGCCTGTAGGTAAAGATGGGTACCCCAACAGTACAGAAGAAATTTGAGTGACTGTCTATACAGCGAGATGTCTCTGTCAATTCTAGAGTTTTAGAAGTTGTTTATAATGCATTTCCAGTTTACATAGGTAATACTATATCCTTCTGAAGTCTTTGATAGAATTGAAGAGTAGAAAGTTATAGTTTTCCTTTGTTATGATAAAAGATAAAATAGATAATAGATTTAAATATTGCAATTGTAATTCTTGCTTGATAACTATTTTGTTATATGCAATTTTACTATGGTAAAGTTAAAGCCTTCCTTTTTGTTTAAACAGAAAAGGGGAATTTGATGTAGGTGGGCCTTCTGTCTATGTGTTATTTCCATTGGTTAATAAAGAAACTACCTTGGCCCTTTGATAGGACAGAAAATTAGGTAGGTGGAGTAAACAAAATAGAGTGCTGGGAAGAGGGCAATGAGGCAGATGCCATGAAGCCAGCCACCAGGTCAGACATGCTGAATCTTTCCCAGTAAGCCACCACCTCATGGTGGTACACAGATTATTAGAAATGGTTTAATCAAGATGTAAGAGTTAGCCAGTAACTAACTCTGTAGAGATAAAGGGCCAGGCAGTGTTTAAATGAATACAGTTTCCGTGTAATTATTTCAGATAAAGCTAGCCGGGAGACAGGTGGCGGGACACAGCACCCAGTTCCTTTTACAGAGTGGTGCCAAACGTGGTAACTAAATCCACTTAAAAACCCGAGAGAGCTTAAAAATAAGGGAAAGAGAGTTTAACACAGATTTTGCTGTTTGCTAGGACGTGCTGTAGAGAAATTTCCTGTTTCAGCATTAGCGGCAGAAAAAAAGCTGTGCCATTTTAAAACGCAGCTTCCTGAGCCCTGCCACCAGTGCAATCTCCGACTATGGAGCATTTCTAGACCCAGAAGTTTGTGTGCCCACTTGGGGTCAGGAACAAAGTAGCTGAGACCATGCCCATGGCTCAGCTCTTCCTGCCTGAGTAGATGGCGGGATCAGGTCAACTAGAAAGTGGCGGTTTTGAAATACCAGTTTCTGGGCTGTGTCACCATCGTGATCTCTGTCTGGCTTCTGTGGGAGACAGAGCTTTTGAATGGAACATTTGGAGTAAAGTGCTACGATTTGTTTGATGGCAACTAGACTTGCTGTGTGCCTAAAAGGGAGTCATTGTGTGCTGCGACTCAGAGACACAAGTGCCTCCGCCATGCTAGCAGTGCAATGTGCAAGGCTCAGAGGCACGAAAGTCTCCGTCATGTTGGGCTGGGCAGGGCAAGCCCACAGTACCTGTTTTTGACCTAGGAATGTTACAGCTTAGATTCTTAAGCGCTTAGCATTTTAAGAAGTGCTCCTGGATAGCAAAAAATTACAGATTCACAATAGGACAAATTCAGACATAAAAGACCTCTAAATGGGTCACAGTGTTGAAGAAGTGTATGTAGGCTTGGGAGAGAGAAGAAAAGGAATATAGAGAATAAAGTTAATGCCTTACAAAAAAAGGGTAAAGTCTTTAAAGAGACAGAGTACAAATAGTTAAAATAAATAAAGAAAAATAAGTCATATAAAAATGGAAAATTCACAGCGAGTTTGGATTCTGTATATTGTGTTTTCTTTAAAATTTTTGACTATGAAGGAGCTAAGTACAGAGAGACATTTCATTATATGGGATGCCAAGCTAAACCAGAATGGATATAAGGGTATTATGACTTCAGAATTTGGGTCTAAAAATATGATGCTTTGGAAAAGAGGGTCTTCTTTTGTTTTCACAGAGGATGAGACCCTATGGATTGCTTCTATCCCAATATGGAATGATAGACCACACCCTCCTTAAAGGTTGCTGTGAACACCCTCAAAAAATTACTTTATTCAACTGCCAATTGAGATGAACCTAGCACACAGGTTTTACCGTGAAAGACCTGATTAACAACGCCCCCATACAGCAGGAAGCAGTTTGGAGAGAAAAATCTGTGCCCATGTTCCCAAATATTGTTTATAAGTGTTCTTTTACATTCAAAGGGGGATATGATATAGATATGAATAATTTGCATTGGTATGGATTTTAAGGTCAATTTTGTCATATGTATACATATTTCTGTTCTTGATTAAGGTATTATGATTATGTAGTTCATTTAAAAATGTACTGTATAATTAGGAAATATAGGTTGTTAATGTATAATTACAATAATAGCCAGGTTTGAAGTCATGTTAGATTTTCTAGATATATAGAAATATATTTCAGTTAGATAGGCATTCTTCATATCTTTCAAAGACTACAGAATATGGCATTTAATGTTTTAATAACTTAGGGCTTTTCATGACAATGAGACACGTCTGTTCCTGGCAGCACCAATCTACTTCAGGAGGAAGATGGGCATTGAAAAGGCTCCTTATGGATTTTGATAGCCATTTGGGCAAGAACCTGCTCTTACCTGGACTAATGCATAAAATGGACACAAAGAACCCACAGAGAGAGGACTGCTGAACTTGCCTAAAGGTGAGATGGTCTTTCGGGGTTCCTGATTCATGAAAGAGTCTGTGAGACATTCTGCAGGACACAACAGATAGTGACTGAACTGTCTTTAAAATTTCTTGCTTCATGGAAATGTCTGCAGGATACTATAGGCCTGTAGGCTGAAGATAAATGCCCCAATGGTACAGAGGAACTTTGGGTGATTGTACAGGCAGCGAGATGTCTGTCATTTCTAGAGTTTTGGAAGTTGCTTACTTCTTGTTTACTTAGGTAATATTATATCCTTCTGGAGTCTTTTTTTGCCAATTTAAAGTGTTTATTCCAGCTGGCTTGGGCTATACTCAGGCATTCAGGACCCAACAATAGCATCCAGTATTTAGAGTAAGGAGTTTTTAAAGCCAAAACCACATTTTAGCATCTTACTCTACAGCTGCATGAGGAGGTGTGTACAAACAAGCAGTTTAACAGAAGCTAAGATGAGCAGCTAGCTAGAGAGGAAGGTTCTGCATAAGCTGGTGTTTAACAGAAGCTAAATTATCTGTTACATTTTGAGCTTGGGTCTTAGAATAGAGTTCAGTAAATTTCCACAAGTCTTCCCATGAAGGAGATTAAATTCTAGTTAAAATTTAAATGGCTTTAGCAAGAATACAAGATGGAAGAACCTCCACATTGTCTTGTCCTATCATATTAGATTTCTTTTTTCTCCACATCCACCCATATAATTTTTTTCTCAAAGTTTATTAAAATACAAAAGTCTCCATTTCCGCCCCTCCTCCCAATACCCTCCCACTCCCCCAACTCCTTCCCCTCCTCCATCTCCATCCCCAAGAGCAGTCAGGGTCTCCAGCCCTGTGGGTAGTTCAAGCTCCTCCCCCCTCACTCCAGGTCCAGGAAGGTGAGCATCCAAACAGACTGGATCCCAAAAATCCAGTATATGCAGAGGAAACAAGTCCCAGTGTCATTGTCAATGGCTTTTCAGAAAGACCCAGGCCAGCCACATTCAAAGAATCCGGCCTCATTCAGAGAATCTGGCTGGATCACGTGCTCGCTCAGTCCCAGACAACTGGCCTTGGTGAACTCTCATTAGATCAATCCCCTTGTATCAGTGGGTGATCGCACCCCTCGTGGTCCTGATTTCCTTTTTCTTGTTCTTCCCCCTTCTGCTCCTCATTTGGACCTTTGGGGACTCAGTCCGGTGCTCCAATGTGGGTCTCGGTCTGTATCGCCATCCATCATCGCATGAAGGTTCCCTCTGATCTTGCCTTCCTTGCTCACGTTCTCTTTCCTTCTGCTTCTCGTTTGGATCTAGGGAGTTAAGTCCAGTGTTCCAATGTGGGTCTCTCTCTTCATCTCCATCCATCGCCAGATGAAGGATCTCTGGTAACAAGCAAAATATTCATCAGTATGGTTATGGGCCAAGGCCAGTTCAGGCACCCTCTCCTCTGTCCAGAGAACAATCTGGGGATCTCTCCTAGGACCTGGGATCCCATTTATAATCAAGTCTCTAGTAAACCCTAAAATGACTCCCTTAGTTATGATATATTCTTCCCTGCTCCCATATCCATTCTTCCTCCCTCCCTCCTCCCAGTCCCCCGAGCATTCCCCATTCCTCCCATGCTACCTTCTCTCTAACCCTCTCCCCTTTCAACAACCCTCCCACCCCCACATGTACCCGAGGTTACCTGGGACTCTTGTCTATTTCCAATCACCAGGAGGAAAACTACCTGAATTTTCTTCAGGTTCACCCTCCTATCCAGCTTCTCTAGGATCACGAAAAATAGGCTCAAAGACCTTTAATTATGGCTAGAATTCACTTATGAGTGAATACATACCATATTCCTCTTTTTGGGTCTGGCTTACCTGACTCAGTAAAGCGTTTTCTTTTTTATTATTATTATATTGGGTTTTTTTTGTTTTTTTAATTTTTTAATTTATTTTTTATTTTTTTATTTAATTTTTACTGGGAACCCCACCAGAATCAAGTCTCTTGCAAACCCTAAAATGGCTCCTTTAGCTGAGATATAAACCTCCCTGCTCCCACAACCATCTTTCCTCCCTCCCCGCTCCCATTACCCCAAGCCATCCCCAATCCTCCCCCTCTCCCTTCTTCCCTTACTTCCACCCCCCAACCCCCCATGCACCCGAGTTTGCCTGGCAATCTTGCCTAGTTCCACTATCCAGGAGGATAACTATATGATTTTCTTCAGGTTCACCTTCTTATTTAGCTTCTCTAGGATCACAAATTATAGACTCAAAGACCTTTACCTATAGCTAGAATCCACTAATGAGTAAGTACATACCATATTCCTCTTTTTGGGTCTGGCTTACCTCACTCAGTAAAGCATTTTCTATGTCCATCCATTTGCATGCAAAATTCAAGATGTCATTGCTTTTTACCGCTGAGTAAAACTCTAATGTGTATATGTTCCACACCTTTTTTAACCATTCTTCTATTGAGGGGCACCTAGGTTGTTTCCAGGTTCTGGCTATTACAAATAGTGCTGCTATGAACATAGTTGAACAAATGCTTTTGTAGTATGTTAGGGCATCTCGTGGGTATATTCCCAAGAGTGGAATTGCTGGGTCCTGAGGGAGGTTGACTCCCAGTTTCCTGAGAAACCGCCACATAGATTTCCATAGTGGTTGCACAAGTTTGCATTCCTACCAACAGTGGATGAGTGTTCGCCTCATTCCACATCCTCTCCAGCATAGGCTATCATTGGTGTTTTTGAGTTTAGCTATTCTGACAGGTGTAAGATGGTATCTCAAAGTGGTTTTGATTTGCATTTCCATGATCGCTAAGGAGGTTGAGCATGACCTTAAGTGTCTTCTGGCCATTCGAAGTTCATCTGTTGTGAATTGTCTGTTCAGTTCAATACCCCATTTTTTAATTGGGTTAATTATACTTTTAGCGTCTAGTTTCTTGAGTTCTTTGTATATTTTGGAGATCAGACCTTTGTCTGATGAGGGGTTGGTGAAGATCTTCTCCCAGTCAGAAGGCAGCCTTTTTGTTTTACTGACAGTGTCCTTTGCTTTACAGAAGCTTCTCAGTTCAGGAGGTCCAATTTATTCATTGTTTCTCTTATTGTCTGTGCTACTGGGGTCCTACACTTAGCAAGTGGCCTCTTGTGCCTATATCTTGTAGACTACTTCCCACTTTCTCTTCTATCAGGTTCAAAGTGGTTGGATTAATGTTGATGTCTTTATCCATTTGTACTTGAGTTTTGTGCATGGTGATAGATATGGATCTACTTTCATTCTTCTACAGGTTGACATCCAGTTATGCCAGCACCATTTGTTAAAGATGCTTTCCTTCTTCCATTGTATACCTTTAGCTCCTTTGTGGAAAATTAGGTGTTCATAGGTTTGTGGGTTAGTTTCCGGGTCTTCCATTCGATTCCATAGGTCAACTTCTCTGTTGTTATGCCAATACCAAACTGTTTTCAATACTGTAGCTCTGTAATAGAGTTTGAAGTCAGGAATGGTAATGCCTCCAGAAGTTCCTTAAATGTATAAGATTGTTTTGGCTATCCTGGGTTTTTTGTTTTGCCATATAAAGTTGATCATTGTTCTCTCAAGGTCTGTGAAGAAGTTTGATGGGATTGCATTGAAGAAGTTAATAGGGATTAACTTTATATCTCTAGCTATTGCTAGAATTTCAAGCACTATATTGAAGAGGTATGGAGAGAGTGGACAGCCTTGTAATGTTCCTGATTTTAGTGGAATGGCTTTGTTTTTCTCTCCATTCAATTTGATGTTAGCTGTCGGCTTGCTGTAAATAGCTTTTATTATACTTAGCTATGATCCTTGTATCCCCAATCGTTCCAACACCTTTATCATAAAGTGGTGTTGAATTTTGTCAAATGCTTTTTCAGCATCCAATGAAATGATCATATGGTTTTTTTCTTTCAGGTTATTCATATTATGGATTACATTGATAGATTTGTATTTGTTGAACCAGCCCTGCATCTCTTGGATTAATCCTACTTGATCATAATGGATAATTTTTCTAATGTGTTCTTGAATTTGGTTTGCCAGTATTTTATTGAAAATTTTTGCGTTGATGTTCATGAGTGAGATTGGCCTGTAATTCTCTTTCTTGGTTGTGTCTTTGTGTGGTTTTGGTATTAGGGTAACTGTAGCTTCATAAAAGGAGTTTGACAATGACTCTTCTGTTTCTATATGGTGAAGTACATTAAGTAGTGTAGTTATTAGCTCTTCCTGGGAGTTCTGGTAGAATTCTGCATTGAAACCATCTGGTCCTGGGCTTTTTTTGGTAGGGAGATTTTTGATAACAGCTTCTAATTCTTTGTGACTAACAGGTCTATTTAGATTGTTCACCTGTTCTTGGTTCAACTTTGGTATATGATACTTATCTAAAAAATTGTTCATTTCTTTTACATTTTTCAACTTTGTGGCATATAAATTTTCGTAGTAAAATCTAATGATTCTCTGAATTTCCTCTGTGTCTGTGGTTATGCCCCCCTTTTCATTTCTGATCTTATTAATTTGCATGTTCTCTCTCTGCCGTTTGATTAATTTGGATAGGGGTTTGTCAATCTTGTTGATTTTCTCCATGAACCAGCTTTTTGTTTCATTGATTCTTTGGATTGTTTTCTGTGTTTCTATTTTGTTGATTTCAATCCTCAGTTTGATTATTTCCAGTCTTCTACTCCTCCTTGGTGAATCAGCTTCTTTTTTGCTAGAGCTTTCAAGTGTGCTGTTAAGTCTCCAATGTGTGCTTTCTCCGTTTTCTTTAATTGGGCACTTAGTGCTATGAACTTTCCTCTTAGCACTGCTTTCATAGTGTCCCATAGGTTTGAGTATGTTGTATCTTTGTTTTCATTAAATTCAAATAAGACTTTAATTTCTTTCTTTATTTCTTCTTTGACCTAGGGGTGATTTAGTAGTTGACTCTTCAACTTCCATGAGTTTGTTGGCTTCCTGGGGGTAGCATTGTTGTTGAATACTAATTTTAATCTATGGTGATCTGACAAGAAACAGGTGGTTACTAATATCTTTTTGTATATGTGGAAGTTTGCTTTGTTACTGAGTATGTGGTCAATTTTCGGGAAGGTTCCATGAGTTGCAGAGAAGAATGTATATTCTTTCCTATTTGGGTGGAGTGTTCTATAGATGTCTGTTAAGTCCATTTGATTCCATACCTCCAATAAATCTCTTATTTCTGTGTTTGGTTTCTGTCTGATTGACCTGTCCATTGGTGAGAGAAGAGTGTTGAAGTCTCCTACTATGAGTGTGTGTGGTCTGATGACTGCCTTGAGTTCTAGAAGAGTTTCTTTTACATATGTGGGTGCCTTTATATTAGGGGCATAGATATTCAGGATTGAGACTTCTTCCTGATGAATTGTTCCTGTTATGAGTATGAAATGTCCATCTCCATCTCTTCTGATTGATTTTAGTTTGAAGTCAATTTTGTTAGATATTAGAATAGCCACACCAGCTTGTTTCTTAGGTCCATTTGCTTGGAAAACCTTTTCCTAACCCTTTACTCTGAGTAGATGTCTGTCTTTGTGGTTGAGGTGTGTTTCTTGTAAACAACAGAATGTTGGATCCTGTCTCAGTATCCAATCTCTAAGTCTGTGCCTCTTTATAGGTGAATTGAGTCCATTGATATTAAGTGATATTAATGACCAGTGGTTGTTGACTCCGGTCATTTTTTTTGGGTAGCAGAGTTTATGTGTTTTCCTTATTTGAGTTGTGCTTGTGAAGGGTCGCTAGATGTCTGAGTTATTGTAGGCAGTGTTGGATTCCTTGGGTTGTGATTTTCCTACAAATACTTTCTGTAAGGCTGGATTAGTAGCTACGTATTGTTTAAATTTGTTCTTATCCTGGAATATTTTGTTTTCTCCGTTGATAGTGAACAATAGCTTGGCTGGGTATAGTAGTCTGGGCTTGCATTCACAGTCTCTTAGTTTCTGCAGTACCTCTATCCAGGATCTTCTGGCTTTCATGGTTCCATAGAGAAGTCTGGTGTAAATCTGATAGGTTTACCTTTATAAGTTACTTGACATTTTTCCTTTGTAGCTCTTGATATCCTTTCTTTAATCTGAATGCTTTTTTTTGATTATTATATGGCGAAGGGATGTTTTTTTCTGATCCAGTCTATTCGGTGTTCTGTATGCTTCTTGAACCTTCATAGGAATATCGTTCTTTTGGATGGGAAAGTTTTCTTCTATAATTTTGTTGAATATATTTTCTGGACCTTTGATCTGTAATTCTTCTCTTTCTTCTACTTTTATCATTCTTAGATTTGGTTTTTTTATTATGTCACATATTTCCTGAATGTTTTGTGATGAGAATTTGTTGGATTTGCTGTTTTCTTTGGTCAGAGCGTTTATTTTCTCTGTGGTGTCTTCATAATCTGAGATTCGTTCTTCTATCTCTTGTATTCTATTGGTTATGCTTGTTCCTGAAGTCTCTGTTTGTTTACCAAGATTTTCCATATCCAGCCAGCCCTTGATTTGTGTTTTCTTCACTGCCTCCATTTCAGTTTTCAATTCTTGAACTGATTCCTTTACCTGTTTGATTGTTTTTTCTTGGTTTCCCAGGGTATCATTTACAAATTTACTCATTTCTTCAAACTTTTTGTTATATTTCTCTTCCGTTTCTTTACTCATTTCTTCCATCTTTTTGTTATATTTCTCTTCTATTTCTTTAAGTTAGTTATTCATACCCTGTTTAAGAGACTCTATTGCTTTCATAATGACACTGTTTTCCACTTCTTCCGGAATAGGGTTTTTAAGTCCTTCTGTCATAAGATCGCTGTGATCTGGAGTTTTCATGTTGTTTTTCAGATTGTTGGAGGGATTTTTGCCTTGGTGCCTGCCCATCTCTTCCTTCAGATGCTCTCCAATGGATCTTCCCTCCACTGGGTCTTCTGCTACTGGATTAGTGCCCCTTGCTATCCAGTAATCACTTTGCCTGCAGTCGTACCTTGCTACAGGCAGGCTATTAAAACAAAGGAACTCCCTCCCATTTGCACTCACCATCTGTCCCGGCCGCAGCACCCACCCAGGCTCAGTTGGAGGAATTTAAGCCCCGAAAAAGGGAGAGAGGAAGGGTAGGGGTTTCAGGCAGATAGCTGGGATGGCGTAGGAGGAGAGAGGGTTTAGTTGGGGGAAGCCGCCCCTTTGGAGTAGCCAGGGAGATAAGGATGGTGGGAAGATTGTGTGTTCCCTTACCGGACTTGTGTGGCGGTCAGGAATATACTCACCCCTCCATTGTATCTTCTGCTACAGGATCAGAGCCACTCGTTGGTCAGAAGTCTCCCTGCCTGCAGTCTTACCTTGCTGCATGCAGGCTTTTAGAACAAAGGGACTCCCTTCCATTTGCACTCACCGCCCATCCCAGCTGCGGAGCCTACCCAGGCTGAGTTGGAGGAATTTAAGCCCCGAAAAAGGGAAAGAGGACAGGTAGGGGTTCCAGGCAGAAAGCCAGGATGGCGTAGGAGGAGAGAGGGTTTAGCTGGGGGGAAGCCACTATTTTGGAGTAGCCAGGGAGATAAGGATGGTGGGAAGATTATGTGTTCCCTTACTGGACTTGTGTGGCAGTCAGGAACACACTTACCCCTCCATTGTATCTTCTGTTACAGGATCAGAGCCACTTGCTGGTGAGAAGTCTCCCTGCCTGCCCCTTCTGGAGTCTTTGATGGAATTGAAGAATGTATAGTTATAGTTTTCCTTAGTTATGATAAAAGATAAAGTAGATATAAATATTGTAACTGTAATTCTTGCTTGATAACTGTTTTGTTATATGTAATTTTACTATGTTAAAGTTATAGCCTTTCTTTTTTGTTTAAATTGATAAAGGGGAAATGATGTAGGTGGGCCTTCTGTCTATGTGTTATTTCCATTGGTAAATAAAGAAACTACCTTGGCCCTTTGATAGGACAGAAAATTAAGTAGGCGGAGTAAACAGAACAGAATGCTGGGAAGAGGGCAATGAGGCAGACACCATGGAGCCAGCCACTAGGTCTGACATGCTGAATCTTTCCCGGTAAGCCACCACCTCATGGTTGTGCACAGATTATTAGAAATGGTTTAATCAAGATGTGAGAGTTAGCCAGTAACTAACTCTGTAGAGATAAAGGGCCAGGCAGTGTTTAAATGAATACAGTTTCCGTGTAATTATTTCGGATAAAGCTAGCCGGGAGCCAGGTGGTGGGGCACAACCTGCAGCTCCTTTTACAGGAATTTGTGTAGGAGGTCCTTCTGTTTGTGTGTTGCTTTCATTGGAAAATGAATAAAGAAACTGCCTTGGTCTAGTTGATAGAACAGAATTTAGATAGGTGGAGTAGACAGAACCTAAAGCTGGGAAGGTCAGAGTGGTAGAAGCCATGGATTCTCTGCCTGAGATGAACACCAATTAGAATCTCCAGTAAGACACAGTCACATAGTGATACACAGATTAAGAAAAATGGGTTAAATCAATATATGAGAGTTAGCCAATAAGAGGCTAGAGATAATGGGCCAGACAGTGATTTAATTAATGCAATTTCTATGTGGTTATTCTGGGTGTAAGCTAGCCAGATGACTGGGATGGAACAAGCAGCTTGCTCCTCCTGTTACATATATTCAAAACACAGAAGACTATAAAAGTAGCAAATTAGGACTAGGGTTACAACTCAGTGGTAGAGAAACTGTTTAACAGACATTAGCCCCTAGGCCAATTCTCATTCGTACCACAAACAAAAAAAAACCAAACAAACAAAAAACAAATTAAAAGAGTTTCACAAGGAACAAAGCAAGAAACCAAACCAAATATTCCATTTGTGGTACCATCCTGGAGCAGGCTGCCATGAGGGATAAAGGAAGACATGTTAAAAAGCTCAGGGAAACAAATTTGAAAATGGTGAATGTAGTGGTGTGTGCCTTCAAGAGGAAGAAAATACAATTAAAAAGACATGTAAGAAGCTCCAACAATATCTTATGTCCATTATTATTTAATCATAGCTATTGGTAAATAATGCTCTGTACACATTCTTTGTGTGTGAGCATATATCATATAGCAACAAACACAAACACATACATGAACAGACACAAGTATTTTAACTGTGTTTTGTATGTTATTCTTTTATGTTACTAAGTCATTTTAAAAACAATCAAATAAAATTGTGGGATATTTGCACACTGTGTGAAAATGTATTGCTACAATTGGTGTAATAGAAAGCTGAACATCCACAGATAGGCAGGAGGTATAGGTGGGAATTCCATGTAGAGAGAGAAAATGGAGCAAGAGGAATCTGGGAAAGTGAGGAAGGCATAAAGAATCATGAAGGAAGTAGGATGGGCTGTACGTGACAGAATGCACCTTAATAAAATGGGCTAATTTACATTATAAGAACTAGTATAAATAGTTATATCCTAGAAAAACTAGTATAAATAGAATAAATAAATTTTATTTATTAATTTCTTTATTAAAAATTTCCACCTCCTCCCATTTCTGTTCCACTTCCCCCATGCCCCTGCCCTCTCCAGTCCTAAGAGCAGTCAGGGTTCTGTGCCCTGTAGGAAGTTCAAGGTTCTCCCCTGTCCATTCAGGTCTAGGAAGGTGAGCATCCAAAAAGACTAGGCTCCCACAAAGCCAGTCCATGTTGTAGAATCAAAACTCAGTGCCATTGTCCTTGGCTTCTCAGTCAGCCTTCATTGTCAGCCACATTCAGAGAGTATGGTTTGATCACATGCTCCATCAGTCCCAGTCCAGTTGGTCTTGGTGAGCTGCCATTAGATCAGTCCCACCGTCTCAGTGGTTAGACGCACCCCTTGCAGTCCTGACTTCCTTGCTAATGTTCTCCCTCCTTCTGCTCTTCATTTGGACCTTGGGAGCTCAGTCCAGTGCTCCAATGTGGGTCTCTGTCTCAATTTTCATCCAATGCCAGATGAAGATTCTATAGTAATATGCAAGATATTCATCAGTGTGGCTATAGGATAAGGCCAGTTAAGGCACCCTCACCTCAGATCCACAAAGAACAAGCTGAGAACATCTTTTTGGACACCTGGGAACCCCTCAAGAGTCAAGTCTCTTGCCAAGCCTAAAATGGCTCCCTTAATTAATATATCTACTTCCCTGTTCCTATATCCACCCTTCTTCCATCTCAACCTTCCCATTCCCCCAAGCTCTCCCCAATCTTCCTCTTCTCCACTCTCTCCCTCCACCCCCACCCCCGTGCACCCAACTTTTGCCTGACAATCTTGTCTACTTCCAATATCTAGGAGGATAACTATATGTTTTTCTTTAGGTTCACCTTCCTATTTATCTTCTCTAGGATCATGAACTATAGGCTCAATGTCCTTTGTTTATGGCTAGAATTCACTTATGAATGAGTACATACCATATTCATCTTTTTGGGTCTGGGTTATCTCACTCAGTAAAGTGTTTTCTATTTACATCTATTTGCATGAAGAATTCAAGATGCCATTGTTTTTTACCGCTGAGTAAAACTCTAAAGTGCATATCTACCACACTTTTTTTTTCCATTCTTCTATTGAGGGACACCTAGGTTGTTTCCAGGTTCTGGCTATTACAAATAGTGCTGCTGTGAACATAGTTGAACAAATGCTTTTTTACTTCTTATAGGGCATCTCTTGGGTATATTCCCAAAAGTGGAATTGCTGGGTCCTGAGGGAGGTTGACTCCCAGTTTCCTGAGAAACTGCCACACTGATTTTCAAAGTGGTTGCACAAGCTTGCATTCCCACCAACAATGGTTGAGTGTTCCCCTCACTCCACATCCTCTCCAGCATAGGCTATTGTTGATGTTTTTGATTTTAGCCATTATAACAGGTGTAAGATGGTATCTCAAAGTTGTTTTGATTTGCATTTCCCTGATCACTAAGGAGGTTGAGCATGACCTTAAGTGTCTTTTGGCCATTCGGACTTCTTCTGTTGAGAATTCTCTGTACAGTTCAATAAAGCATTTTTTAAATTGAATTATTTAGAGTTTAAATGTTTAGTAAGACCATATTTTCATAATTAGTTCATCTCCATGTCAGTATTTGGAAGCTGGAAGGTTGGACAGAGAAAGGCTCCTTTCACATGGCAACCAAAATGGAGCTGCACATATCCACATAATTCATGAGAAAGTTAAACAAAACGGAGTTCAGAACTTGGAGTCGCAAGCAGCTTTCTCTCAGTGGGCTCTTTCACGAGGCCCTGCTGTGCAGCACAGCACTTGATTAGTCAGTGAGTCAGAAGAAATGCCTGTTACTTCAGACTCAGCAACTTCCCAGAGATGAGACAATTAGGTAAGCCTGGGATGCTTGGATTTAGGCATGGCTTTTGCCTCTGCCTGCAGTGGGCATGGAGCAAACTGCCAGGATACATATACTAAGTGGAATCACACATGGCTGACATGGCAGTTAAAGATTAGTCTCGCATGTTCAGGGAATCCTGTAGTTGCTTAGTAAAGCCAGAACCAGACACAGGAAACCTTTAAAAATGTATAGTGCACAGAAGAAAGAAAACAAAATGGGTATAGACAATCATAGAAAATAATAAATAATTAAAGAATAATAAAATAAAGTCATTAAAAAGTGGGTAAAGTAATATTTAAAAATAAGTCATATAAAGATGAGAAATGCACAGTGTGTCTGGATCCTACATAGTGCTTTTCTGTCTCTGAATTTTTAAATGCTAATGTACAAAAACCAATAGCTTCTGAGAGACTGGATTGTGGAAACTGCTAAATTAAATCAGCCTATATATTTTTAAAATATCTTAACTTCAAAATGGAACTCAGAAAAAAAATGTTGATTTTAGGGAGAGGTTATGCCTTTGTTTCCACAATGAACAAAAAGTTATAGCTCTCTTCAAAGTTAGTAAAGATCAGATTTAATCAGGGAAGACATCCTGAGGATCTTGGCTACAGACATGAGAGAAAGCCAGGAAAGACTACAGGACAGACGATGAATATGCTGATCCATCATCTTGGGAATAGCTCTGAGACTGGATAAGTCATGATAAATCTTGTTGGTTACGGCGTTATCATGACTTATTATTACATGCCATCATTCCATATGGCATGGGAAAAGGTTTGTCAACACAGTCTAAACACACTTATAAAGTTGGCAGATTCCTTTTACTTGCTCAAACATAAAACTAAACATTGATTTTAGCTGACTTACCCATACCACAAATCCCAAACATGTGTTAATGTACATACATACATTATCATTAAAAGTGAATGTGTTTTCAGAAAAAAAGGACCAAACACCAATAAGTACAAGTAGGCCAAGTGATTCAGCCTCTCAGAATGTCTCTGTTGCAGTTTCCTCAAAATTTGGCATCCAGAATGACTTCAGGAATGCTGACTGAGATGGTCTAGCCACACAGACTATCCAGGCAAGGCTTAAGATAATCTTTTCACTTTCCCATCCCACAGAGACTAAACAAAAACAATACAGATAGCTTGACAAAGACATGACTATTATTCCAATTTTCTTAGGCCCCCTATAGATGCCATTGCTCCCACACAACAAGACAGTCTGAAGAAAATGAAGCCCACATTCCCAAACGATGAGGTGGTTGGTTTTTGTTCTTTCAGTAGGTTATAGAGGTGAGTCATTTAGTGAGGTTGGAAAGCATATAAGTTGAGAAGCATAACAGCTTAAATTGTTTAGATAAGGAATGTTTTGAGATGTAAATCGATAGTTTTAGGTTGGTAATAAAAGTTATGATAGAAAATGGCTCAGGGGCAGATGGTAGTGGTACACAACTTTAATCTCAGCACTTGGGAAGCAGAGACAGGCACATGAATCTCTGTGAGGTCAAGGCCAGCTTGGTCTACAGAGTGAGTTCCAAAACAGGATCTAAAGCAGCTTTAGAGAAATCCTGTCTTGAAAAACCAAACTAAAACAAAACAAAACCAAAAAAACAAACAGCAACAACAAAACATCAAAAAATGGTTTAGCTTTAAAACTTTAAATTCATCAAGATAAGATAGATAAGAGAGGATTTTTTCTGATAATTGTTCTTATTTCATATATGTTTACTATGTTAGACTTGAAACCTTTTCTTTTAATTTAGACAAAATTGGAAAATTCTGTGGAATAGTTGTACATATATAAAATACATTGCTGTGGTTGCTGTAATAAAAAGCTGGATGAGTAATAGCTAGGCAGGAGGTATAGTGGGACTTCTGTGCACAGATAGATAGAAAAGAGGAAGAGTAATCTAGGCATGTGAGGGAGACCAAGGAGACCCAGAGGAAGCAGGATGTTTGGTACATGACAGAATGTAAATTAAGATTAATAGTAGTTATATGACCTAACTAATACCTTTTTCTAAGTATAACAACAGTTTCACAGACACTAAGAACAACAGTCATTAAATGGAACCTCCTGAAACTGAGAAGCTTCTGTAAGCAAAAGGGTATGGTCTTTAAGACAAAATGGCAGCTGATGGAATGAGAAAAGATCTTTACCAACCCCACATCTGACAGAGGACAGATCTCCAAAAAATATGCAGAGAAATCAAGAAACTAGACATCAAAATACAAAATAAACCAATTATAAATGGGGTACAGACCTAAACAGAGAATTTTTGATAGAGGAATTCCAAATGATGGAAAGACACTTAAGTAAATGTTCAACATCTCTAACCATTAGGGAAATGGAAATCAAAATGACACTGAGATACCATCTTACACCAGTCAGAATGGCTAAGGCCAAAAACACCAATGATAGCTTATGCTAGAGAAGGTGTGAACTAAGGGGAACACTCCTCTATTACTGGTGGGAGTGAAAACTTGTACAGCCATTTTGGAAATTAGTATGTCAATATCTCACAAAATTGGGAATCAATCTACCTCAAGACCCAGCAATATCACTCCTTGGCATATACTCAAAAGATGCACATTCATATCTAAAGGACATGTTCTCCATTATATTCATGACAGCATTATTAATAATAGCTGGAACCTGGAAACAACTGAGATATCCCTCAACCAAATAATGGATAAAGAAAATGTATTACATTTACACAATAGGTGCTATTCAGCAGTAAAAGTCAGTAGTATCTTGAAATTTGCAGTCAAATGGATAAACTAAAAAAAACCATTTTGAGGAAGGAAACATAGACCCAGAAGACAAACATGATATGCATTCACTCAAAGTGAATTTTAGACATAAAACAAAGGATAACCAGCCTACTGTCCACAAACCCAGAGAAGCTAGGGAACAAGGAGCACCTTAAGAGAGTCATACATGGCTCCCCCAGGAAGGAGAAGTAGATAATGTTTCCTGAGCAAATTGGGAAAATAGGGAAGAGGCAGGAGGATGGAAAGGGAGTGGGAATGGGAGAAGGAAAAGGGTGAGGAAAACATGAGGGAGTGGGATGGTCAACTTGGGAGAAGAACAGAGAAAATGTACAAGGAAAAAGATACCTTGATAGAGGGAGACATTATGAGGTTATCCAGAAACCTGGCACTAGAGAAATTTCCAGGAATATACAACAATAACCCCATTCAACACTCTAAGACAGTTAACACGTTGATGACTAAATTAATTGTTATTATATAACCTTCATCTAGTAACTGATGGAAGCAGATGCAGAGATCCACAGATAAGCACTGGACCAAGTGTCCAGAGTCTAGTCAAAGAGATGGAGGAGCAATAATATGAGCAAAAGGGGCAAGATCACAATGGGGAAACACACAGATCTGAGCTCATGAAGTTCACTGACTCCAGAATGATAGCGGGGAAACCAGCATAGACGAAACTAGGCCCTCTGAAGGTGGGGGACAGTGGTGTGGCTTGGCAAGTTCATGGATCCATTGGCAATGAGACCAGGATTTATCCCTACTGTATGGACTGGATTTTAGAAGCCCATTTCCTTTGGAGGGATACCTTGCTCAGCCTAGATATGGGGGCGGGTCTTGGTCCTGACTCAATGTGATGTGACAGATTTTGTTAACTCCACTTGGGAGGTATTATACTTTCTGAGGAGTGGATTGGAGTGGAGTGGGGAGAAGATAGGGTGAGTAGAAGTAAGAGAGGGAGAGGCAATGGGGAAAAATAAAGAAAAAAAAGACTAAACTAAGGTCAAGTTTTCATAAACAACAAGTCTTCATGTCACTATTTGGGAGCTGGCTGGTGGTACAGAGAAAAGCTCATTATACCAAAATCTTTGAGTTTGGAAAACATTCAAATCTCAGGATGTGCTGTCTCAGAGACACTGTGTATCCACACTTCAGTCTGGTGGCTTAGACCCATTACCTGTCACCAAACTTCTATAATTTAAATTTCTTCTTTGTTCCAAAGAGTAGAATTAAACAAAGTAATAAATACTGAACAGAATTAATCTTGTAGCAATGGAGTAACAATTGCTTTGAACAGGAGTGGGTACTCAAGCACTAAATGCCATACTTTAATATTTCAGTTTAAAAACAGACTATTATATTTATGTATTTGCCACAAATATATATTTTTTGTTTTGAAAAAAAATACTTAGAGCAGTGGTGGTCTTCCTTGGACAAAATTGGTGCTGTCAAGACTTACTAATACCCTGACTAGACATTCTTCAACCCACAACTTTAAGGATTTACCTCAGTCAGGATGAGCTGAGTATACACACAATCTCTGTAAAATAACAGTGGTAATTATGGGTATTTATAATGGTCAAAAATATCCTTTTGAGAATATTTCTTTTTGCTGTGGAGGAGAACAGGAACAGGGCTTAATTATCTCCAGAAGCAGTAGGTAATTCACATGTTTCTATCATTTTACCTACAACAACATGATAATGCCCACATCTGTATTACTAGTATAAGAAACTTGAATGGAGTCACCTGTTACAAGTAATCAATAGGTGTATTACCTTTTTAATGGACAGAAATGCAGTAAGGAAAAGCAAGTTGCAATGTGCAATGAATTATTTTTATTAAAAAATGAAAAAAAGAAATTTGACATTTACCAGATATTGTTTAAGACATAATGTAATAAGAATTCTTAGATACTCAGAAGAGATTTTAATTAGTACAGCTCTCAAAAATTATAATTACTTTAGAGAATTTTCAGATTTCTGAAAAATTATATAATGTTCTTATAACCTTTTGACCAACATACTATTTCCCTCTTGTGGTGTTTTGATGAAAATAAGCTCAGACATTTAAATGTTTAGTCATTAATTAGTGGAAGAGTTTGGGAAGGGTTAGTAGGTGTGGTCTTTTTGGAGGACAGTGTGTCACTGAGGATGGGCTTTGAGGTTTCAAAAGCCCATGCCAGGCCCAGTGTCTATCTCTCTGCCTGTGGATGAGGTTGTAAGTCTTTCAGCTACTGCTCCAATGCTATGTCTCTTTGCGCCCCACCAATATGACTATGGACTAACCCTCTACAATTGTAATCAAACCTCAAATTAAATGCTTAATTTTATAAGAGTTGGCTTGGTCATGACACCTCTTTACATAAATATAACATGCCTAAAACAAAACTTTAACAGCTTGAATTGGCATGGCATATCTGTTCCATTTGAACTAATATTGATTTATAATCATTTAATTAAATTGCTGTCCATTTGGTTTTGAAAGTTGCATAATAATATTTATCCACAGTTATGCCCACAAATAGAAAGCATTTCTTCCTAAAGTCTACATTACTCAACCTATTAGTCCCTCTCTCCAACTATTCTAAACCTTTACAAATAATTGATCATTGTTATTAGCTTTGTTATTTTTACATTTTCTGGGATGCCATAAAACTATAACCACAAACCTGATTAGACTGGGTTTATTAGTTTGTTTTATGAAGAAAACATAGCAGGTATTAGATAAACCGTGGCAAAAGTATATTCTGTAATACACGAATCTGAGTGTGCAGTTTACAGGATCTCCTCCAAGTACATTCTAAATACATATACATGAATGTACATAGTATCATTGCTCATAACAGCACAATTCTTAACGAAAAAGTCATCCACTGTATCTTAGTTACTTTTCTATTAATGTGATTAAAAACACCATGGACAAGGCAATACCTGAAATAAATTATATCAGGCTTGAGTGACCATAATGATGGGGAGCATGGAGGCAGGCAGGCATTTCACTAGAGCAGCATCTGTGAGCTTACATACCTGATTCATGAGCAAAAAACAGAGGCAGAAACCTGTGGATGGCATGAGCTTTTGAAACCTGAAGGTCTACCTCTGGTCACAGATTTCCAACAATGCCACACTTTCTGATCTTCCTTAATAGTTCCACTAACTAAGGATCAAATATTCAAACATAAGAGACTATGAGAACCATTCTCATTTGAACTACCACATACTGAAGGCAAAGATAAGTGTGTTATCATCTTTCACTGGAGCATGAAAATATATGGAGTATTTTTTCAGAACCAAAGGTATACAACAAAAGCAAAATGTAAGAATAATATGGTAATTTCTCATTTAAAAACAAGACAAAACAAAACTCTACACCAGCTAAGTTTGAAAGATCTGTGCAGAAGTCTTAAAACTCAAATCAAGATATTGAAAACAGCTAAAAAAAACCTGGCTAACTTTAGGATAAAATATGATACAACTGAAAAGGGACCAAGAGGGCATCAACAACACTGCCTGTCTTCTTCTATTTAGATCCAAAGATTAATAAATATTTTCTTACATACTATTATTAAAATGTTATTGGTATATTAATGCAA
Organism: Myodes glareolus; assembly: GCF_982192425.1. Taxonomy (NCBI): domain Eukaryota; kingdom Metazoa; phylum Chordata; class Mammalia; order Rodentia; family Cricetidae; genus Myodes; species Myodes glareolus. Next base: position 8,510,269 of record NC_142046.1, read on the forward strand.
ACACATACAAATGTATAATACAGCACACATATATAAACTATGTGTAGCTTATATTACTTTCTGTTTGTATATTATTTCTATAATTGTATAAGTGCTAAATAAAATGTCCAATGTGTGTATAAAATACTGTTCACTTAAAAATAATAAGCAGCAGAGATTTAATACCCCCCACACATGCACACACTCAAATTTACTTCTGAACACACTCATAGAAGCTTAAGTTCCAGTAAGAACTGGGTGAGCATCATTTTACTAGCTGCTGAACTCTCCTATGCCACCCTACAGAAATATCTATCATTCCAGTCAGCTGGTGTCAAAGAATTGAGTCTCTCTGCTTCAGCAGAAGCAGGTTCTCAGGGACCAGAGACAAAATCACTTTACAGGTTGTGACGTTTTGGTAGTTGAGCAAGGAATTGTCTTTCTTCTTTCTCTTATAACATATATTGGAGTAAAGTTCTCTGAAGGTCTGCTTCAACTTCAACTGAGATATCCTGATGTCTATCTAACCATTGTCCATCACACACTTAGAACACTACAGTGTTATTTGGAGTGTTGGGTCAAAGTTCCAGTCCTCTTTGTGATGCCTCAGCACACTCCCCATTACCACGTTCGTCATGCTCCACACAGAGCTTGTCTATATCTTTGTTCTTATTACAGAGAATAGTTTTGTTATAGCTGCTTACCAGACCCAAGAACTTCTCAGAAAAAAATGAGCTGAGTAACTGGTTACCACCCATACTAAGACAAATAACAAAAGTTTGAGGTAAATGGATAAGATTACAAATAAAATGGAAAAGCTGGGATGGACACAGGCTATCCAGTGGGGACTAAATTATGGGAAGATAGGAAAATAAAGGTTTTCATATCTTTCACTGTGCAGTGTATTACCCAAAAGGCTATAATAGAGGACTTGGGGGTAACTTCATACTAAAACGTGGTTAATAGTTGAGGAAATTACAATACCTTCTTTAATTTGAATATTATGCACCACTTACATGTTTGGAAACATTATATCATACACCATAACTATCTGAAACTTTTGAGTGTCAACTAACAAAAACTGAAAAATAAATCTATCGGGCAGAAAACATAGCTCAGCAGTTAAGAGCACTGATTACTCTTCCAGAGGACCCAAGTTTCATTTCCATCACCCATGTGGTGACTCTTAAGCAACCTAAAGTAAAGTTACCCTGAGTATCTGACACCACCTTCTGACCTCACAGGCATTAGGCACGAAATGATACACAGTCAGACATGCAGGCAAAACACTAAACACAAAAATATAAATAAATAAATAAATAAATATAAATACATGTTAAATGAGATACCTAATTATAGTTTCTGACAACAAATCAGAATATATTATAGTGTAAAACATAAAAATAAAATCATAAAGCTGACATAAGAAATATTTCTGTTATCTTTTAAAAGGAAAATGTTCTTTGATATGAAAGCTACAAGCCTGTATATTATGAGACTTGACAGTGACTATATAAATATTAAAATGTTTGAAAAACAAGGAAAAACATAGGGAGGTATGTGGAAACCCTTCCTAAGACTCTCAATGTCAGCAAGGTAATTAAATAGAGAGGGAACTATGTAAGAAATGAGTGAAGAAGAGAGAATCATGTGAAGATTTGCTAAGACAGAGGAAGATAAATGGGAGAAAGTGAAGAAGGGTGACAAATAGTCACATAACTGCCATAGGTCACTGAGATGAGAAGAAAACTGTCAAGATCTCCAAAAAATATGTTTACTTTTTTCCATGAACAAATCCAGATCATTGAACCCAGGGAGTTTCCTTGATTCTCCAGAACACTAGGATCTGGAGACTTAGTGGAGGCCACATATGCAGAAGGTCAAAGCCTTAGGAGTATGAGTCTGTATGAATGAAATAAAACACTGAGAACAACTTACAAGCAGCTGTGAGTTCTTCCCACAACAACCCTGTTTCTCCATCATTGTGTTCACTCTTACTAGGCTGCATAAAATGACCCTGACTCTATATTAAGATTTTCAGGTCAAAACAAAGCATCTCATGCAGGTCCAGAAAACACCCGGGAACACTGACTTTTACTGCCACTCCTTGGAAAATCCTTGTGCTTTTCTAGCAAAAAATAATGTCACTTGCTTTATTCTTAAATCAAAATTTTAACCCGAAGATGATTACTTTTTATGCATTTCCTATATGTTTTCTCATTGCTCAATTGGAATTCCTTTCCCCCCTTTTATCATTGTCTCTCTATGTAAGCAATCACTAAACAATAGGAAAAGGAACATGATGAAATTAGAGTTGATCTCCTAGTGATTGAGAGCACTCAGTTCTATGGAAAGACATGTTTAATGGCCAATTTGTCTCTCTGAATGGTGGGGCTCCTACCATTTGTCTCTTCACTCTTTAATGTATCAACTTTCTCAACTTTGTGAAAGCAGTCTTTAAAATGCCTGTATATCATCCTTCTCATTCTGTTAAAAAATCAGTTCAAGTGATATTGCCTGATATTTATTATAATTTGTTTCTTGCTCATTTCTGTGTTAGTAACAATTACTTTATCACAATGAAAATGCCAGTTATCTCTCTGTACTCGAGTAGATTATTTCTAAAATTTTGCTATTTTGAGAAATATTACAATAAGCAATATTATTCTTCTGTGGTTTTTATACTATATATGACATATTCAGAAATATTTTTAAAGAAATATGCATCCATGGCTTTGAGAAAATGTCAAATCACAAGAGGACAAGGTGATGAAGAAGCTTATATACATTCTATGAATATGAATACTATTTTACGGAAGAACCTATATAGGAAGATTATAAAAATGGGGCTGTAGGAAGTGTTTGGAAAGGACACTGCTGGGGCTCTGAGAAACAAGGAGAAGTCAAGGTAAATAAAATCACAGAAACATATAGTTTGGAGGACACTGAAGGGGCTAGAGGATAGGATGTTTAATTTGATAAGATAGAACATTTCCTCCTGTTCAAGAATAGTAACATCAGAGAAAATGAAGTGGAAGAAAATGTGAAAAATAACTTGCTGACTGCCAGGGAGAAGGCAGATTGGAGCAAGCCAACAATACTATCTAGAATATGAACTTCACCTTAAAAATCACAGAGATTTGGAAAGAGATCAGAAGGCAACAGAAATTGTGATGAAGTTAAATGTGAACTAAGAAGATTTTTCCTGCTTTCTATCAAAAACTGCTTTAAGACAAGTTATATACAGATGAGTGTACATTCTATTACTGATCTGACCATCCCAGGTAGATGATGAACAGAGATACCTTCAGCAAAAAGCACAAGAGGCCTTTTGCTCTAGAAGGCATATGATACAGGAAAACAGCTGAATCATTGATGCATTCACTCATCCATTGCAACAAACAGGAGTAATCATCTCAGAATCAGATATGATTGTAGAGAGTTGCGTGATGCCATGCCTTAAAGGTGGCACTGGTTTCCACCTTCCACCTTCCTGACGGTGAGTGCTCTCAGGTGTGAACAACTCCATATATGGCTAACGCTATCTGGCTTGCTTCAGCGTTGCTGGACCTATCTGCATTACCCATGTGGCTTGCTGGGGTTGGCTACCCAGAGGTTATTTAAGCTGTAGGCTGGTTCTGCCCTGGGAGAGAGGTGCGAGAGGTGTGAAGGGTGTGAGAGGGTGAGAAAGTTGTTCAAAGGTCCTGAATAAAACCGCAGTGAGAAGAGTCCTGTGTTGCATCATCCTTGCTGACCAGGCAGACGCGACAGTTGGTGGCCCATACCGGGAACGATAAGTGGTGTACAGGGACACAACCTCTTGTCTGGACTCAGAACTTGCTGTTGGCAGGGTAGTGCACTGGTAAGTGCCCACCACAAGAGTGGGGTTAATGACCATGACAAAAGTGGGGTTAGTGACCACGACAAAAGCGGGGGTATGCATGTTATGTTGATTGTGTTGTCTTTTGTGTTCTGGACAGGAGAAAGACATTTGATTTTAGGAACTGCTAAGAAAGGTATTTTGACTTTAAAATATGAGCCTAAGGATTTGATGTTTTGGAAAAGAGGTTCTGTTTTTATCTCCACAGAAAATGAGAGCCTAAGGATTTATTCGAGATTCATGTGGTTTGAATCACTGAGACCTCCTGAAATGTTGTAGTAAATACCCCTAAGAATGCAGTGTCCCTGCCCAGTAGGAAGTAGCCAGACAGATTGATGATGCCCAAATTCCCTAAAAGATTGTTTAAGTGGGGTCCTTTCAATGGTTGCAGAGCAGCAAGACTGCTTCCCTGAGTTCTGCTCCACTCCATGCACCAGTTTGGACCTAAAATGAATGCAGCTGGGGCTAGAAGGCAGCTGGAGCAGAGCTTTGCTAGGTGGCTGTGGTAAAAGGCACATTGCGCCAGCCCATCGGTGCCTAGCCTGGCGGATGCCACAGCAGTGCCGAGAATGTCAAATCAGAAGTAAGAGTAGGTGCTGCAAGCTATCAGGCCGAGAGTGGAAGCGGTGCCACAAGCTGTCAAACCAAAAGACCTGCAGTGTGTCTGGAACTGTGAGGGGCTCTGAGGCTGGAGTAGCTCTGGCTCCACTTGGCCATGCTGAACTGTGCTGACCTCAGGCAGGACTGTTCGTAATTATCATAATAAAAGCGCAATTAAGGTTTGGACTGGCAGTAAACAGGCAGTATCATATTACCTCTACATGGTGCAACTTAAGTTTTTAAGAACTGCTTAAAACCCTTATATAGGTACAAAGAACCCTTGGATTTTAAGGTGATTAAGTCCTGGGCTGAATCTGTGAGAACTAATGGGATTACAGTCTCTTTTACTGTGGCACAGGTGAAAGCCTTGAATAGATACTGCATGACACCTGGCGAGGAAAACAGATATTGGACCAGGCATATGTGGAGTTAGTTAAATTGCTTGAAGAATTTTAGGCTGGGAGGAATTATTAAGTAATCTTGGTTAAGATAAGATAGGATAAGTTAAGATAAGGTAAGATGAGATAGGATAAGTTAGGATAAGATAGGATGCTTTAGATTCTCTGAGGCAATTGACTAATGAGACAAGAAAGGCTTTACAAAAGGTAGAAGAAAGATTACAAGATGTCTTATTGCAGAGGTTTCAAGAAGGTCAGGATATTGTCATGTGCATTCTTCCTACATATTACCAGCCCACGGGACTGAGAACATTACCCGTGCTGCAAACCTGTCTAAGCAATTGTCTAGTTATCTTTTAGGTAATGGGACTGGAGAATTTGATACCATGATGGAGCAGCTGAGGGTGGCCATCATCATGGTGAGCTCTACCTGAGTGGATGTAGAACTAACCACAGGATTGTCATCATGGATTACTGCAGCCATAAATCATCTAAAGAGTGGGTGGGCTTGGAAGTGCTAGCAGGCCTCTTGGTGTTTGTCTCCCTGGCTTGCCTGTGGTGTATATGCAAAGTTAGGTTTCCTCTACAACACAATGCAGCCATGATTATTCAAGCCTTGACAGCCATTGTAGCAGGACAGTCCCCCACACATGGTTGACGACCATAGAATTGTTACGCTCAGGATGCGAGGTTAAGCACTGCACTAAGGGTCAGTCACTTTGAACCCAGAGAAGAGCATGCCTGATTGCATGTGGGTTGATACCCTAGATCCAACCTCAGAAAAAAGGTATCTGACTGGTCTGATACTCTTTGGGAGGATGACACCTGAATGAGGATCAGTACAAGGTCCCAGTGTCATTCTATATTCAGAGATCAGGCCTCTACTCTTGCCTATTGCATCTAAAACAAAAAGGGGAACTGTAGGGAACTGTGTGATACCACGCCTTAAAGGTGGCACTGGTTTCCACCTTCCACCTTCCTGACGGTGAGTGCTCTCAGGTGTGAACAACTCCATATATGGCTAAAGCTATCTGGCTTGCTTCAGCGTTGCTGGACCTATCTGCATTACCCATGTGGCTTGCTGGGGTTGGCTACCTAGAGGTTATTTAAGCTGTAGGCTGGCTCTGCCCAGCAGGGGCAGTTCCTGTGCTTTGATAGCCTCCCTGAGGACAGGCAGGCCCTGTGTCAGCTCAGCCACATTCCTGGCCAGCAAGAGACAGTGAACTTCTAGCAGATATCCATTGAAGGAGGGGTGAGTTTGCTCCTGGCCCGAGGGATTCGGCTAGGGGGAATTCAGACTTTCCCCGCCCCCCTCGACTTTCTGGTCACCCTGCAGTGGTGGCTCCACCCTGCTGAGCTCTCCCGAATCCCATCCCAGCCTTCATCCAGGTACATCCTTCCTCTCTTCCCCCCTTCCCCCTGGGGCCACAAGATCTCCCCAGAGCTGCTCCCTTGCACGCTGGGCCTAGGCTGTGAGTGCAACACGGCAGGAGGGAGTGCCTATGTTTCAATAGACTGCCTGAGGAAATGTAGGCCTTTTGTCAGTGAAGTCCCTTCCCAACAAGGGAACCTGACCTGGTACCAGATGATCCAATAAAGAGCATTTGATGGAAGAGATGGGCAGACACCAAGGCAAGAACTCCTCCAACAATCTAAAAATCAACATGAAATCACCAGATCCCAACGACCCTACAATAGAAGGACCTGAACCTCTTAATTCAGAAGAAGTGGAAAAAAGTGCCATTATGAAAGCAATAGAGTCCCTTAAACAGGATATGAATAACTCCCTAAAAGAACTGGATGAGAAATACAACAAAAAGTTTGAAAAAAATGAGTAAAGAAATGGATGAGAAGTATAACAAAAAGTTCGAAGAAATGAGTAAATCCGTGAATGATACACTGGGAAACTAAGAAAAAACAATCAAACAGGTAATGGAAACAGTTCAAGAATTGAAAACTGAAATGGAGGCAATGAAGAAAACACAAAACAAGGGCTGGATGAATATGGAAAACCTAGGTAAACAAACAGAGACTAAAGAATCAAGCATACCCAATAGGATACAAGAGATGGAAGAATGAATCTCAGAGTCTGAAGATACCATAGAGAAAATAAATGCTCTGATCAAAGAAAAGAACAAATCCAACAAATTCTCATCACAAAACATTCAAGAAATCTGGGGCACAATAAAAAAACCAAATCTAAGAATAATAGGGATTGAAGAAGGAGAAGAACTGCAGATCAAAGGACCAGAAAATATATTCAACAAAATTATAGAAGAAAACTTTCCCAATCTAACGAATGATATTCCTATGAAGGTTCAAGAAGCATACAGAACACAGAATAGACTTGATTAAAAAAAAATCCCCTCGCCATATAATAATCAAAACACAAAACATAAGGATTAAAGAAAGAATATTAAGAGCTGCAAAGGAAAAAGGTCAAGTAACTTATATAGGTAAACCTATCAGACTTACACCGGAGTTTTCTATGGAAACCATGAAAGCCAGAAGGTCCTGGATAGAGGTACTGCAGAAACTAAGAGACCGTGGATGCAAACCGAGACAATTATACCCAGCCAAGCTATTATTCACTATCAATGGAGAAAACAAAATATTCCAGGATAAGAACAAATTTAAACAATTCGCAGCTACAAATCCAGCCTTACAGAAAGCAATAGAAGGAAAATCACAACCCAAGGAATCCAACATTGAAAACAATGACTACAATAACTCAGACATCTAGCGACCCTTCACGAGCTTAACTCAAAGAAGGGACACATACAAACTCTATTAAACAAACAAACAAAAATTAATAATAACTGGAGTCAACAACCACTGGTCATTAATATCACTTAATATTAATGGACTCAACTCACCTATAAAAAGGCACAGACTAAGAGACTGGATACGTAAACAGGATCCAACATTCTGCTGTTTACAAGAAACACACCTCAACCACAAAGTCAGACATCTACTCAGAGGAAAGGGTTGGGAAAAGGTTTTTCAAGCAAATGGACCTAAGAAACAAGCAGGTGTGGCCATTCTAATATCTAACAAAATCGACTTCAAACTAAAATCAATCAAAAGAGATAGAGATGGACATTTTATACTCATAACAGGAACAATTCATCAGGAGGAAGTCTCAATCCTGAATATCTATGCTCCTAATATAAAGCCTCCTACTTATGTAAAAGAAACACTTCTAGAACTCAAGGCAGTCATCAAACCACACACACTAATAGTAGGAGACTTCAACACTCCTCTCTCACCAACGGACAGGTCAATTAGACAGAAACCTAACAGAGAAATAAGAGAATTATTGAAGGTATTGAATCAAATGGACTTAACAGACATCTATAGAACATTCCACCCAAAAAGAAAAGAATATACCTTCTTCTCTGCAGCTAATGAACCCTTCTTGAAATTGTCCACATACTGGGTAACAAAGCAAACTTCCACAGATACAAAAAAATATTAGTAACCACCTGTGTCTTGTCAGACCACCATGGATTAAAGTTAGAATTCGACAACAGTGCTACCCCCAGGAAACCAACAAACTCATGGAAGTTGAACAGTTAATTACTGTATCACGCCAAGATTAAAGAAGGAATAAAGAAAGAAATTAAAGTCTTATTTGAATTTAATGAAAATAAAGACACAACATGCTCAAACCTATGGGACACTATGAAAGCAGTGCTAAGAGGAAAGTTCATACCACTAAGTGCCCAATTAAAGAAAACGGAGAAAGCACACATTGGAGACTTAACAGCACACTTGAAAGCTCTAGAAAAAAAAGCTGATTCACCCAGGAGATCTAGAACACTGGAAACAATCAAACTGAGGGCTGAAATCAACAAAATAGAAACAGAGAAAACAATCCAAAGAATCAATGAATCAAAAAGCTGGTTCTTGGAGAAAATCAACAAGATTGACAAACCCCTATCCAAATTAATCAAACGGCAGAGAGAGAACATGCAAATTAATAAGATCAGAAATGAAAAGGGGGACATAACCACAGACATAGAGGAAATTCAGAGAATCATTAGATCTTACTACGAAACTTTATATGCCACAAAGTTGGAAAATGTAAAAGAAATGGACATTTTTTTAGATAAGTACCATATACCAAAGTTGAACCAAGAACAGGTGAACAATCTAAATAGACCAGTCAGTCATGAAGAATTAGAAGCTGTTATCAAAAATCTCCCTACCAAAAAAACCCCAATGCAGAATTCTACCAGAACTTCCAGGAAGAGCTAATACCTATACTCCTTAATGTATTCAACAATATAGAAACAGAAGAGTCATTGCCAAATGCCTTTTATGAAGCTACAGTTACACTAATACCAAAAACACAGAGAGACACAAACAAGAAAGAGAATTACAGGCCAATCTCACTCATAAACATTGACACAAAAATACTCAATAAAATACTGGCAAACCGAATCCAAGAATACATTAGAAAAATTATCCATTATGATCAAGTGTGCTTCATCCCAGAGATACAGGGCTGGTTCAACATACACAAATCTATCAATGTAATCCATCATATAAAGAAACTGAAATAAAAAACCATATGATCATTTCATTGGATGCTGAAAAAGCATTTGAAAAAATTCAACACCCCTTTATCATAAAGGTGTTGGAGAGATTCGGTATACGAGGATCATACCTAAATATAATAAAAGCAATATATAGCAAGCCGACAGCTAACATCAAATTGAATGGAGAGAAACTCAAAGCCATTCCACTATAATCAGGAACACGACAAGGCTGTCCACTCTCTCCATACCTTTTCAATATAGTGCTTGAAGTTCTAGCAATAGGACAATATAAGGGGATCAAGGGGATTCGAATTGGAAAGATGAAGTTAAACTTTCGTTATTTGCAGACGATATGATATTGTACATAAGCGACCCCAGAAACTCTACCAAAGAACTCCTACAGTTGATAAACACCTTTAGTAATGTCGCAGGATACAAGATCAACTCCAAAATATCGGTTGCCCTCCTATACACAAAGGATAAAGAAGGAAAGAGGGAAATCAGAGAAACATCACCTTTCACGATAGCCACAAATAGCATAAAATGTCAAGGGGTAACTCTAACCAAGAAAGCGAAAGACCTATTTGACAAGAACTTTAAGTCTTTGAAGAAAGAAATTGAGGAGGATACCAGAAAATGGAAAGACATCCCCTGCTCTTGGATTGGGAAAATCAACATAGTAAAAATGGCAATTCTACCAAAAGCAATCTATAGATTCAATGCAATTCCCATCAAAGTCCCATTAAATTTCTTCACAGACCTTGATAGAACAATAATCAAGTTTATTTGGAAAAACAAAAAACCCAGGATAGCCAAAACAATCTTATACAATAAAGGAACTTCTGGAGGCATTACCATCCCTGATTTGAAAACAGCTTGGTATTGGCATAACAATAGAGAAGTCGACCTATGGAATCAAATAGAAGACCCGGGTATTAACCCACAAACTTATGAACACCTGATATTTGACAAGGGAGTTAAAGGTATACAATGTAAGAAGAAAAGCATCTTTGACAAATGGTGCTGGCATAACAAGATGTCAACCTGTAGAAGAATGAAAATAGATCCATATCTATCACCATGCACAAAACTCAGGTCCAAATGGATTAAAGACCTCAACATTAATCTGACCACTTTGAACCTGATAGAAGAGAAAGTGGGAAGTAGTCTACAAGATATAGGCACAGGAGACCACTTACTAAGCAGAACCCCAGGAGTACAGACAATAAGAGAAACAATGAATAAATGGGACCTCCTGAAACTGAGAAGCTTCTGTAAAGCAAAGGACACTGTCAGTAAGACAAAAAGGCGACCTTCTGACTGAGAGAAGATCTTCACCAACCCCTTATCAGACAAAGGTCTGATCTCCAAAATATACAAAGAACTCAAGAAACTAGACACTAAAACTATAATTAACCCAATTAAAAAATGTGGTACTGAACTGAACAGAGAATTCACAATAGATGAGCTTCGAATGGCCAAGAGGCACTTAAGGTCATGCTCAACCTCCTTAGCGATCAGGGAAATACAAATCAAAACAACTTTGAGATACCATCTTACACCTGTCAGAATAGCTAAACTCAAAAACACCAATGATAGCCTATGCTGGAGAGGATGCGGAATAAAGCGAACACTCATCCATTGTTGGTGGGAATGCAAACTTGTGCAGCCACTATGGAAATCAGTGTGGCGGTCTCAGGAAACTGGGAGTCAACCTCCCTCAGGACCCAGCAATTTCACTCTTGGGAATATACCCACGAGATGCCCTAACATACTACAAAAGCATTTGTTCTACTATGTTCATAGCAGCACTATTTGTAATATCCAGAACCCTCAAACAACCTAGGTGCCCCTCAATAGAAGAATGGTTAAAAAAGGTGTGGAACATATACACATTAGAGTTTTACTCAGCGGTAAAAAACAATGACATCTTGAATTATGCCTGCAAATGGATGGACATAGAAAACGCTTTACTGAGTGAGGTAAGCCAGACCCAAAAAGAGGAATATGGTATGTATTCACTCATAAGTGGATTCTAACCATAATTAAAGGTCTTTGAGCCTATTATTCGTGATCCTAGAGAAGCTAAATAAGAAGGTGACCCTGATGAAAATCATGTAGCTATCCTCCTGGAGATTGGAAATAGACAAGAGTCCCAGGCAACCTCGGGTGCATGGGGAGGTGGGACGGTTGTTGGGAGGGGAAAGGGTTAGAGAGAAGGGAGTAGGGGAGGAATTGGGAAAGCTCGGTGGACTGGGATGGGGGGGAAGGAGGAGGATGGATATGGGATCAGGGAAGAATATATTTCAATAAGCGAGTCATCTTAGGGTTTACAGGAGACTTTATTATAAATGGGATCCCAGGTCCTAGGAGAGATCCCCAGATTGTTCTCTGGACAGACGAGAGGGTGCCTGAAACAGCCTTGGCCCATAGCCATACTGATGAATATTTTGCTTGTCACCATAGAACCTTCATCTGGGGATGGATGGAGATAGAGACAGAGACCCACATTGGAACACTGGACTTAACTCCCTAGATCCAAACGAGAAGCAGAAGGAAAGAGAACGTGAGCAAAGAATGCAGGACCAGAGGGAACCTTCATCTGAGGATGGATGGCGATACAGATGGAGACCCACATTGGAGCACCGGACTGAGCCCTCCCAAGGTACAAATGAGGAGCAGAAGGAGGAAGAAAATGAAAAAGGAAATCAGGACTGCGAGGGATGTGATCACCCACTGATACAAGGGGACGGATCTAATTAGAGTTTACCAAGGCCAGTTGGACTGGGACTGAATGAGGATGCGATCCAACCAGATTCTCTGAATGTGGCCGGATTCTCTGAATGTGGATGGCCTGGAGTCTTTCTGAAAAGCCATTGACAATGACACTGGGACTTGTTTCCTCTGCATATACTGGATTTTGTGGATCCAGTCTGTCTGGACACTCACCTTCCTGGACCTTGAGGGAGGGGGGAGGAACTTGAACTTCCCACAGGGCAGGAAATCCTGACTGCTCTTAGGGATGGAGAGGGAGGAGGATAGGGAGTGGGGGAAGAGGGAGGGTGTTGGGAGTAGGGGCGGAAATGGAAACTTTTATAATTTAATAAAATTACCCTCTCATAAAAAAATAAAAATTATGTAGATCACCTGGCGTGCAATCCCTTTCTCTGATCCAAATTAGAGACACATAGGAAAAAATTTCTTCATTGTCACTACTCCTTTAAGAAAAGAAGTCTTTGAAGCAGACATTGAGCATCTTTTCACCCTTGAAAAATAACAGCGGTAACCATAACAAGATTCTCCAAATTTATGTACTGCTTTAAAAATAAGCCCTATGATTACTTGGTATCTAATATAAAATACACTGATGTATACAGACACACAATAGGTGAAAACAGACTCCAATATAATTTAAAGGATAATAATTTATTTGTTTTTTTTAAATTTATTTTTTAAAAAATCTATCTTTTCTCATTTTATATACCAAATCCATTTCCCACTCCCTCCCCTCTTCCTGCTCTCTCCACCTTTCCCTCCCAACCTCCATCTCATACCCATCCACTCTTCAGAGCTGGTAAGACTTCCCATGGGAAGTCACCAAAGTCTAGTACATTTATTTGAGGCAGGACCAAGGTCCTCCACCTATATCTATGCTGAGCAAGATATCTTTCCAGAGAGAATGGGTTTCAAAAATCCAGAAATAGAGGTAGGGATAAATCCTGGTCTCACTGACAGTGGCCTCACAGTCTGCCCCAACCATACAACTCTGGTTTTCTCACTGTCAGCCCAGAGTTAGTGAGCTCCCATTACCTCAGGTAAGCTGTTTCTGTTGGTGTCCCCTTCATGGTTTTGACCTCTTTGCTTGTATTCTCAGTCCTCTTCGACTGGAATTTGGGAGTTCAGCCAAATGCTCTGCTGTGGTTCTTTGCATCTGCTTCCATCAGTTGCTCTGTGTAGGTTCTATGGTGACATTTAAGATAGTCATAAATCTGACTGCAGGGCAAGGATAGTTCAGAGGTCCTCTTCACTATTTCTTAGGAAATTAGCTGAGGTCATTGTTGTGGATTCCTGGTAATTTCTCCAGTGCCAGGTTTCTTGTTAGCCCCATAATGGCTCTTTCTTCATAATAATAATAGATATGGAAATATTTGTCAAAATAATTGACTATTATTAATGAAGTTAATAACATTATCTCAGCTGGATTGGTTTTCCAAAACCTGAATGCATAGATTTTTAATTTCAGATGGAAATAGAGAACAAAACATTTAAGGACCCAGTTGCAGAAAATCTTTTATGTAGAACATAATATAAAAGGAGACTGCACTTTCATTTTCTGGCAACCCAGAACGAAATAATGTGACATATTAAATACAACACTGTTTGGCCAATATCTCAGGCATATTCCTATCTAGATCTTACCACTTAAACTAACCCATGTCTACTAATCTATATATCACTATGAGGCTGTGCTTACTGGTAAGGTTCTGGCATCCTTCTCCTTTGACACCTACAAGACATCTGCCTGACTCTGCTTTTTTCTCCCTACTTTCAGTTTAGTGTTTTCAACTAGCTATATTCTTATCTGCCATAGACCAAAGGAGTTTCTTTATTAAAGAATGTAATAAAACATATCTACAGAATACAGAGGGGAATCCGAAATCATCTCCCTTTTTCTGTCTAAATAAAAAGGAAGGCTTTAACTTTAATGTAGTAAAATTCCAAATAACAAAATAGTTATCAAACAAGAATTATAGTTGCAATATTTCATCTATTTGTATTAGGCAAAATTAAAGAAAATTATCATTTATCTTATCTTTGTGAATCTAAATTTTTGTATCTAATTTATCTTTCTTTTGGTCTTTCAAAACATGGTTTTTCTGAGTAACTTTGATGCCTGTCCTGGAATCAGCTCTTATAGACTAGGCTGGCCTCGAAGCACAAGAGATCTATCTGCCTCTGCCTCTCTAGTGCTGGGATTAAAAGCATGTACCACCACTGCCTGGCAAATTTATTTTTTAGTCTAGTTAATGAAAACTATAATTGTAACTGCTCTGTACAACTCCATCAAAGGCCTAAGTAGGATATATTACCTAAGTAAACAGGAAGTACATTGTTAGCAACTTCTGAAACTCTTAAATTGACAGAGATATCTTGCTTCCTGAACAGTCATCCAAAGATCTGTAATATTGGGGCATTCATCTTCAACCTATAGGCCCAAAGTATCTGGCAGTTTTTTTGTTGAAGCAGCAAATTTGAAAGACTATTTCACCTATAATGGCAGTTTGTCAGTCATCTTCTTCTATGTCCTACAGAATGCCTGGCACAGTCTTTTATTAATCAGGAGCCCTGAATGACTGTCTTACCTTCTTTAGACAAGTTCAACATTTCAGCAGTCATTTTTCTGTGGGTCCTGAATGTCTAGTTTATACAGCATACCATCAAGCAGTCTAAGCAAGAGAACTTTCTTGTCCAAATCAACAGCCTTTTCACATTGAAAGCAAATTTTATAACAAGTTTCTTCAATGCCCATCAACCCCCCTGAAGTAACTGGTGCTGCCAGAAGCAGACATGTTTCACTGTTGAGAAAAGTCTAAGTTCTTAAAACCTCTTCCATGTCATATTCTCTAGGTCTTTGAAGTGTTGAAGATTATCTAACTGAAATATATCTCTGTATATCTAGAAGATCTCTGTAATGTAATTAAAACTTGATTATTATAGATGACTACCTAGTAATCTGTATTTCTTAACTATACATCACATTTTGAATGAGTTTTATAAACGTGATACCTTAAATAAGTGTAGAAATATACATATAACAAAATTGACCTTAAATTTGCATCAATAAACCACAGTCCACACCAATGTAAAGTATTCATTTCTATATTATATCCTTCCCACTCCATTTATTAAAAAGAGATTGACTGTGACCATTGACCACTTATAATTAACTCCTTTTAAATGAAAAGAAATATTTAAAAGCAGTATTTGAGATTTTGGGTGTAGTTCTCTAGACTACTTCTTGCTGATTGGGAGAGATGTTAATCAGGTCTTTTATGGGGTATCCTATGTGGTTGGTCCATCTCATCCAGCAGTCCTGAAACTGTTGTGAATGTTGGACCACCTAGGCTATTGTTTCAGGGGGTCTTGTTTGATCAAGCCATATGAGCCAGTAAAGACTACACAGCTTTCTGTCCTCTGTAGAAATAAAAGCAGAACCTCTTTTCCTAAGTAACAAGTCCTTAGACTTAAATTTTGAAACCAAGATACCTTTAAAATATTTGTTTATCATATCAGCCATGCAATGAAATATCTCTCTGTAGTTAGCTCATACATAGTCAAAAAATTTAAAGAAAACAATAATATACATAATCCTGACTCTTTGTGTATTTTCCATCTTTATGTGACTTTTTATATTCTTTTTTTTAAAATTTTTTACTTTTTGAGACAAGATTTCTCCGTGTATCTTTCACTGGCTTTGATATCACTCTGTAGAACAGGCTAACCTTGAAGTCACAGAGATCCACTTGCTTCTGCTTTCCAACTGTTGGAGTTAAAGACATGCACATCTATGCCTGGTTAATCTATTTCTTTTTAAAAAATACTTTTTCTATACTTTTTCTCTTCTCTCTCAAGCCTACATATATTTTTAAACACACTATAAGCCATTTACATTTTTTTATTTCTGTCTGAATCTGTCGTATTCAAACAGATTCACTGTATAACACTATATTTTTTTCTGATCACATGAATTTTGAATCTGCTAAGCTAGAATTACAGTTGTGGCTCTGGCAACTGGTTCCACCCCATTCCTTAGCTTTTTGAGAATCTAGCTTCATGGTGGAGGTACTGGCATGAGCCATATTAATTACCACAACTACTTGGAATACCTAGGTCCTTGCCTCAACCCAGAAGCCTGCCACTGACTGCTCATAAACACCATCTAAATCTTTGGTGGCAGAGCCTCTTAAAAGGGTCGTAAGGTTTTTGTTGCTAATGCTGAGCCTCTCTTAAAGGAGCTGCATCTCTGCTTGCCTCTAGCAAACAGAGCCTACCAGAAAAAAACAGACAGTTACCATGAAGATGTGCTTGATTCTGTTCTTGTTTGTCAAGAATCCATTTTTAAAACTTTCTCAGGAAATTCTTGCCAAACGTTTGGGCATCAATATATAAGTGGACACTGTGCTTTTGTTTCCTAGCTACCCAGACCCAAATAGTCACAAAAATCCTTGTATTAATTAGAACACTTTTTGGTCAATGGCTCAGGCATATAACTCGCTACCTCTCCCATTTTAAATTAAGCCGTTTCTATTCATCTGTGTATTGCCACAAGGCTGTGCCTTACCAATAAGATTCTGGTATCCTTCTACTTTGGCAACTACATGGCATCTGCCTGGCTCTGTCTTCTTTCTCCCTCCATTCAGTTTAGTTTTCTCACCTAGCTATATTCTGCCCTTCCACAGGCCAAAGCAGCTTCTTTATAAACCAGTGGTAATAAAACATATTGACAGCCTATAGAGGGGAATCCCACATCAACTCTGTATGGAATAAATTACTTAACTGCATAGCTCTTAGCTAGTTAACTTATACTGTAGCTCTGCTAAGCTGTTTAGATTGCTAGATTTTTCAATGCTACATAATTCTCTAGTCCATACCTTGGGCACCCAACCCTTACTTGGAACATAATAATTCCACAAATTTACAACAACTTCTGAAAGTCCATTAAAAATCTATCTTCTTACTTCTAAACTTCACATAAGCTTGATCTTTCTAAACTCAGAGGTTTCAACAGTTCATGTTGACCACCTAGGACTTAAACCCATTTGGCTACCTGATTTTAATGAACCACTGCATGTGGGATAAATAAAGTTACCTGCATAGTTAATATCAAGCTAACATTATATTACAAAAATAATTTGAATAATAAAACAAATTACAAAATACTGAGCAAATTGTGTTATAAGGAGGAGTAAAGCTGGTCAGTGTACATGGAATTAGAATGAAGAAAGAATCTATGGGTTGATTGCAAGGTAGAGTGATAAGAGATTATGATAATGCAGTGTATATTTCAAAAGGAAGAAGTCTGAGTGATTATACCACAAATATGACAAACATTTAAGAGATAGGTTACTTTATAAATACATTATACAATATATATATATATATATATATACATCTCTCATAATGGAAATGTATAATCACATGTTAATTTAAATAAAAAATATATTACACTGGGTGGTGATGGCTTACATCTTTAATCCAAGCACTCAGAAGGTAGAGGCAGGAGGCTCTCTGTTAGCTTTTGGTCAGCCTGGTCTGTGGAATGAGTTACAGGATCAACTAGGGTTACACAGTGAAACCATGTCTCAAAAAATGAAGAAAAAAAAGAAAGAAAAATGCAAAGGTGGAAAGTATATCACAAACAAGAGGTTGGAAATTTTCATGGTTGAATGAAGCTATGAGGATAGTGGTCCCAGTGTGTTCATAATATTTCAGAAGGCATATGAATGTCAGACTAATGATCCCACCTCACACAGTGAACATAAACAGTTCATGGTTGGTGTGTCTGAGCTACGGTGATTAAGCTAAACTTATTAACAACAGGAAATTCAAAATATTGCTAAATTAAATTAAAAAATAAGATCAAAGTAGGCATGGTGACTCACACCTTTAATTAAAGGACTCAGAAGACTGAAGCAGTCAAATCTCTGTAGGTTCAAGGCAACTCTGGTGTGCATAGAGATTTTTCAGAACATGAAGAGTAACATAGAGAGACATTTCCTCAAAAGAGGAAAAAAGTCAAAAATCTATCCAAGTAAATTTTTCTTATACTTAAAAATAAAAATGGTGTTTCTCAATCACATAAACTATTCAAATGAAAATAAAAGTTGTGACACTAAAATTTAAACTTTTTGTAGAAATATATCAAGTAAAAATGAAAATACAAAAAGAACTTTGGAGCATCTGTATGAAAAAACTTACCTAACATAATCAAGATCAAGAAAATTAATCAGAGGTAAGAGTGTCATTCAAGATATATACAATAAAGTCAGATGAAATGTTCTAAACAATCTCTACTCAAAAAGAAAATTCTACACATGTCAATCAAGGAGGGAATCCCATATGGGTCTGCCAGATCCTCTAGCACAAGGTAATGTAGAAATTGATCCATTATTGATCAGAAGTGTGCTGCAGACCTCATAATTTCATTAAAATATCATGTTAATAGCAAAGGTTTAAAGAGTTTTCTATTACATGGTAACAAGCTAAGGAGATTGTAAAGAGATGTCCTACTTGTTCTTTCTATAAACAAACACCATTACCAGCAGGGAGTAACCCAAAAGGTACTCAAAGGAATAATATCTGGAAGATAGATGTGTTCCACTTTATAGAATTTTACAGAAATATGTACAGCACACCAATGACACTTATTCAGGTTTTCAATGGGCAACTGCCTTGAGCTCAGAAAATATTTATTAGAAGTTATGGCCATCATTGGCATACATGCATAAATAAAGACTGACAATGGTCCAGCATATGTGTCTAAGAAAATGAAACAGTTTTTTGCTTATTATAATATGTAACATGAGGGCGAGACTTGTTGGGGTTTCTGTCCTGCCCGGTTCCCATAGTCATTAGGTCCCAAAGAATGACACAAAAGGTCATTATAACATTAGTTATAAAGACAGATTGGCCCATTAGCTCAGGCTTTGTATTAGCTCTTATGACTTATATTTACCCATTATTCTTATCCATGTTAGCCAAATGACTCAGTACTTTTCTCAGTGGGGCAGGTCACATCCTGCTTCTTCGGTGATCTGGGCAGGACTGAGGGAAGAGCTTCCTTCTTCCCAAAATACTCCTGTTATCATATCCCACCTCTACTTCCTGTCTGGTTTTCCCACCTATACTTCCTGCCTGGCTATCAGCCAATTGGCATTTATTTAAAACATAATTGACAGATATAGAATTGTTCTCCCACACCACTTCTCCCTCTTTTTTTAAACAAAGGAAAATAGCCATAGTCCATTTTTTGGGAATCTGGGTGTAATATTCCAGACTACTTCCCACTGGTTGGGGGCACTAATCATCTTATAGGGACCTAAAGAAAATTTAGAGTTATGATCAAGTCCTGACTGGAGTATCCTGTGAGTCTTGATCATCTCAGGCATCAGTCTTTAATCTGTCCTGGATGTAAAACTCAGACATCCGTGCCATCTTTTCCTACTAGAGATTTCTCAGGTGGTCTTCCTTGATCGAACCTGATTTTTCTTAACTCAGAAACCACAGGCTCTCGTTTCCTGTAGAAACAAAAGCAAAATCTCTTCTCCAAAGTAACATATCTTTTGACTTCAATTTTGAAGTCAAGGTATTTTCAAAATACCTATCTTGGATTAATTCAGCAGCATTTATAAACAAATATCTTTTAGCAACTGTTGCTCCTTCCTCAGAATTCAAACAAGTCAAAGAGAGCATAATAACATACAGTACCCAGATTTTCTGTGTGTTTTCCATTTTTATGCGGCTTTACATTAACCTCTATTTCTTTTACTTTTACTTTACGAGACAGGTTCTCTGTATATCTTTGTCCTGGAACTCCTTATATAAAATGGGCTTTTCTTGAACTCACAGAGATCCACCTGTCTCTGCCTCCCCAGTGCTAGGATTAAAGGTGTGTGCTACCACACCTTGAAGTCACTGAGGTCAATCTACCTCTGTCTCCAAAGTGTTGAAATTAAAGGTGTGTACCACCACACCCAACTACTCTCTTCTTTCTTTTTTATTTTAAGGATTTTAACCTTTTTTCAAGCCTGCACATATTTTTAGCCACAATAAACCATTTAGAGGTTTTTTTCCTTCTGAATCTCTCTTTACTGTATACCTCTCTTTTTCTACTTGAGTCTTTAATTTACCAAGCAATATGGATAGAAATAAAGCCGTGGCTTTCACAGCTGGATCCAGCCCATTTTTAGCTTTCTGAGATTTCAGCCTCATGGTTGAGGTACCGGGCTGGAGTCATGTTTATTGCCACAACTCTATGACATTTCAAGGTCCTTGCCAGCAAGCAAGCTACAACATTGTGTCCCAAAACATTCAAATGCTCTCTCTGTAGCTGGACCTCCTGCCTCAAAGAGTAAGAGTTTGCACTAGCAGGATGGTACAGAAAGCCAGCATTTTAAAACTGCACAGCTTTTTTTTCTGCTATCACTGAAAACCAAAAAGCATGCAGCCAGCTTTTCATCACCACTGTGTAAGTGTTTCGTGGCAGGGCTTCTTAAAAGAGCTACAAGGTTTTATAGCTAAAGCTGAGTCAGGAAGCCTCTCTTAAATGAGAGTACTTGCCTCTAGCAAGCAGAGCAGATCTGAGAAATTGCTGCTACCAATAAATCATGCTTAATACTATTATTTTGTTCTAGAATTGCTTTCCAAGCTGTCTCAGACTTTATGTGGATGCAGTTGCCCAAACATTGGCGCCATTCTGTAGCATCCTGCTTGTTGGGGTTTCTGTCCTGTCCAGTTCCCACAGCTGGCAAGCTCCCAAAGAAAATCACACAGAGAGTCTACATTAGGTAATAAACTGATTGGCCCATTAGCTCTGGCTTCGTATTAGCTCTTATGACTAATATTAACCCATTATTCTTATCTATGTTAGCCGGATGGCTCAGTACTTTTTTAGCCGGGCAGGTCACATCCTGCTTCTTCAGTAGTCTGGGCAGGACTGAGAGAAGAGCTTCCTTCTTCCCAGAATACTCCTGTACTCATATTCCACCTCTACTTCCCGTCTTGTTTTCCCGCCTATACTTCCTGCCTGTCTATGGGCCAATCAGCATTTACTTAAAACAACTGACAGATAAAGAATTGTTCTCCTGCAATAATATAAAACATATTACAGGAACACTAAACAATCCTACAGATCAGGCAGTTATAGAAAGATCAAATCAAACTGTAAAGGATATGCTAAACAAATGAAAGGAATGGAAAATACCCCCAGAAATAGATGACATAATACTTTATTAACCTGAATTTTCTTAATGCTAATGAGAAAGGAACAATGGCAGCAGAGAGACATTCAATAAAGAAAAAACTTTTGAATTAAATCAGCATTCGTTGTAGTGAGCTTGTTCCTGACATTCAGAGTAATGACCCTTGCCAAGAATTTGATCTTGGGAAGTTTCAAATTCTTTTATTTTCCCCTGCTGTTCTAAAATTTTTGCCTCTTCTCTCCAATAACACTTCAAAAAGTCCATTTTTAGGACTGCTGAGATTAATTGAAGTCAATCATGTGGGGTTGCCTTAGTGCTTGAAGACCACATTTTCACCACTTCCCTGAAAAATGGTGAATGTGTAGCCCATAAGAAACTGTTGCTCATTTTATTTCTTTTAGATTGCTTATATGTATTGGTTCACTTGCATATTCTTTTACTACCTTTGTAGTAGTAATTTGTGCCAGATGGTATTTCTGAGAAAATTACTGGATATGCAGTTGAAATTCTGTGTAAGTCATCCAGGGTCTGGCATGTACTGACGATACTAAATCCTGTTCTTGTTCCTTCTGTCCCTGCTCATCAATTTCAAAAAAATCTTCAGTCTTTCCAAATCTTTTTTACTACTTTATATTTTAAAGTCTAAATCTCCTATCCAGTGTTCTGTTCTGATGTTCTCACTGAGGATTCTGACTTGTTCATCCTTGGACATATAACTTTTCAATAGATTCTGACAGATTCAACAAATTGATACTATCCATCTCTGTAGTATTGAATAATTTTTAATGAGATTATACTGAGAACAAATCTAATTCCTAGAATCAAATAATAGAAAGGAAAATAGTGTAAGTCTTGCACAATATCTTCCATAATATAGGAAAATAAGTATTGGACACCTGAATGTTATCAATCATTTTTTTTCTAATTTTTCAGATCTTACCTGTTGTAAAGTAATTGCAATGAATTGGAATAGATGTCATAATTGTTATCAGCCAGCAGGTGTTGCAGTTGCAGCTGTGTGGCCAAGAGATGCTAGCAGCAGCTGCTACGTGGTTGAAAGTTGATAGCAGCAGTGAACAGCATGCATTGCTTATTTTGCAAATTAAGAACAGTTATTAAGGCAGTCAAATGATTCTAAGAGTTGGGGCCCAGGATAAAGAGAAAACCCAAAGTCTTCTGTCAGTATGAATTGTGAACTGTGTGCACCATGGGGATCACAGGCATCAGTGTGTGGGCTGGCTTGTGGGTCATGAGCCAGGGAGTTCTGAGGAACAGCCTGCTGTGTCTGAGAGCCAGCTAAATCCATGGACAGGAAAGTCAGTGCCCTATGCATCATGCGACTGACAGACCAATCCCAAAAAGTGTCCACTGGTCCCCACATTCAGATGCCAGATGATAGAAGACACAAAATAAACCCACACTAGTTCAGAATTACATATAATAAAGGGTTATTTATTTAGGGAAGACTGTCCTGAATCAGGGAGGGTAAGTCTTCCCATGGGAAGTTATCAAAGTCTGGACAAGCACTTTGGGGTAGGACTAAGGCCCAACACCCTCTTTCTAGGCTAAACTAGGTATCACTCCAAAGAGAATCAGCTTCAAGAAGTCAGTTCAAGCACTAGGAATAAAGCCTGATCCCACTACCAGTGTTCTCAAAGACTGCTCCAGGCACACAATTGTCACCACATTCAGAGGACCTAGTTTGATTATGTGTAGGACCCTCTTTCCACTGTCAGTCAAGAGTCAGTGAGCTACCACTAGTTCAGGTCATCTGTTTCAATGAGTAGCCCTATCATGGTGTTGACACCTGTGCTTATATTATCACTCCTCCTTCTCTTTAACTGGACTCTGGGAGCTCAGCCCAGTGTTTAGTTGTGCATCTCTGCATCTTCTTCCATCAGTTACAGGATGAAGATTCTAAGATGACAATTAAGGAAGTCATCTATCTGGAGAAGTCCAGTTCAGACACCCTCTCCACTCTAGCTTCTGGTCTTAGTTAGGGTTATCCTTGTGAATTCCTGGGAATTTACCTGGTGCTAGGTTTCTCATTAGCTCTATAATGGTTCGCTGAATCATATCTCTTTCCTTGCTCTTCCTCTTTGTCTTTTTCCATCTTGGCCACTACTTTCCATCATGTTTCCCTCCTCCCATCACTTCTTCCCTTTGAGCTCCTTCTACCCTCCCTTATCGCACTACCACAATCTAAATTTTCTCAGGAAATCTTGTCTATTTTCCCATCCCAGGTGGATCTGTGTATCTCTCTCTTACAGAGTTATTCTGGTGATCTATTTTCTTAGGGAACACAAACTATAGGTTGGAAATCCTTTGCTTTGTGTCCAATAAGCACTTATGAGTGAGTACATACTGTAATTGTCTTTCTGTGTCAGAGTTACCTTACCCAGGATGACCTTTTTCTAGTTCCATCGATTTGCATGCAAATTTCAAGATGTGATTTTTTTACCACTGAGTAGTAACCATTATGTAATTGTACCACAATTTCTTTATCCATTTTTTCAGTTGAGGGGCTCCCAGGTTTTTTCCAGGCTCTGGGTATTATGGATAATGTTGATATGAACAGAAGTTGAGCAAATGTCCTTGTGGTAGGAGTATGTATCCTTTGGGTATATGCCCAATAGTAGTAGTGCTGGGACTTGATTCTCAATTTTTTGAGAAACTATCATACTTATTTCCAAAGAAGTTGTACATGTTTGTACTCCTTCCAGAAATGGAGGAGTGTTCCCCTTATTACATATCTTTCCTGCATAAGTTATCATTGGTGTTTTTTATTTTAACCATTCTGATTGGTGTAAGATGGTATCTCAGATTCATTTTGATTTGCCTTTCCATGATGGCTAAGAATGTTGAACAATTCTTTAAGTATCATTCAGCCATTTTCAATTTTTCTGCTGAGAATTCTGTTTCAATCTGTATACCATCTTATTTGGATTATTTTGTATTGTGATGTCTAGTTTCTTGAGTTCTTTATATATTTTGGAGATGAGTTCTCTGTCTTATGTGGTATTCTTGAAAATCTTTTTCCATTCAGTAGGCTGCTGTTTTGTCTTATTGACTGTATCCATTGCCTTACAGAAGCTTCTCAGTTTTAGGAGGTTCATTAATTTATTGTTGCTCTCAGTGTCTGTGCTACTGGTGTTATATTCAGGAAGTGGTCTCCTGTGCCAGTGCATTCAAAGCTACTTCTACTTTTTCTTCTATGGGGCTCAGTGTGGCTGGATTGATGTTGAGGTCCTTGATTCATTCAGACTTGAATGTTGCGCATGGGAATATATATGAATCTATTTGCATTCTTCAACATCTGGACATCCAGTTATGCCCATACCATTTGACAAAGATACTTTCTTTTTTTCTGTTCTGTAATTTTAGCTTCTTTGTCAGACTTTATAAATGTGTGGATTAATATCAGGGTCTTCAATAAAATTTCACCAGTACACCTGTCTGTTTTTGTAATATTACCAAGATATTTTCACTATGATATCTCTATAGCAGTGGTTGAAGTCAGAGACAGTAATGTCTCCATAAGTTGCTTTAGTGTATAGGATTGTTTTGGCTACCCTGGGTTTTTGGTTTGGGATATTAGGTTGACTATTGTTATTTGAAGGTCTTTGAAGAATTGTGCTGGTAGTTTCATGTCTGTTGATTGCATTTGGTAAGATGGCCATTTTTACTATGTTGATCCTTCCTACTGAAGAGCATAGGAAATCTTTCCGTTTTCTGATATCTTCTTCGATTTCTTTGTTCAAAGACTTAAAGTTCTTTAAAGCAGATCTTTCCCATGTTTGATTAGAGTTACCCCAAGATAATTTATACTGTTTGTGGCTATTGCAAAGGGTGATGATTCTTTGATTTCTTTCTTTGGACATTTATCATCTGTATGTAGGAGGGGTACTGATGTTTTAGTTAATCTTTTTTCCAATACATTACTGAAGGTATTTGTCAGTTGTAGGAGTTCCCTGACTCATTTTTTTTTCTGGTCATTTGTGTATGCTATCCTATAACCTGAAAATAGTGAAAGTTTGGCTTCTTCTGCTCAAATTTGTTTCCCCTTGATCTCCTATTGTTTTCTAGTTGTTCTGGCTAGAAATTAAACTACTACATTGTGTAGGTATGGAGAGAGTGGGCAGGATTGTCTTGTTCCTGACTTTAGAAAAGTCACTTTGGATTTCTCTCCATTTAGTTTGATGTTGGCTGTTGACTTGCTGTATATTACCTTTATTATGTTTAGGTATGTTCCTTATATCCCTGTTCTCTTGAAAATCCTTATCATGAAGGGGGTTTGAATTTTGTCAAAGGCTTTTGCATCATCTAATGAGATGATAAGTGGTTTTCAGTTTATTTATATGGAGGATTACATTGACATATTTTTGTATGCTGAACCAACCCTGCATCTCTGGGATAAATCCTACTTAATCATGGTGGATATTTCTTGGATTCTTTTGCCAGTATTCTATTTATTTTTGCATAACTCCTGAGGTAGATTGGTCTGTAATTCTCTTTTTTCATTGCAGCTGTTTGTGACTTGGGCATTAAGGTAAATAGCCTCAAAAAAGAGTTTGGCAATGTCCTTTTTGTTTCTAGTGTGTGAAAAAATTTTGAAGATTATTTGTAGTAGCTCTTTAAAGTTCTGATAGAATTCTGCTCTGAACCTGTCTAGTTCTAGACTTTTATTTATTTATTTAAGTTAAGAGTCTTTTATTGACTGCTTCTATTTCCTTGGGGGTTATAGGTCTATTTAAATTGTTTATCTGGTCTTGGTTTAATTTGGTAAGTGTTACCTATCCAGAAAAAAATCCATTTCCTTTAAATTTTCCAATTCTTTGGAGTACAAGTTTTTGAAGTATGGCCTACTATTCTGTAGATTTCCTCAATGTCTGTTATTTTGTCCCCCTTTTCATTTCTGATTTTGTTAATTTAGATATTCTGTCTCAGCCTTTTGGCTAGTTTGGATATAGTTTTGTCTATCTTGTTGATTTTCACAAAGAACAAACTCTTCATCTCATTGACTCTTTGTATTGTTTACTTTGTTTTTATTTTATTAATT